>NC_142765.1:18533252-18853565 GCF_054948205.1 Urtica dioica subsp. dioica
TTGATATCTCTACTTGATTTTTATTTGGGTACGAAAATTATTGTGAAAATTGGGGCTTTCTAGGGTTCACAATGAGATTCAAAATTAGCATTTCCGAAAGAATTTTGATGTGTGTTCTGGAAAGATTTTTCATACACTTATTTAATAACATTAGTCATTTTTTCTTCTCTTTCAAAAAATAAAAAATCATGCATGAACTTTGATTCTTTATATGAAATAGTAGTTTATTTTAAATGTGTTTTAGTCTTTAAATTGGAAGATAAAGAAGAGAAAGAAACATCAAGCTTCTTTGACCGTGAGATACTATAACTATTTTACTCAGGTTGGAAGATTTGAAGACTTGGAAGATCAGGTTGGAAGAGTCTATGATAATGAATCCACGTATATATATAAGTAGGGACTTCGTTTAAAAAAATTCTAGAAATATATCTAGGTTTTCAAAGCTGACTTCGGCAAAACTTCTGGAGACATATGAGACACAGCCATCAAATGACAATGCTCGAGTTCATTTTTGTCTGATTTTATATTAATTTTGTTTTTACAATATAAAAAAAAAATTATTTTAGGCCATTAGCTGTGTTTTCATTATTGGGGCTTTTGTAGGATATCTGAAGCGTAAACTGGTGAACCCAACTATTAAAAATTGAATTCTGAGAAAAAAACAGTAAAAAATTGAAGATCGAGACCGTTTTTCTCTCTCTCTGATTTGAAGACCTGAAATTCGAGTTGATTGATTGTCTCAGTTTGAGAACTGTGTAGAACGCTGGTCATTTAACGGAGGGGTGCCGATTCTCTCTCGCCAAGAGCCTCCTTCGCTGTCGACGAAGAACAGGTTTGGTCTCGTTCTTGTTTGATCAAATTGTGTGCGTGTTCTTGAGGAGATTTTGTATTTCTGAGATCGAGAACTGTTTTACTTCTATCATTCGTTTTTTGGATTGGACTATAGAATCGAGCTTGGTATCGCAATCGGAGCATAATGTCTGTATACATATTCTCTGATATTAGGTTAGACAAATTGATAGAAGTGGGGGAGATTGTGCATTTCAGAGAGGTATTTTGGAGATTGAGTGTCGTTGTATCGTTGATTGTTTGGATTGCCATTGAGACCTTGTTTTAGTGCATCACGTTTGGGATCGGGATCGGAGCTCTGCCAATTCAGCGACGCGTGTCTCAGGTACGATCCTAAACGTTACTGATAAAATAAAAATCGAAAATACCATTTTTTTACAAATAGACAAGTGTCTATAGTTCAAGTGCCTAATACATGATAATGCCACAAAACTAACTATTAACAAAAGCTCTTCTTGGAGTATGTTGGTGATGGAAAATACAAATGATGTTTCAGATTTTTTTTTTCTTCTCTAAAGACTATATAGACTATACAAAAAGATGTCAATGTGGCCGGCGAGTTTTAGAGGGACCATTTTGTGTTTCCTCTCGGGGGCGGTATTGTTCGGGGCCGGTCTGCATATCTCGTACCTGAATGTCGCTCCTCAACAAGCCCGTATTAAAGCTCGGAATGATTTCGTGAGAGAACGCCTTAGGAAGAAGTACGGCAGGGATTTATGACTGTAATGAGCTGTCATGTCTTTTTCCTTAGTAATCTGTTTTGTGCATATGAATGAAGCCAAAGTTTGGAGTGAACAACTTGTTGAATGAATCAGAAACTTGCCTCTCTATATCTACTCAATTCTAGTGACTGAGAGTGACCAGGTTCAGTTCTTGAAGAACCTCTTCTTCTGAGTCTTATGAGTTTCCAAGCAATAATATTGTGTTATAATGGGGAATTAATCAGGAAGTTGTGACTTTAGAGCGCAATTTGTTTACTGTAAATAAATGTAGTCTGAGATTGAAGATATGATTAAAGACAAGAAACGAAAAGTCAAGACTTTAACTTGCTTCAAATTGAAATGACTCAACTTCCTTGAAAATACGGGTCTTGAGAAGCGACCAACCTTGTTCGGACAATGCTTGAAAGTTGAAACAAATTCCCTTTTCCCTCACTGCACTTGTGCATTGAAATATTGAATATTTATAATATTTGCTTAAAGGACGACAGTTACATGCGTACTAGTCTTTAACCGATTAAAATTTAAAACACGTTGTATAGACTGGTAATATTCATTATAGTTTAAAGAGTCCAGGTATGGTTGACGGAATTATGATTTCGTATGTGTACCTAGTCCGGCCGTTAACATTTTTTAAGAACTTTTAGAAATTTATTCACTAAAACAAATTAAGTTATTTGAAATAACATATTGAAAAAAGGGTGGCTTAGTAGCCAAGGAGCTCACCTCCTTTTGAGAATGGCCAAAGTTTGGTTTATTTAAAAAAATAGCCTGAAATATCTAATTTAGAACCGCACTTCTGAAATTACCCTAATATATTTACTCCAAAAACACGCTCAAACGTTCAAATGCCCAAAATTACTCAGACCCAAAAACACGAAAAAAAACCCTAAAATCTCTCGTTTCGTCGCGTCGATTCACGCCGTCGCCTCGTCGCTACTTGAAGCCGTTTCCGCCAACACATTCGTCTTCGTCTCCAATGTCAATCTGTCGATGCAGCTTCTGTTCCACCGTTCCGACATGTAAATTTGTAAACTCAGGCAAGATTAGTTAATTAATTAACTCGAGCGATTCATTGCATCTGATATTCGCGTGCCGATTCGCTATAGCTTTCTCTGTATAGCTATTTATATGTATAAGTTAATTAATTAACTTATTGGTGATGCTAAGTTAATTAATTAATTAACTGATTGAATTAAGAATTAAGTTAGGTTATCATTTTTCAGTGAATTGCTTATTAAGTTAATTAATTAACTGATTGAATTGCTTGTTAATTTAATTAATTAACTGATTGAATTGCTTGTTAGGTTAATTCTCTGCCATCCCGCTCGTCTTCATATCCGACGACTCTAAGGTCCACATTGACAAAACTGCCGCGAGGAACTTAATTCTTCGATTCCAACTTTTCGACGACACCTCAATTCCGACGCAACTCTTCTCCGACGTTGCTTATGATCCAACGCTAAGACATGTACAATTCTTCTCCTAAGATCAGTTAATTAATTAACTCGAACGATTCACTATATAGGTTAATACCAAACCATGAGTTTTGTATAAGTTAGTTAATATACTATTATCGATTCCTGTGTTTACTTAAATTAATTTACTGGTATCATCCTTTGGTTTCTCAGAGTGGGTATTTGATTAATTTGTAAATTGATTGTTAGTCAATAGTAAATTGTTTGTTAGTCAATAGAATTAACGACCTAGTTAATTAGATCAAATATTTGAAATGTTCATCAGAATGTGTTATGTTCCTTTTTATGATTTGAGATTGTTCATGAACTCTTGTTAATTGATTTACTTGTTTGATTTACTATTGATTTGTCAATTTAATTTACTGATTTTGTTAATTGATTTACTGTTTATTTGTGTTAATTCTTCTCAGAGTGGTTGATTGATTCACATATGCATTAGTTCTTCTCAGAGTGGTTAATTATTCACTTGTCGGTTAGCTGAAATAATGCCCTAGTCTCAAAATGGTAAATGATTTACTTGTTTGATTAGCTGTTGATTTGTCTATGTTGTTGTTAGTGATTGTGATTTTCATGTCATAGAATGAAAATTGAATTGTTTGTTTTTGTTGATTTCGCATGATGGAAGTTCTCAGTGGACGACCTGTCGAACTTCATGGAGAGAATAAGCACGGCGGACATCGAATCTCCGCTGCTGATTTGCGAGAACTATGGATTTAGTTTCGTGTGACTCATTCTGATTGATCTAGATTGCATAAAGTAGGCTTGTAAAATTTTTTTTCTTGTTTTTTAGTTGATTAATTTACTAGAAGAGTAAATAATGTTCGTATTTTTGCTGTTTGGAATCGGCAGAGGCTATTTAGAATTGGTGATGGTGAAGACTCGGACCGGCACTAGATTAAACTAACTGGATAGAAAAATTAAAATTAACTTCTTAATAAGTTTAATTAATTTGAAGAGTAAAATTAAATTAACTACATATTAAATCAAATTAACTTTTCAGGAAATTAAATCAATTGAAAGAGTAATCGAATAGGTGTATGGTACCTTATCAGTAGCAGTTGCCATTGCTATTAACAATTCCCAACGAAAATCTGAAAGCCGACGAACCATCGATGAAAATCTCATTTTGTTGACTACAAAAAGGTCGTTTCTACGGTGTGCATGATCATTACTTATTCATTAAGATAGTAAATTGAATTTTGTCATTATCTAATTAATTACAGAGTTCTAACTAAATAGTATTTAAAAATGTCAAAATTTAATTTAAACTGTTTAATTAATATTTAAAATTAATCACTTGAATTGATAACGGACTAAAATGGAAAAAAACACGCTTTAACTAATTTTAAATTAAAATAAAATAAATCAATTAAAACCAATATTTTAACTTGATCAATATTTGACTTAATTTCTTTATTATTTTTTTCACACCAAGTTAATAATTATTAATTATTAATTATTAATTATTAACAATTATCAACTAAGTATCATTCCAGCTCTTTTATTAACCTAAAAAAACGAGTTTTTATGATCAATATATACCGATATTGAGAATTGAGCGATCAACCTAGGGCCGGCCCAAGATACTGCATGACCTTAGGCAAGAATAAATTTGAGGTTTTCATTTTAAAAATATATTATAAAAAATTAGGTCTTATACATAATAATTTTATTTTTGAAGTCTCTTTTAAAAAATTTAGGGCTTTTTTTAAGTCTATTTTTTAATTAAAAATTTGAGGTCTTAGGTCATGGCTTAAATGACCAAAGGGATGAGCCGGCTCTCATCAATCGACAGGCTTATCCATAAAGATTCTTTGTTTTTGTTTTTATATAAATAAAATCAAGAAGGAGCATATGCAGGTTTTTATATAAATAAAACAGAGATAATCTTGCAAAAGTTATACGATCAATCAAATGCTTCTGTGGCGATCTGTGACTTGACCAAAAATAGACATAATAAATAGATAAATGCTTCCACGTGATTGTTGATAGTTGACAATAAGCTAGCTTGTGCTGTACTTCTGCATAAATATAAAATTTTCATATCAAGTTATTTTTTTCTCGAGAAGGAAATTAATAAATTAAAACTGTTAATTAAATAACAACGACAGTAAATAACAATGCACGCAGATAGCGACGAATTATATGAAGTCCAAGGGCCACGTGATCCTCCTCAATCTTTTTTAGTTATATTTTTTGCTATTTTTACTTTTTTATTAAAAAATTACACAAGTTTACAAATTAGCCTCATTTGAGATGTTTTTTTCTTCAAATTAATCCTCCCTAAAAGTTTACTGCATCTGCATGCAAATGTGAGTTGGCCACACAATCATTTTGTGTACCGGCTTCTACTTCATTTGAAAGAAAGAAAAAAAAAATCAAGTATTTGCCTCTTCAAGCTGTAAATGTGAGTTGGCCACACAATCATTCCAATAATATATATATATATATATATATATATATATATATATATATATATATATATAGATATATATATATATATACAGGGCCGGCTAAACGGAATTGGAAGCCTAAAACGAGAGTAAAAAATAAGGCCTTTGTCAAATACACGCAAAGTAAATGACATATGTGATATTTGTATGAAGTCATTTTGAACTCCATATCTCAAGTAATGATTATTAATCTCATCGTTTTTAATATGTCATACATGCTCTTATAATATTACATTATCACATATTTCATTAATATTAGTATATGTCTTTAGCCTTTTTTATACCACCACTTTGTCACTTTTTGAATTATGTAAAAAAAAAATTCTTATTTTTGCTTCTACATTTTCTTTGTTATAAATTTTTAAAGTGCGTTTTTTTTCATATTTAATAATATATATCTATTTTGCAAATTCTATCATATCCCGATTGATATTATTTTTCCAAACATATTTAAACCAAATTAAAAAAAATTGATAATTGATCCTTATATTCCAAGAAAAAAATGCACACTACGTTTACAAAAACGAACTTAAATCTATAAAAAAAAAAAATCAAAGCAATACACACATAAAAATGAAAAAAAAAAAAGTTATGATGGATAAAATGTAGAATTTAATAAAAATTTTACTTCTTCAAATGGGTAAATTTTTTTTATTGCTGGGGTCCATCGTGAGGTAGTTGATTTTTTAAGTCTGGGAAGATGAATTCTCTCTCTCTCTCTCTCTCTCTCTCTCTCTCTCTCTCTTATTTATTTATTTTTTATTCGTAATGAGTAATGAGCTTGTTATTAGGGTTTAGTGCTGACTCTTTTAATTCTCCCTCTCTCAAACCAATACATACCATATGAGCTTTTAATAAAGGCCTTAGTATTAATCAAGGAAAAAAATTTCGTTTTCGTTGCCGTTTTGAGCCTCCTGATTTACGGAAAGTCGTCAAGCCGATGGAAAACCGAACGGAAAAATTGTGGAAAAGGGCAAGTGAAATGTCGTTTTCAAATGCCGTTTTCGATAGAAAATCGACGTGCCGACGGAAAACCGAACGGAAATAATGTTGTAGAATATATTAAAAATATATACATATATACATATGCGTATTTTACAATTTTAATTTTATTTATTTATATATAGTGTATTTTGTTATTTGTAGAATAATGTTATAATATATTGAAAATTCATTGTTATTTTTTTACCTAAGTAAAATAGTTATTCCAAGCAATTAAATAGTCGACCACTATTTGCTCAATATTCCAACTATAAAAAAAATTCTGATATATAGCAATAATCATACTCTTTAAACTTGTAATAAAAATGTTCCAATGAATTTAAATATTAATAATGGATGTAGACTTATATGTAAAGAACAACAAATAACACTAATATATATAGTGGGGCCTAAAGGTAAAATACAACAATGGAAGAGAGAGTGGATTGTATATATTATTATTATTATTTTTATTGTTTTAGACTTTTAATCAAGTGACCGTAGGAGATAGGGTGTTTAAAAAAAAATAGAGAGATAGGGTTAATAAATTTGGTGGGACCACAATTTCTCTCTCTTCCCCCTTATTCTTCTATCTTCTTCTTCGCTTGGTTGAATGAAAATATGAAATAAAGAAAAACTCCATTGAAGCAAACATTGAAAACGAGGTTCCACATATTCGACCGATTTTTTTTTGGCCTTCTTCAATTGGGGGGCCTAAAGCCAAAGCTTTACCTCCCTTGAAGGTGGGCCTGGCCTGTATATATATATATATATATATATATATATATATATATATATAATATGATGTATATGTGTATACAGAGAGAGAAATAAAAAGGCAAAGCTAGAATAATGAGAGGGAGCCGATTTCTAAATAAAATTTATAGGGCAATATATTATACAGATTTCAAACAAAAACGAAAAAAAATACATTACCTCATATTATGAATTGTATTAAAAGAAATCGTAAAAAAAATAATTGTGCAAGAGTTAAAGGCGAAACCATTTAAAAATATATACAAAAGGACAACGTATACATAAAACCGTATTATCGTGAGATTCAAATTATTAGAGTATATATCAGAGTGAGCCTGAACCATTAGATTATAGTAAGGTAGTTGTATAATCAATGGTTCAGACTCAATCTTAGTTTTGTATTTAAATATAAACTCAACCAATCAGTTGAGATAGTTGAATGAGAAAGTAACAGATTCAACCAATCATTCTTCGATTCTCTCTCTCTCTCTCTCTCTCTCTCTCTCTCTCTCTCTCTTTCTCTCTCTCATCTTCTAGATCTGAGATCTCTGTCCCAAGCTCTCTGAGCTTCTTCATGGTATCAGAGCTCGTCCAAATCAAGCCCTAAGTCCTTGTCAATGGCGTATCCTCCGGCATCTCAAGCTACTCAATCAAGCTCGCCGGAAAACAGGGAACGAATGTACCAGAATTACGTTCCTCACGTAAATCCACTCAATCTGAAATTGGATCGCAATAACTTCCAATTTTGGACCTCGCAAGTTCTCTCCACCACCAGAACTCATGGCCTGGACGGTTTCCTGCTAGGTACAATCACTTGTCCTCCTCAATTTCTGGAATTTGTCGCCGCGAATGGTGAAATCACTCGAAGATCGAACTCAGAGCACGTCCTGTGGATGAGGCACGATCAATTCATCCTGAGCTGGTTGTTCCAATCGATCTCCGAATCGATGCTAGGACATGTCAATCAGTGTGAAACATCGTCCGAAGTATGGTCAACGCTTAAGCAGATCTTCGGAACTGCCTCAAAAGCGCGAACTCTGCAACTCAGATTCTCTCTCCAAACGCTGAAGAAAGGAAATCAGAGCGTGGACGAATACATTCTCAAGATGAAGAATGTCGTTGATTCACTCAGCTCCGCTGGATCGCCGGTGTCCGATGACGATCTGGTGCTCTACGTTCTTGGAGGACTCGGTTCCGAGTACGAGTCCGTCGTTGTGAATCTGACAAGCAGACCTGACAATCCGTCTCTACAAGAAGTCCAGTTTGCACTTCAGTCTCAAGAAATGAGAATTGAAAGCCAAAACTCGGTGAATCTCAATGACTCCTTCTCGTCTCCGATGGCTCACTTCTCTCAAAGAGGTGGTCGTGGAAATCAAAGCAATGGTGGAAGAAACTCTCAATCACGAGGACGCGGACGTGGAGGTCGAGGAGGAGGACGCAACAACAGCACTCGACCGGCCTGCCAAATCTGTGGCCGCGTTGGACACCTTGCTATCAAGTGCTTCAATCGGTTTGATCCGTATTTTCAACCGAGCACGAACCAAGGAACCAACACCAGCAACAACAGTCAAGGAAATGGAGGTGGAGCTCAAGCCTATGTCTCAGCCAATCAGAATCAGAGTCACGATTCAGACTAATATCTCGATAGCGGAGCCAAAAACCACGTCACGGCGGACCTGAACAATCTCAACATCCACCAGGATTACAAGGGAAAAGACAAACTCACCGTCGGTAATGGTTCTAAACTTCCAATCTTACATATTGGTGATACGAATTTACATACAAACAATGGCTCGCTATTACTCAAAAACATCCTTCATGTTCCTTTCATAACCAAAAACCTTGTTAGCATTTCTCAATTTACCAAAGACAATAACTTTCTAATCGAGTTTTACCATGACAAATGCTTAATCAAGGACAAGGCCACGATGAAAATACTGCTGGTTGCAGCTCTTAAAGGAGGTCTTTATCAACTGGACTTGTCCAAGATTTCAAAGCACTTGAAGCCCAAACTGCAACCTTTGTCTCTTCTCTTCATAGTCCCATGTTTTCTTTTCAAAATCAAGATTGTATTGAGTCCTGTCATGCTCATTTGTTGTTGTCAAAATGTGTACCTGCTTCTCAAAAATTGGTGTCAAATAAAGAGTGCAAAGTGCTTACTTGTAACACAAATTCAAACAATTCAGATACCAACGATGTGAATATATGGCATCAAAGACTTGGCCACCCCTCAAAACATGTTCTTGATTGTATTCTAAAAACTCTGAGCACAAACTTTTCTACCAAAAATCTGCAATTTCGCAAGTCCTGTGCCATTGGAAAAAATGCATCAGTTCAATTTCACAAAACTGAGACCAAAACCACTGAACCTTTTTAGCTTATTCACTCAGATATTTGGGGTCCATCACCAAACACTTCCATTTTTGGTTTCAAATATTACATTCACTTTGTTGACGATTTTACCCGATACACATGGATTTTTCCTCTAAAAGCCAAATCCGAAACCAAAACCATTTTTCTAAAATTTATGGCTTACATTGAAAGACAGTTCAACACAAAAATTAAATCTCTACAATCCGATTAGGGTGGGGAATTTCGACCTTTAACCAACATCCTGTCTGAACTTGGCATTGTTTTTAGACACTCTTGTCCTCACACTCACCAAGAAAATGGAAAAGCCGAAAGAAAACACCGCTACATAACTGAACTTGGCCTCACTTTACTATCCCAATCAAACCTACCTTACTCTTATTGGTGGGATGCTTTTGTCTCTGCCGTGTTCATTATCAATAGAATTCCTTCCACTGTTTTAAACTTCAAATCCCCCTTTGAGTTGCTCTTCCATTGTAAACCGGACTATAAATTTTTCAAGGTGTTTGGTTGTGCTTGTTATCCCTTCCTTAAGCCCTATAACAACCACAAATTTCGGTTCAAGTCCTCTTAGTGTGTGTTCATTGGTTACAGCCCTTCACACAAAGGCTATAGATGCTTAAACAATGTTGGGCGTGTTTACATTGCCAGGTCCGTCCTTTTCGATGAAGCCACTTTTCCTTACACATCCATGTTTTCAAAACCTCAAACACAACAACAACCCCAAATAACCACCATACACGTGTCACACCCTAGCAAATCTATTCTTAGACCACTTCCACAGCCCCATAACCCGTCAGACCAAAGCCAAGACTCTCCATATACACAGCTGTCAAACACAGGGACTCAAAATACCTACAGTGACCAACACTCTCACCATAGCCCTCAGTCTCAGTTTTTTGATTCCTCAGACTCGTCAAATGTCTAGTACATGTTACCAAACACTGACATGTATCATCCTCCTATCACCAGTCCCAATCAACACAACACCTTTCCTGAAATTCCTCCTGAAACAACCAATAGCCACCATATGATAACCAGAGCCAAAAATGGTATTAGTAAGCCACGCTTGTTCAATGTAATGTCACCTCTATGTAATTTTGAAAGTGAACCTGACACGGTGAAAGAGGCTTTATCTAATCCGGGTTGGAAACAAGCCATGGACTCTGAATTTTCAGCTTTGCAGCGGAATGGCACTTGGAGCTTAGTTCCCTATGATCCATCCATGAAAGTCATCCACAACTATTGGATCTTCAGAGTCAAACACAATGCAAATGGATCCCTGGATAAGCTCAAAGCAAGACTGGTGGCAAATGGATTTCAACAAACTGCAGGAGTGGATTATTTTGAAGCTTTCAGTCCTGTTATCAAGCCAATTACCCTCAAGGTCATCTTTACGCTGGCAGTCACCAACAATTGGGATATACAATAGGTTGACGTAAATAATGCGTTTCTAAACGGTACATTAAAGGAAACAGTGTACATGTCCCAGCCTGAAGGTTTTGTCAGTCAATCCGCACCAAATCATGTTTGTCATCTACACAAGGCCCTTTATGGTCTCTCACAGGCACCGAGAGCGTGGTATGAACAACTAAGTCAGGCATTACTAGCATGGGGCTTCAAAAACTCAACCTCATATTCATCGTTTTTCATATACCGACGAGACGAGATATGCATTCTCCTGCTAGTCTATGTAGACGATATCTTAGTCACAGGTAATGACACTACCATGATTCACAAAGCCATCGCCGACCTCGACAAGTCCTTCACACTACGGTCTCTTGGATCTATAAATTTCTTCTTGGGGTTTGAAGCTTCCAGAGACTCACATAGCTTGTGTCTCACGCAGCAGAAGTATGTACGAGAAATTTTGTCAAAGACCAACATGACGGATTCAAAGCCTAGTCTGACACCTATGTGTCAGAATCAGAAGCTTCACATAGGTGATAGTGAGCCCTATGACGACCCATCTCAGTACAAAAGTGTGGTTGGGTCACTCCAATACCTCACCACGACTCGCCCGGACATCGCATTTGCCGTGAATAGACTTAGCCAGTTTCTACAAGCACCAACAGTGAATCACTGGAATGCCTGCAAAAGATTACTTAGGTACTTAGCTGGCACACCCTGTCAAGGTTTGAAGTTCACAGCTGCTCCAAATTTGACTCTGACAGCGTTCACTGACGCTGATTCCGTTGGAAATCTTGATGATCGACGATCAACCACTGGACTGTGTGTTTTTCTTGGTGACAATCTCCTTACGTGGATGTCAAAGAAACAGGACGTGGTCTCGCGAAGCTCAACGGAGTCTGAATATTGAGCTATTTCCATCCCTGCTGCAGAAATTATTTGGCTCAGATCGCTGTTCACATAGCTAGGCACAGCCGTCAACTCTGATCTTGTAGTCATATGGTGTGACAACTTGGGTGCGGTGCTGGCTCGCTAGATAGCAACCATGTTTTCCGTGCCCGAACTAAACACATTGAAGTGGACGCTCATTTCATCAGAGAAAAAGTGGCAACTGGTCTCGTTGAAGTCCGCTATGTTCCCACAACTGAACAAATCGCTGACGTATTCACCAAGGCACTCCCAATTCCCTAGTTTGTCAAACTTTGTTCCAAGCTTAATCTTGCTGCGTCCATTTAAACTTGAGGGTGGTGTATTAGAGTATATATCAGAGTGAGCCTGAACCATTAGATTAGAGTAAGGTAGCTGTATAATCAACAGTTCAGACTCAATCTTAGTCTTGTATTTAAATATAAACTCAACCAATCAGTTGAGACAATTGAATGAGAAAGTAACAGATTCAACCAATCACTCTTCGATTCTCTCTCTCTCTCTCATCTTCTAGATCTGAGATCTGTGTCCCAAGCTCTCTGAGCTTCTTCACAAATTGGTCTGAATTTTGTGGAGGTTTTCATATATCTTGAAGACTTGTTTATCGTATGATTCGCATTGAATATCTTAGACTGATATATTCTGGGGAATCCTAGATGCGTCATCCAGGTCAAAGATGTAGTTATGTTCTTGGGAGGTCTTTTTTTTTCACAGATAGAGATTTTCTGATCTTGAGTGTCGAGTGAGAGTAGAAATGCTACTTGGTTGTTTGTGCGTGAGCTTATATATATTGTGTTGTTTCGCTTATTTGACTCAATTGAGTTTGTAATTGTGACTTATTTTTCACGAAACAGTTATGTAAGGCCAAATACTTGAAAGAGTGTTTCTAAAAAAGTGAGAGAAACTCAAATTTGAGGAGAGTTTGAGATGAAATGCACGAATAGTTACAGAAAAAAGTACTAAAAAGTTATTCATTTATAGAAGATCGACGTGTACTATTTTGTATGATTGATTAATGAATTTCTTTTCGACCAGACAAACAATATACATAGGTTAATATATTTATAATATTTTTACGGTTTGTTATTGTTTGCTATCTCATTCCATGACATTTCTTGTCATAGACCTTGCTCCAAGCCGATTTTATGATATATGATACGATTTCAAGTGTTAAAATATATAAAAATTTAAGAGGGTCTAAAATTAAATTTAACTAGAGTTTAAATAAATTTATATAATTTTACACCTGCTAGATTTTTTTTAATAAAAAAAATTAATATTCAAAAGTATCAAAATAAATAAATAAATATAATAGGAACTCCATATAAAAAAAAGTTGTGGAGACAATTATCATTCACAACGTAACAAACGTTTTTGATAAGTATTAGTACACAACGGCGGCGAAATAATAAAGTATCATACAAATCACGACAATAATCACAAAGCATTTTAGTTCAGCAAAATAATAAATAGGGCTATACCCTATACGTAGACGTAGTTCTAATAGTAGTAATTTGATCATGAAAAACAGCAAATGGGTCACCACGGCGGCGAGCACGTGGATCCAGTGCGCCGCCGGAGAAACGTACACGTTCGGAATCTACTCGGAGGCGCTGAAGTCCACCCAAGGCTACGACCAGTCAACGCTCGACACGGTGTCCGTCTTCAAGGACATCGGGGCCCACGCGGCGGAGGGGACACGTGGCCGGTGATGGTGGTCGGGTCGGCGCTGGGCTTCGGCGCATACTTGTTCCTGTGGGCCGCGGTGGCCGGGGTCGTTGTTCAGCCGCCGGTTTTGGCGGTGTGTGTCCATGTTCATGGCCGCGCACTCTCAGACGTTCTACAACACCACCAATATCGTTGTCGGAGTCAAGAATTTCCCTGGCCACGGTGGTACTATTATTGGAATCTTGAAGGTGAGTATTTTTTTTTTTTTTTTTCATTATTATTGTTAAGTCAGGAATAATCTTTCAGTTTTGAACCTAAGAAATTAATGATACTTTTGAGTTATATTTTTTTCTTCTTCCCAGGTGTTAGAAACTCAACTTACAATACAGGCTGTAATAATTTGTAGCATGATTTTTACTATCATTATTTATTGGATTATCCAATATATAATAAAACCGTAAATGTGCTAGGAAAAAAAAAGTTGAAATAAAATATTGGACAATCGTAAACCTGGATTAGACTTGTGGTGGTCGAGTCTAAATAAAATAGATCAGCTATGGTCCGGTTGGGCTTCGAGTATTAAAATACTAGGGCTTGAATTAGATGGTACCGTTTTATTTTTTAATTTTTAGGATGTTTAATTTTTTCTTTTATTTAAACTAAACTTGTTTATTTTTAGCATATTTTCTGAAAGATTAAAAAAACGAACTTTTTGGAGTCATTAAAATTCATAACAACGATAATAAAAGATGGTATAAAACCGGATCACTAAAAGTAAAACTAAAATGGTTAGTCCAATTGTTTTATCTTATTTGGTTCGATCTGGTGATCTCCAATGCCTCAAACTGTTTAAAAAGTCTCGTTCAATCTAAATGCATTCATCGATATAAATTAATAATTACCCAATTGTTAAAGGGTTTTGGACACCGATAGGAATAATAAGTGACTGATTCACATTAGTACTTTCTTTCTTCTTCAAATTAGACAAATTTAAGAGTATTTAGTTATAAACATGTAACTAATAGTGACAAAATTGACACTATTAGTTAAATGTTTGTAATTAAACACTTTTAGATCTGTCTTATTTTAAAAAAAAGTAATAATGTGGTATAATCAATTTTATTTATTCTTATATGTATATAATTCTTTTTATGTTAAAAGATAAATGAGCCCATAAGAACAACGTGTGTAGATGAATCAATTTGATTGTTGTGTTATATATTGACTAATTTATTTGAGTTGGGCAGGGATTTCTTGGTCTAAGTGGGGCAATCCTAGTCCAAGTGAACAACACTCTATTTGAAGGCAGTCCAAGAGCTTTCCTTCTCATGCTAACCTTGGCTCCAACTGTGATATCACTCTCCCTCATGTTCTTAGTCAAAGACCATCCCCAACAAGCCACCGCTCACGACAAGAGGAACCTCAACGCCCTCTCTATCGCCACCCTCGTGACCGCCGCCTATGTGGCATCCCTAATACTCATTGGAAACACCTCGGCCTTATCGTCCACCACTGCTCGGGCTGCCGCGCTCGTGCTCCTCCTTATTCTCCTCGTCGCCCCGCCACTGGTGACGGCGGCGATGTCTGGAGGAGGAGGAGAGCTGGATGACGGGCGTGCCCTTCTTTTGAAGTCGGACAAGACTTCTGACATGTCGAGAAAATACGAGGAAAACGTAGAAAGACGAGATATGAGCATAATGCAGGTAGGGACAGAGCCCAAGGGGCGCGCCATTATTTATTTGGCCAATTAGGTCAGTCGCTTAATAGTCCACCTACTTTTTAAAAAAATAGTCAAAGTTTCATTGTATTAAAAAAATAGTTCATCAATGTCGAAGTAAATCAATTAACTAAAGAGTAAATTAAATTTATTATTTAATTAATTTAATATTTTAATATACTCTTCATTTAATTAATTTTTTACTTGCCTGAGGAATTAACTTTTCAATAAAATAAAATTTTGACTAAAATATTAAAAAAAATTTGGAGATTAACTAGTCGAAACAAATTTTTGTTATTTATTTTTAGGTCTTAAAAAATTGATATTTTTATCTTGAGAAACGATATTGATTCGACGCTAATCAATCAACATAGAGAAAGATAGGGTAGTGCGTGAAACCCAAGTTTCGCGCACTAATAAATCCTTGGTTGATTGATAAGTCTGCGTTGCACTGATCAATATCATTTTTCTTTTAACTTCAAAAGAAAACAAAATTATAGATCTTTAGCATAAACAATTTATAAACTATTGGAGGAGGGATATTTTGGTCCTAGTCGTCTAATTTTTCGAACAAAATAGTCCTCAAACCGTTGATTTTGTAGGAGATGTTAATCATTTAAAAAGATATATTATTTTTTTTAAATTAAAATATATATATTTTTTAAAACAGAATTGAATTACTTATTTAGACAAGATTGAAATAAATATTTTTTAGACAGTATTTAATTAACTTTTTTTTTTCAAAACAATTAACATATTTGTTTAAAATGAAATCCAGCACGTACAAGCAACTTAAAAAAGTTTTTTAACTTAAATAAATTGTTAATTTTATAAATAAAAATTAAATTAATTATAATCCAACCATAAAATACTAAATCAAAGTTACATGATTTTGGATTCTAAGAGTATTTTAATGATTTCTTTTTAACGATAAACAAATTATTAATTATGTTTGCAAATACATTCTAAATTGTTTCCGTGTTAGAATGATCTTTATAACGAATTTATTTTTATACTAAAAATAACTAAAAATCATACAAAATCAACAATTTGAAGTTTAAAAATTTCTGAGTTTGCCTTTGTGCATACAGGCTATGATCAACTTCGACTTTTGGCTGCTCTTCGTAGCGATGCTCTGCGCACTCGGCACGGGAATGGCGACGATAAACAACATGAGCCAATTGGGACAGTTTCTCGGCTACTCTCCGGCCCAGATAACCTCCTTGGTCTCTCTCTGGAGCGTTGGGCCGAATCGCGGCAGGGTTTCTCTTAGACGTGTTGTTGCAGACCCGAGGCTGGCCTAGGCCGATCCTGAGCGCGATAGCCCTCGGTCTCATGAGCCTCGGACACGTCGTGACCGCTTTGGGGTTCTCCGGAAACCTTTACCCGAGCTTGATGTTAATAGGGGTTTGATACGGAGCGCAGTGGTCGCTCATGCCGACGATCACTTCGGAGGTGTTTAGGGTCACGCACATGGGAACTATTTACAACGCCATCGCCGTGGCTAGCCCTGTCGGCTCTTACGTGTTCTCGGTGAGGCTTGTCGGGTATATCTACGACCGCGAGGCCGTCGAAAATTTGTGTTTCGGCACGCGGTGTTTCGAGTTGTCGTTCTTTGTCATGGCCGGCGTGGGTTGCCTTGGGTGTGTCGTCGCGGTTGTGTTGTCGTTTCGGACTCGGAGGTGTTATCAGTCGGTGGTGATGTGAAGATTGAAGGAGGGTTCTTTCGTGAAGTGATATGTGAATGAACAAGAGTACATTTTTTTTGGCTGATCATCAATATTTATGACAAGTCTTGATAATATACTTAATGTTGTTGTAACTGGGCTGGGAGAGGCCATGTTATGAAATAGTTACATATGACTAACTACTGTATAGATTTTAGTTACGTATATATAACTACTGTTATGAATTAGTTACAAATGAGTAACTAATGTATAGATTTTAGTTACATATGTGTAACTAATTTATAGATTGTAGTTACGTATATATAACTAATGTTATGAATTAGTTACATATCAATAACTAATGTATAGATACGTCTGTGTAACTAATTTATAGATGTTAGTTACGTATATATAACTAATGTTATGAATTAGTTACAAATACTGGCAATAGTTACACAAGGTTGTTGAGAATTAATATATTATCCTACAAATAGTTACACAAGGTTGTTGAGACTTAATATATTTATCCACTACATAGTTACACATATTTTTTTAGTTAATATATTTTTCTAGAAATAATTACAAATACTAATTACAAAATAAGAACTATAGTAACACATACTTGTCGTAGTTACCTAATTACAAATACTTGTCCCAAAATACAAAGTATAATGGTTAATAACACATACTTGTCCCGAAATAGTAACACTATATATAATTTTCTGAGTTTGGATTAACATTTGGACTTGCGTTTTTAAGTGCCCCGTTCTTGTAGAGTTCAATACACAGCTTCGGTCTAAACATTTCCATGTCGTCTTGTTTCAGATTGGCCAATGGAGAGTAATGCACAACAAATTCTACAACTTTGATGGTGAACATGCCGCAATCCCCACTACAAAAAGGTCGCAAAAGTAGTTTTGTTAGATTCAAGTAACTCATGATCACATAAATTGAAATGGTATAATAGGTTTTCATTACCCGTTACGTTGTTGTGGCATGAAAGACGCGTACACTACGTGGAAAGGCAATGAGCTATGATATTCATCTGTGCGAACATCTCAAACCCGTTTACAGAGTATGATTGGAATTAGCTCTGCCATGTGATCGTTAACAGCATATCTCCCGGTCAGCAACGAGTCGTACACTATTACAGACCTCTCGGGGATGGAAATCATCAAAAGGACCCAATTATTGCCTTTGACATGGACGGGAACATATATAGTCCCGGCTTTCACCCGCGGCCTTTCTGCACTATTACGGGGTCTCTCAGCCAGGATTTGCTCAACCAAGGCATGTCGCCTATTCCAGTCGTAATCATCTTTTTCTTGCAGTTCATCCCACTCTTTGTATGTTTTTTTTACTAGCTTACAAAAGTGATTGTCCGTAGTTGTGTATCTGTGCTTCATCAGTATTGTTTTTTTCTTCAGGTAGTAAAAAGTCACATTCAAGTGCTGCAAAAGAACATAAGTAACAAAAACAATGTCATTAGTTATTAATAGGTAACTAAATTAGAGTAATTAGTTATTAATAGGTAACTAATTTAGAGTAATTAGTTATTCATAGGTAACTAAATTAGAGTAATTAGTTATTCACAGGTAACTAAATTAGAGTAATTAGTTATTCACATGTAACTAAATCAATTAAATTAGTTATTCTCAAGTAACTAAAATCATTTAATTAGTACAAAATAGGAAACTTACGGAACCACTGAGCAAGGCTGTCGGTGTCCAAATCTTGTAGAACCAAGTCTTCTATGAAATGACCTCTACATGAAAATCAAACGCCACTGGCCCTAGTTCTTCTTCGAATTTGGTGTACATAAGGTCATCGTCAACATCAACAACCATGTTTATCAAATATAATTAATGATAACAAAAATTAATAACCACCATTCAATCATCACTCAAACAGAAAATTAAAAAAATGGACTAACTTCCTTAATCCCTTCAAAAGCCAATCCTGCATTACTGCCACATCGCCATCGTTCGGGGGCACGAAAGGGTCCGCCAGTGGATGCTTTAAAGGTTTGGGACGCCTTCTTGTGAACTTTGAGTAGATCTTAGGCTCTACTGTTGACGTAAAGAGTATTGGCGCCCACCTTACACGTGATTGTCTTTCCGGGGATTCATAAAGGGAAATCAGCCGGTCAGAGGTCACCTCAGACGCCGCTCCATCCACTGTTTGAGATCTTTCGGGTACAATGAAATTACATTCAGATCCCGACATGCCATAAGAGTCAACCCCTCCATAAGAATATGGCTGAGGCAAGCGAAGAGGTCCTAGTGTGGCCGATATGCCATCACTGTCGTTGTCGTCTGAGTCCGACGCTTCAACCAGACCTTTATCTTTACCTTCACCACCACCACCGGGACACTCATTATCAGTTGTTTTTATCTTCTTCTGTCTTGCACAGTCCCTCATCGGTGTGTGTCTTGCAGGCGTCTTGGTGGTTCCCTTTTTTTTTTTGTCCTCTTCGTCGTCATCTTTTTTTTTACAGAATCGTCTTTGCACTTCGTAACCAACTCCTCCTCTTTAGCCTCTTCCTCTGTTATTTCTTCTTTCTTTTTTTATTCTCCTTCATCTTCTTCTTTCTTTCCCTTTTTCTTCTCTTCCTCAATTTTTTCTACTTCCTCTTCACCTGTTACAATCCACTTTCCCGTTTTCCTTTGTTTCTTCTTCTTCTTTCTCTTTCTCTACTGCTATCTCTTATTTCCCATCTTTCACTTTCTCTTGTTCCTTTTCTTCTTGCTCGTCTTTCTCTTCTCTCTCTTCTTCCTCTTGTTGTTGTTGTTGCTCTTCTTTCTCTTTCTATTCCTCCTGGTCACGTTTTCTTCTCTCCTCCGACAGCTTCTCTGCCTGGTCCTCCATAAGCTTTTTCTTCGCAACCTTTTGTGCCGAGAAGGTGTTCAACGTATCCAAGATACTTCATGTCCTCTGAAATCCTTTTGATCTATCGATGAAGATCAATGAAATCAGTATGCATGTTACCTGAACTCTTTCTCCAGATTGGCTAATCTATCCTAAAATAAAGGAACACAACTATCTGAATTAGTTACATACACGTCACTAAAATCAATAAATTAGTTACATACACGTCACTAAAATGTATAAATTAGTTACATACACGAAACTAAAACCAATAAATTAGTTACATACACGTAACTAAATCAATAAATTAGTTACATACACGTAACTAAAGTCTCTAAATTAGTTACAACATGACTTTTACCTCATGATCAGCAGAGGAGTTTTCCTTCTTGGCAACTGTTTGCAATTTCTTTCGAGTGCGACCAATGGTTGAGTCGAGCTGAGAGGGGGGCTGTACGATGTCACTCCCAATGGCTCTAAAATCAACCTGAGAAACATTAAAAAAAAGTTCTTAAGATCTATGTGTCAAACAAATTATTTTGAAATGTAAATTATGGTACCTCTTATAACCAAATAGACTGCAATGCAGATTCGGATACTCTGGAAGAAGAAGACCATCGCAGAATCAACGGTCTAGCATCGTCTTTCAGTACCGTGCATAAACCCAAAGACTCCAATTTTGGTATACACTCGTACGTCCATACCTACAAAGGTAGTAGAAAGGCGCTTTCAAATGGACCTTCTTGGTTTTGGATGGGCTACTTGGGCTGACAGCTTTCTTCACAAAACTCCTCACGATCAACATGAAGTGATCCCATACAACATTTCCCCAGGGGAATCCGTTGAAAGTGGCCGGATCATCAACCATCTTTATGTATGATTTGTTCTTCATGGCAACAGTCCGCTGGATCGGGAGAAGCACATTGTAGAGGAAGTGGAGAAGAAGAAACCGGACTCGCTTCTCAACGTCATTCCAATCCTTGTTGTCCTTGATGAGTGCTGCAATGTTGCCCATGTGGCAAGTGCCCCTTGCTTGAAGGTTTCAACATATAGACCCCCGGGTGTAATCTTGTCGTAGTCGTTGGCTGTCGCCTTGCAGGAGTCATCTACTCGCAAGCCTGTGATAAGACTGAAATCTTCCCTGGTGAAATCCCTAGGGACGCCGCCAATCTCTATATGTAATCTGTCCTATGCTTTGGGAAGTCCGTCAAAGTAACCCGTCCTCAGCATACGATTACTGAGGATCTTAGAGGAGCGGGTTATCAAGGGCATCTCCAAAAAATGGCCAAAGCGGGACTCTCTAAACAGGTCTGATTCCTGTTTCGACATGGCAACCTCTTCAATGAACGACATGACGTTCCCGTGGAAGTTGAAGTTGAACTGCCCCATAGAATCATCTGCCACGTATCTGGTCCAACCCTATACATTAAAAAAAACTGTAACATAACTAAATTAGTTACATTTAACAGATTCTAGTGGTTACATACTTTGTCAAAAACTTCTCAATACTAAAGACATATAAGTTACATATTGGTAACTAAATTATGAATTCTAGTTACATGTTTGTAACTAATACACATATCATTTACATATTGGTATCTAAATTTTGTGTATTAGATTCAACCATGGGTAGAGTTTGTTCATATATACCAAATCATTTTCAACACCAGCATATATAACAAATCAATTCAACCCTAAACAATAAAAAAAACAGTAACATCACAAAATTAGTCACAAACAATGGTCTTCAACCATGGGTCTTCGAAATCAAACTTCTAGTCACAAACAAATTGGTTAGTCATGAAAAATTAGGAGTAAATTAGCCTATACCAACAAATTTCAACATCATTACAACCGATCCAAACATGCACCCAAAAAAGTTTTGAAAAAATGACCTAAACTCACCGAAATTAGGTTTTCCTGCCTTTGATTCACGTCATAGTAGGAATCGGACTCGCCGTCGCTCGCTCTCCGACGCTTTGAATTTGGGGTTCTATTTGCCAGACTTTTTTTCTTTGACCTAGACGACCCGGCCTCAGTTTTCTTCTGCTCATTTTTCTTCATCGGCGACGAACCAACCCTAACACTCCGCCGCGGTGGAGTTTGATCGAGAAGTTTGGATTTTTGGTTTTTTTTTTGGAGTTTGCATGGCCTTTTACAAGCTTTCTTTTCGTCATTTTTGGGTAATCTGTAAATGGTACGGGTTCGGACAATGATAATGGTGGTTGAACTTGAATGGAGGGAACTCGTGTTTGCGATTTGGGATTTGGGGTTCGCGATTTGGGGGTAAATTATTTAGGGTTAGGTATCAATGCACCCACAAAACCAGAGATCGTGGGAGAAACATGAAACCAGAGAGGGAGGTGACGATGATTGTGAAGGAAAGAGAGGATGACGGTGAAGGAATCAGCGGCGGTTTCACCCGGTCGTTGGTTACGTTGAAGAGGTGGAGAAGGAAATGAACAGTCGCGGGAGAAGTTCGTATATAAGGAGCGTTTATATGAAAAGAATGAAATAATTAGGGACAAGAGCATATTTGTAAATGTACACATCAGATTCAAATGACTACTCCTAGATGTTCCATTTTTCAAAAAAAATAGTAATGTGTCAAAACACCATAATTTACTCCTAGTTGTGGCTTCTATTAAACCAATGACATGAAACTGCAACCTGGCCCAATTGGAGCCCAAGCCCGCTTTATCACTGTCCATTGTTGGTGCATATCAAAGCCTAAAACACACCACCAAAGAGAGGCACACAGTGACAATTACTGCATGTGATAATAATTGTTTTAAAAAGTTAATCGCAGAATAGCGTGTCTAAAGTTTTTATTGAGAAAATAGTTGTTTTCAAGTTGTAACACTTATTTTGTCGATGTTTTTACAATTTTAAACAAAATACTAGTTATTGTTTGGATTCTATTTGACTTTTTTTACTTCTCATTGATAAGCAAAATAATCTCAAAGAGCTATTGTTTGAAAAACATATTTTGTTTTTGAAAGGATTTACTACAATCACTATTCTAGAAATGTTGTACTATTCCTGTAATTTCCTAGAGAACGATAAGGTCATGTAGCCCAGAATTCGAATGGTCCCGAAATTTTGTGTCAACCAATAAATAACATTCTATTAGCTTCCGATTTTATAAGAAACTTGTACTAAATTAAGTTTTTAACATAATGTTTGACACCCCAACGAGGTGCTCCAACAACTATGTTCTTGTTGAGGCGTATTGTTTGTTAGAACTTAGAAGAAGGAATTTCCCTCCTCTATTATTAATGCTATGAACCAAAAACGTGGCGTGCATTTAATTAAATAATGTTCGTTTACTATCGTTGAATTTAAATGTGTATATTATTATGTCACTACCTAATTATGCACTGATATTCATAAAAATATGACCAATCCATGAAATAGGCCTGGTTGGACATAAGCTGGCTTGTCTTGTACTTCCGTATTAATAACATATAAGAAATCAATATTAGTGCTGATAACGACACTGCAATTTCGCATTAGAAGATCATGAACAGTTCACAAATCGGGTAGAAAACTTGGTCAGAAGCTTAGAGCTCAGAAGTAATAAAAAAAATAAACTTAAATTAATAAATTACTCTTAATAAAGCATATGTATTTTTAGCTAGTGACTCTTAAAACTTGATACTTGTTTGCTAGTAGTTTAATACACGTGATTATTTTAAAAACATTGTTATGTCGAACATTACTATATTATATCTGAATTTCAGATTCACACAGCACAAAATGTAGTTTAATCAATAATCCCTCCCACTACATCAGTATCAATATACAAACTTGAAATAATCTCATTAAGTTATAAAAAAAAAATAAATAAATAATATCTCATTAAAATAATATATATATATATATATATATATATATATATATATAGGAAAAATAGCATGAACTAGCCAATTCAAACTATGGCTTTTGCAAAATAGCCATAGTTTCATTAGGTTAACCAAAATAGCCATTACTCTCATCCCTGGACTAAATTAATCCTGCCTGTATTAAATTTAATCCCGATATTTTGTGTGGATTAAATTTAATCCTGCCTGGATTAATAATCGCAGCTTGGCTATTTTGCTTATACTTGATAAACTTTGGCTATTTTGCAAATCCTTAAGTTCTATTTGGCCATTTAGCCGCTTGACCCATATATATATATATATATATATATATATTTGCCTCTGGCAGTTAACGTGACAATGAGTTGGCTTTGGCCACACACAATCATTCCAATATTATATAAGCGGATAAATAATCATTATAAGAAGTTTTAGCATATAGAAATCAACACATAGTCACAGCTTAATAATTAGTACAAAGCCAAAAGTAGTATTCGCACATTAAAAAAAATGGCGATACGTAGTTTGACGATGAGAAACAGCAAATGGGTCGCCACGGCGGCGAGCGTGTGGATTCAGTGCGCCGTGGGAGCGTCGTACACTTTCGGGATCTACTCGGCGGCGCTGAAGTCAACGCAGGGCTACGACCAGTCAACGCTCGACACTGTCTCTGTCTTCAAGGACATCGGAGCCAACGCCGGAGTTCTCTCGGGGCTCCTCTATGCCGCCGTGGCCGGGGAAGGTAGGACGTGGCCGGTGATGGTGGCCGGAGCGGCGCAGGGCTTCGCCGGATACTTATTCCTGTGGGCCGCGGTGGCCGGAGTTATTTCCCGGCCGCCGGTGACCGCCGTGTACGCGGCCATGTTCTTGGCGGCGCACGCTCAGACGTTTTATAATACAGCCAACGTTGTGGTCGGAGTTAGGAATTTCTCCGGCTACGGTGGAACCATTGTTGGAATTTTGAAGGTGATAGTTGATTCTTTTTCTTTTTTTTTTTATAAAGGTAATAGTTGATTCTTGAACGGTAAATCCTACTTATCGTGTAACATAAATTATTTTTTTAATTAATAAAAATATCTGATATACATGTTTTACGTCAGATATAAAAAGAGAAGCTGTCTTAATTATTAAATTATCTTTTATTATTCTAGATTAGTTTTAGAGAACAAGTCATCTTAATGTTAAAACAATCTAGGCTATAAAATAAGACTTTTCTTGAATCTTTATTTAAGCTAGCTACTATATTCGTATGAAGTTTAGAATAATAATAATAATAATAATAATAAGCTTTTGCTTACGAATATAAGTTAATCAACTTGATGGAATTATGGAAATATTAAACTTACATTACAATTTATAAGGATAAAATAAAAGGCAGATTTTTCATTTTTATTTGAGCTGCATTAAGCATTACGTTTACGTTTCACATCACAACATACAAATTTTCCAGTTTTACTTCATAAGCATTTTTTTTTTTATTCTTCTAATTTATCTGCTTTTTTAGAGTCTCACCTGTACAAGTCTGTGGAACTGATATGGCATGTAGCCCGATTCTCACTATTAAATTAAAATCTTTTATATTTTGACAAGAAATAAAATACCCCAATTTTTATGATACCACAGACCACAGATTAAATAGGTGAAAAAATACCCAGTCCATAATAAATAAATTGTAGACACTTGAATCACATCATCACGAAACTTTTTGGAATAATTTGGCTTCTAAATTCTTTTTAATCAGAATAAAGTGGCTAAAAGTAATATGACAAATTATTTGTTGAGATATGATTACACAATTGTTTGCTGTTTTCTCTTCTGCATATTCAATTAATTACTGTGTCCATAATATATCAATTTTTTTTTTTTGTTTGAGCAGGGATTTCTTGGTCTAAGTGGGGCGATTCTAGTCCAAGTGAACAACACACTATTTGAAGGCAATCCCAGAGCCTTCCTTCTCATGCTGGCCTTCACTCCCACCATTGTATCACTCTCTCTCATGTTCTTAGTCAAAGTCCACTCTCAACACTCCTCCGAAGACGACAAGAGAAGCCTCGACGTGTTCTCTGTCGTGGCCGTCGCCGCCGCCGCCTTCCTCGCGGCTCTGACGCTCCTCGAGAACGCCTCGGCTCTGAGTGTCAGGGCCGTCGCGCTCTCTCTGCTCCTCCTACTTCTCGTCGCCCCGCCTCTGGCGGTGGCGTTCAGAGGAGGCGGAGGAGGAGAGATGGGTGACGACAGCGCTCTTCTTTTGCCGTCGGAAAAGTCGTCTGATGCGACGACGGAGTGCGAGGAAGAGAGAGAAGAGCGAGATATGGACCTTATGCAGGTATGGGACAAAGCTGTCCTCCTAATACCCCTTGCCTAAATTTGGGCTAGTGGATGGAAATGAGTTTATGTTCTGACAACATTGGAATTCCGACAAAAATAGAGCGATATGGACGGAGTGAAAATTCTGTTCCACCGCAGTTTAAAAAATTGGAATTTTCTAATTTGAAATGAAACCGGAAAAATTTCGGTTTCATTTTTTTTTTTTTTCGATGATCAGTTCCATGTCTTCAAAGAAGCCATTAAAATGCATGTTACCAATGATCAGCCCATGTTTCTTTTACGGGAATGTCCACGGGAGTTTTCTAATGCTGATTTCCATTTTTTGCTGGGAATTTCACAAAATTGCCAGTTTTTCGACAAAAATTTCGTTACATAAAAAGGTTTCCAGAATTTTGGTGATTTTCAAAACTAAAACGAATTGACTTTCGGGGCTGTCAGTAATTTAAAAAAAATATACAAATTTCGAAAAAAGACGGCATTCCCAAAATTTAAATCCTTCGAAAATATTTATGTATCTAAATTTCTGACCCCGTCTTTGGCTGTAATCATGCAGGCTATGCGCAGCTTCGACTTTTGGCTGCTCTTCGTGGCGATGATCTGCGCATTAGGCTCGGGGATGGCATTGACAAACAACATGAGCCAGCTGGGACAGTCTCTCGGCTACACTCCGAAAGAGATAACCTCTCTCGTCTCTCTGTGGAGCGTGTGGAACTTTCTAGGCCGGTTTGGGGCGGGCTATCTATCAGACGTCCTGATGCGGTCCCGGGGCTGGCCGAGGCCGGCTCTGAGCGCGATCGCGTTGGGTGCGATGAGCCTTGGACACGTCGTCATCGCGTCAGGGTTCTCGGGAAACCTCTACGTCGGCTCGGTCTTGGTCGGGGTTTGTTACGGGTCTCAGTGGTCTCTAATGCCCACGATCACTTCGGAGATATTTGGGGTCAGACACATGGGAACCATTTTCAACACCATCGCTGTGGCGAGCCCTGTCGGCTCTTACATGTTCTCGGTGAGGGTGATCGGTTATATATACGACCGCGAAGCCATTGGAAACACGTGCTTTGGGAAGCGTTGCTTCATGTTGTCGTTCTTCGTCATGGCCGGCGTGGCTTGCCTCGGGTGTCTGGTCGCGGTCACTTTGTTTGTTCGGACTAGAAGGTTTTATCGGGTGGTTTTGATCAGAAGATTGAAAGGGGGTTCTTCGTGAAGTCTCTCAGAGAAGTTTTTTTTTTTTTTTTTCCCTTGCGGAGACTAGTCTTGAAGATTTTTTATTTGTTTTAATAGTGACAATAAAGAAGAGAATTTGTAAAGAGCAGGGAATAAGTTGAAAGTAAGATATATTTTTTTTTTAATTCTACGAATAAATCAGGGGAAATGGTGACAATAATATTCAATGTTTTCTCAAAATATGACTTCTATAATCAATATTTCTTTTCTTTGGCAAAAATACCACATGTTACTATATAAAAGTTCCATTACTACTAAGACCGTTAAGTGGTAAATGAACGGCCAAGATTGAAGAAGTAATATTAATTGTTTGTTTTTGTATTTTGTTTTCAAGTATTTGTAAATTAAAGGTTTAAATAAATAAGGGAAACAACGTTAGCAATTTATTTCAGAAAAAAAAAACCCCCCAAATTCGTGAAACCCTAAATTCAAAAATCATCAATTTCGGCGGCTTAAGGTGACGATGTTTGATCAAGGTGATGGAGGATGACGAACGATTTCGGCTTGAGGAAGTTGAGTACAATAATGATTCTGAACGCGAGGAGGCTCAGAACACGAACGCTAGAGATTGGCGTGACGTCTTGAATGATGTCTGCAACGTTGGAGAGGTCGATGATGAAGATTCTGAAGGTGTGAGATCATATAGCGTTCTCAATAGTCTGTGCAGTGACGATGAGGATGGTGAAGAGGTGTTGAGTATATAAGTCGTATTTTGAGAAAACATTGTGTATTATTGCCACCATTTCCTTGAGACAATACCGTAAGTGCATATTTTGACTCTTTGAGTACATGAAAAAATCTCCGGCAAAATCTCAGTGCACAGTTTCATTACTTCACACATTACACGTTTTGTGAGCGGTCTTGATCAACTCGCAACTCTCTCTATCCATCCGAACACGGTACTCTTTTTAAATTTAGCACTAACTAAGTTACTTCAAACTAAGAAATTTCACTATAGCTCGCTTTTACAAATCGTTAAGCAAATAGTCAAAATGATGAGATGGCATTTTGGATTACTTATGCTTCCCGTTATTTTATAGTTAGCATTTTTATTTTGATAATTAATGATTTTTTTTCAATTTATTTCCTTATTAATAAGAGTTAGTTACTCTCTGACACAAATATATTGCCTTTATTTTATCTTTCTCTCTCTTGATTTCTCATCTCTCATATTCACATATCACATCCAAACGCTATTTTGCTCCAAAGATATAAATTTTATCTTTCTTTCTCTTGCTATATATGTTCATTGTTCGTTCGATTCTCTGCACTAGATCTTGCCAATTTGTGGCCAATTGAAATCCGTTAAGCTCGATCGGTAGAGAGATTTGAGTCGTATTTAATTGGTTTATGAGAGAAAGATGATTTCGATATAGAGTTTCTATATTCGTCGTGTGTATGATTCCGATAGTTTTCATAGTTTTTTTAAAATAATTTTTAAAGATGGATGCAAAACGATGACTTTCCAGGAGGTCATCTATCTTAGTACTATAAACACGCTTAGCTTCGTAGTTCTGATGAGATCTGATGCATTAGTGCCAGTATGATCGCATCCTTCAGTTTCTATCTTCATTACACTTAGTCTCTCTCTCTCTCTCTCTCTCTCTCTCTCTCTCTCTCTCTCTCATACACGACCAGATGATATGGGCTCCAAGAGCGGCGGAGCTCTTCATCGGCTGGCTGAGGCGCGAAAGCGCCATGCATCGATCAAGGAGGAAAGGATCACCGCGTCAAAGGAAGGTCCATATTTGTTAACTAATCGACGCTGATTTTGTATGGGTTCAAATATTTTATTTGAATCATAAGTTAAGTTTTGTTAATTAACGTTAATTATTATCGTGTTTCATGTTTTTCACCTCTTACTTCTGAATCTTATATAGTTTAATGTAAATGTTTATAAATTTTTGTAAATACTAGTGAATTAATATTAACATTCACGCGTGCTCATCTTCGACTACATGGTTTTTCTTGCAGTTAATAATCGTTAATCACTGTAAATAGGTTGTCTTCTTCATCATGATTTTTTTTTCGAACTAGCTTGTTTTTCAATACATTTTTTCCAAAAATTAAAATTTGATGTAAGGAGGCAATTACATAATTTTCGAGATTCTAAACACACGCTTACTCAATTTATGAAAAATAATAAATTAAAATGGGCATTTTTTCAGGTAACCACAAAATCGATTTTTTTACGGGCTAAAAATTTAGCCACACAACAAATGACTATTTGACTAAAACTTATGAAATAGTAGCTAAATTGATATTCCAACATTTTAATTTGACTACTTTGTTAGAGCGTCTTAATATTTTTATTTAAAATAAAACCAATAAAGAAAACATGCCTAATAAGTATAAAACAGCTCTTATTGTTGTTCGAGAGTTGTACCAATAATAATATAAAAAATAATATTTCCTTACAAATATTATTTTTTATATTGTACGAGGTGAGCAATGTGCAATGGTACTGAATGTTTTACTCGAGACGTTACTTAACTCGCATTTTGGTATAAATTTCGCAAATACCGCGCGGAATTAACCATATACTGCAAATACCAAAAAATTGGACTAAAATTCATATATTAAACTATATAATTGATCAGGCCCACTAATAAGAGAGGCATGTACATAGATCCTTTATATAGTTTTTTTTCGTATTACAAAACTTTTGTACATAACTTATGTGGGACTTTTTCTTCTATCAATCGGCAAACTTGTAATTAAACTCTTTTCTCCATTTTATTTTGATTTTTTTTTAATTCTAATGTTTTTTTTTATATTACGTAGTAGAGTTGCTACGTGTAATACTATATATATATATATATATATATATATATATATATATATATATATATATATATATATATATATATATATATAGCTAAGTAGTATAGTTAAAAAGTAGATACACTATATATACATATACATATGCATTCTCATACATAATGTATATAAATAGCTTATCAATTTTAATTGTATTAACATTTAAAACAAAATATACTTATTGACATATTTAAGTTTTATTAAAAATGAAACCTATTATTAATTTTATTTTTTCGGCTGAATATTAATCATATGTATTAATTTGTAATAACTTCTACAAAATTTATTGCATTTTAATATATATATATATATATATATATATATAATTTTAAAAATTATTGTTGTATAAATATCCCGCGGAATACTCTTTTTTATGCGGTATATCTCGCGAAAAGCGATTTACCAAGCTGTACGAGATACCCAAATGTTCATCAAATACCGTGGAATATCCTAGTACGAGATGAGATACCCTCAAAATCAAAGGTGCGATACGACCGCGAGATGCGAAATTTGCAAACCACACGCTTGCGAGAATAGACTAATTTTGAGTGACGTTAAATCAAGGGGCATTATCGTCCTTATTCGGGCCTTTTAGAAGAATTTGAAAAAAAAAAATTCAAACAAGCGCGTTTTGACTTTTGATATGAGTTATCTAAAAACGCATTCTATGATAATATTACTATTCAATTAATGATTGAAAACTAGTTATTAAAATTGAAAAGAAAGTAAGAGCGGAAAACTATTTAACTTCTTAATTCAAAAAGATTAAATTTCTTTTGATTTGTAGAATTTAATTTCCGAACCAATGATAAAAGATAAAAAGAATAAAAGAAGAAAAATTCCTTCCTTTTTTATAACAGTATATATTGAAATAAACTTTATAAATTGGTTAGAGATCATACAAATAAAGTAAGAGTCGAGTATTTTTCTAATTAAATACACATATCAATCAATATGTTCGTATCAAATCCCCTCCAGATTGATTTTCTTACCAAATCTATATATTTGTCTTCCCTTAGAATGTATTACTTTTAAGTATTGAATCTTAGGACTATTTTATATAATGATCATAATCTCTTCAAATTTATTTATAGTATCTTTTAATTAAGTAGTTACTATATTTAGGAGAAGAAAATAAAAAATATATTTTGAGCGCAGAGTTGAGTCTTTTTGCTAGTATAAGATTTATATCCAGATCTCTCTGAGCCCCAAACCCACGGCCGAGACCAGGTCTGAACTTTCTCTTCTAAGAGATATATACTTTTCATGTTTTTTATTCAACAGATAAATTATAATCATAATCTTGCATTGATAATTGGTTTGAGTGGAATTTAGTTGATTAAATTGTTAAGTTATCAGTAAAGTTGGTATCTTTGTAACATTATTTTGTAAAATAGAAAAATTAGAAGATATTTGGTGCAAGAAAATTCAGTAAGAAAATAAAATAAACTGAGAGCTTAAGATTGAGTATACATACATGGTTCTTGTGCTAGGCTATCATGGACTCAGCAAAGCCATACTCGCTTGTGATTCAAGAGCGTACTAGCTATGGCCCATGTACCCGCGACCGAATATTCAAAACCTACGCACTCAAATATCTCTATTTTCTTCCGGTCGATGATCAACCAGACCGTTAATTTAACCATCATTTGCTCATCATTCAATGACATATTGCTCGTCTCTCGCGGCCGCACAACTTTCTACCTATGCAATCCCATGACAAAGCAGTGGATTCTTCTTCCCGAGGCTCCGCCTATTGCTGATGGGAACCTCCAACTTAGGTACATTTTATTAGCATTGGAAATATCTACAAATTATGCTTCAACTGAATAAAATTGTTTCCTTCTTTGGTGTTTTTATTGAGAGTGATGGTTGGTTAGAGCTCTTTTGCATTATCAGACCGAAATTGTTTAATAGTAGTCCCAAACTGGTTGGTAACAAGAGAAGCAAAAGTAGGAATGAGATTATGAATTTCAGATTTATGTTTCATCAGAAAATTCCAACAATAAAGGGTACAATCATCAACCAAATTCAAGAAATACCTATGACCTGTCCTAGAGACCACTGAATATGGTCCCCAGATATCACAATGTAACAAATCAAAAGCATTCTCAGACATATGATTCTTAGAAGAAAAAAGTAAGCGTTTTTGTTTAGCTGAGGGACAAATGAAACATGGCTTCTTATCTGAACAATGATGATAAGCCAATTTGTCTTTCAGAGTCTCAAGTTTCTTGAATGAGAGATGTCCTAATCGAGCATGCCTATCCTTGTATCTACTTTATTGACAGTCACATTGATAGCTGAGTCGGATAGCATGTAAAGATCACCACGTCTCTCACCCTTCCCAATCATCTTCAAGGTCCTGTGATCCTGAATATCAAATCAACTATGTGAGAATACCAATATCACCCTAGAGTCATCTGTGGTTGCACTAACTAAAATCAAATTGAATTTAAATCCAGGTACAAATAGGTTATTTTAATAAATAAAAATTAAAAAAATTAAAAATTAGAAAATTGAAACAAAATTCATCTATAATTAAATAAAAATTAATTATCAAAATTCTAAACTAGAAATAATATTCTGAAAATAGAATTCTTAATTAAAAATACAAATCCAGTCTAACAAAAACGAAAAAGTTAATTCCTAATTTTTTTTCCTATACAACTTATCGATAGTAGAATTTCCTCTATCGAATAAGTTGCCAGAACTTCGGGAACCGCTTCCTCGTCCTCGTCCACCGCTGCCTGACGCGCTGCCGCTCGTTCCGCCGCTTCCGTTAGGACGGTCTCGAAAAAAATCCATAGAACCAGGAGTAGAACCCGGCGTGGAACCTGACGTCTGCTGAACCTGGTCTCGCAAGAAATCTATATCGTATCCCATGCCGAAACGCTTCAGCTTCACCTTGGCCTCGTAGTGTTTTTCCGGAATTCGGTTACCAATTGGATGAGACTTCCTCAAGAGCTGCAACAATTCTGTAAACGACTTGTTCGTCCAATGGTTCGTGACTTTGATGTGCATCAACGAAATCAGGAACGACAAAAGACGAAAATTCTTTGCATCCAGGGTACAATTCTGCTTCCAACTCGACGAATAAGTCTTCCACTTGGTCCTCTGCACGCACTTCACTTGGAGTCGGATCCGTAAAATCGTCGAAGTCCTCGTGATCCATTAAATCATGGAGAGCATCATCATGTGGAGGAGTTAAACATCTGAATTCATTCTTGCATAATGAATATGTCATGCAGTTTTTGATGGGACTTAATGAGAGTTTCACTCACACTCGTGGTCAAGTTCTACTCATGGATCCCATACCACCGATTAACAAAATCTTTGCCATGGTCTCCCAAGAAGAAAAGCAAAGATCGGTGGGAATTGATGTTCTTGGAGGATTAGATCAGACAAACTCCATGATCATGGCCGTGAAAGAGGATCAGAAACGCCCAGCCAAGAAAGATCGTCCTCTATGCACACACTGCAAGATGTTAGGTCACACCGTGGACAAGTGTTTTAAGCTACACGGATATCCACCTGGTTACAAACCAAAAGTGAAAGGCCAAGCTAATGCCTCTGAGGGAGGGAATCTTGATCAGAATGGAGGATCTCAGTCTTCATCCTCTTCTACTTTCACTGATCAACAAATCCACCAGATGATTCAGCACTTGTCCAATCAGCTCTCTTCCACCAATGTCCACGGGGTCTCAAGTGATGCCAATATTGCCTCATTCACTACAGGTCTTTCTAACTCAGTGTTTTATGCAAATAATACTCTATATACTAGATTTTCTTGGATTGCTAATTCAGGAGCCTCTAAACATATATGTGCACATGCTGACATGTTTGTGAATCTCAAGTCTTTGGTGAATTCAAGTGTTACCTTACCTAATCACACTGTTATCCCTGTTTATCATTATGGTGATGTTATTTTGTCTAAAAATATCACTCTTTGACACACGCTATCACTACATTAGAGAGTGTGTTGCCAACAACGAGGTGTAGTTGGAGTATGTGAAGACACATGATCAAGCAGCGGATATCTTCACCAAACCTCTCAAGCGCGAAGACTTTGTGAAGTTGAGAAGTATGCTTGGAGTAGCAAAATCAAGGGGGTGTTGAAATAATAAATTGATTTTGAGTTTATTAGTTTTGGGCCTTAGGAGTTTTAAGCCCAAATATGTGTTGTAGTAGGTCCATATTCTAGAAGCCTATTCTAGAGAAATCCATAGACTATTCTAGAAGATAAGGATAAGATAGGAAATGTGGAGAAAACTCTAGAGAATTATTTCTAGCCATTAGATTAAGTTTGTGGTGGCAAAATCCTATCCACTGATTTAGGAATGCCACTAGTATAAATAGGGATGATGCACTTGAGTTTCCATCAAACCAAATAAAAAGTTCTCATTTCTACAAAGAAACTTCCTACCTCTCTAGTTTTTACTCAAACCTCTTCCCTAAACAACCAAAATACTTAAACAATTTCTCCATATACCCAAAACTTCCTTCCAACACACAGATCTCACTCAACCGAGCCTTGCTCTGCTCCATCTATTTGAAAAAGAAACAAACAAACATTTCGATTTAGGTTTTTTTTCTTCAACCTACTAATCTATAATCTAATCGTTGCTTATCGTGATTGTTACACCAGCACCGTTTGGAACCTCGAGCTCTGCTCCGAACTCATTCATCACCTCGACGAAGACACGAAGACGCTTATTGAGCATACTGGCACGTTCGTCCACCAAGTTCTTCTCCTCCAGCTCATCCATGACTATCTCATAGTGTTTCTTGTAGCAACCATGAAGCTTCACCATCAGCTCAGCAGGCTTGTAATTCTTGATCAGCTGCTCGCGATTGATGTTCATATCAAGGATTAAAATCTCGCATCTCGCGGTCGTACCGCACTTTTAATTTTGGGGGTATATAAAGTCTCGTACCGTGGTATTCCGTGGTATTTGATGAACGTTCGGGTTATCTCGTACCGTGTGGTAAACTACATTCCGCGGGATATACCGTCTAAAAAAGAGTATTCCGCAGGGTATTTAAACAATTTTTTAATTAAATTTTATTTAAATTTAGGAAACACCAAAAATTAAATTTTAAAATAAAATTTTCAACATTTCACACATAGAATTCTAATAGACTACAAATCAATACACATTTAGATCAAATTAATTACAAATTACATATAAATCAACAAAATAAATAATTAAATTCGGATAAAAAAACTCATTTTAAAACAACATCAATATTAACAATATCATGTAATTATTCAAATAACTACCTAAATTCGGATTATAAAAAATCCATATAAACAACATCAACATTAACAATATCTATGTCTTCTTCTTCGTACATCATAATTTCATTAAAAACCATTCAAAAATCAACATCTAAAGTCTAAATCGGGCGGAAAATCCATTCAAAAATCAATTAAAAAACATTAAAATAACACCCGAACACTTATCCCACAGAAAATGGCAGAAAACGGTGAGATTTGAGCAAAAATAAATATATGAAGGACGAAAAATGAAGATATCTCGCGAGATTGAGAGAGATGCGAGAAATAGCGCGAGATTTCGCGAGAAATTCAACAACTCGCGAGATAAACTCATACCCTTCTCGCAGCTTTCATTTTTGCGAGATCTCGCGCGAGATTTTAACCCTTGGTTCATATCTGCGTTCTTCGTTGTTTTGAGAGAGAGAGAGAGAGAGAGAGAGAGAGAGAGAGAGAGAGATTCTGTATGTTCTGAGAGAGAGAGAGAGAGAGAGAGAGAGTTTGTATTTTGGGCGGGTAATGTGAAACATTTGATAGTAGCGTATTTATACGTATGTAGTGTACTTTGTGTGTGTGTGTCTGTGTCTTAAGTTTTGAAAAAACACAAAATTGCGTGTGACTCGTTAGTTTTCGTTTCGTTTCTTCTTTTTCATTTTTTTAAAAAAACCCCAAAACTTTTCTTATTTTGCCTTTGTAGCGTTTCTCTGTTCGAGTATTTTTCTAATTAAATACACATATCAATCAATGTGTTTGTATCAAATTCCCCTCCAGATTGATTTTCTTACCCAAATCTATATATTTGTCTTCCCTTAGAATGTATTACTTTTAAGTATCGAATCTAAGGACTATTTTATACAATGATTCTTAATTTCTTCCAATTTATTTATATTATTTTTTAATTAAGTAATTACTATATATATTTAGGAGAAGAAAATAAAATATATATATATTTGAGCGCAAAGTTGGGTCTTTTGCTAGTATAAGATTTACATCAATCGCATTGTATCGCCGCGTGTTTCATTTCATTATCCAGAATTCCAGATCTCTCCACGGCCGAGACCAGGTCTAAACTTTCTCTTCTAAGAGATACTTTTCATGTTTTTTATAACAAAAAATTGGCTACGTAAGCCACCTAAACTATAGGAATTGTAAATTAGTCAATTTTTGGTAAATACTTTGTAAATAGCCAACTTGTATACGTGGCAGCCTATTAACTACCTAAAATATATGTTTGGTTGTGTTAAATAAGGCTTTTATTAATCTGTTAATAAGTTTACTGGCTATTTACAAGAAATTAACCAAAGGTGGGCTATATCTCAATCAACTATATCCGTGTGGCTATATAACTTAATAACCCTTTTTATAATGATTTTTGTGTACGTGCGTTCTGAATTTTTCAATAAGCTTGACAATCCCGTTTTCTTTATTTAACAGATAAATTATAATCATAATCTTGCATGGATAATTGGTTTGAGTGGAATTTAGTTGGTTAAATTGTTAAGTTACCAGTAAAGTTGGTATCTTTGTAACATTATTTTGTAAAATAGAAAAATTAGAAGATATTTGGTGCAAGAAAATTCAGTAAGAAAATAAAAAATAAAAACTGAGAGTTTAAGATTGAGTATACATAATCCAATACGTCTAATTTAATCCAAAACTATGACTACCTTGTATTTTTTTGGTACAAAAATACCCTCAATAAAATATTATTTTCTTCTTCTTCTTTCTCTCTCTCTCTCTCTCTCTCTCTCTCTCTCTCTCTCTCTCTCTCTCTCTCTCTCTCTCTCTCTCTCTCTCTCTCGCTTAACTAAGAAGGATTTTACATTTTTCTGTGGTTTCATGCTTAAGAACGATTCTTAGCATTTCGAAAAGTCTGTGATTTTTTTTTTTTTTTTGAAAAAGCTGGGAAATCATTGAAGATTTATTGACATCATTGTCTTTTTATTGACATTGATGTCAATAAATCTTCAAACGATTATGGGAAAATCCTTTGAAGATTTTTTGACATCGATGTCAATAAAAACAAAAATTTCTTGGCAGCTTTCCAAAGTTCCATTCTTGGATTAGTTTGATATCGGACAAGCCTGCCAATTAGCCAAGCATGCCAACTGCAAATGAAATATTAAGACGTGTATACCGGAGCATAATTTTTTTTTGCATTTGAGCAAGTCAAATTTACAAAATTTGCCACCCTTTACAATAGGAGTGACATTAGGGGAGCATTTGTGCATGTTATATCTTTTTAACACTTTCTCATTAAATGCTTTTTGGAAGCCTAAGATCCCACAAGACCGATCACATTAAATTTGAATACCTATAACATTAAAGGCTTCACCGAGATCCTTCATTTCAAACGTAGTTGAAAGAAAACGTTTTGTCTCATACAACATCTCTAAATCATTGCTTGCTAATAAAATATCGTCCACGTACAAAAACGAGAAATATAAATTTACTCCCACTATTCTTGAGCTATATGCATTGATCTATTGTGTTTTCTTTAAATCCAAATTCGGTTATGACCTCATCAAACTTGAGATATCATTGTCGTGAAGCTTGTTTTAACTCATATATTGAACGCTTTAACCGACAAGCCATATGTTCCTTGCCTTTAACTATAAGCCCTTCGGCTTGTTTTATAAAATCTCTTCATGCAAGTTACCATTCAGAAATGCAGCTTTCACGTCCATTTGATGTAGCTCCAAATCATAATAGGCCACAAGAGCTAAATAATTCTTATTGAATCTTTCTTTGAGACCGGAGAAAATATATTCTAAAAATGTACATCTTGTTGCGTAAACCTTTTAGTTACTAATCTTGCTTTTAAATTTGTTTATGTTACCTTTAGAGTCTGTTTTTGTTTTATAGATACATTTACAGCCTACGAGCTTAACTCCGGCAGCTAACTCAACAAGATCCTAAACTTCATTAACTTGCATTGATTTCTTCTCGTCATTCATGGCTTCTAACCATTAAGAGGATTTATCGCTCATGATAGCATACTTAAATGAGTTAGGATCTTCTCCATGACTTATATCGCACCCTTCCTCGGTAAGATAAACAATACAATCGTCAGGTATGGCTGATATTCTCTGTCTTTGCGATTTACGTAAGGGTTCTTCTGGCAAAATAAGAGCTTCATCAACATTCGGGATATCGGGAATATTGACTTTATGATTATTCTCTTGTTGACGAGGTACATAATTTGTCACCTCTTGAATTATCGAAATTCGAACATAAATCCGATTTTCCTCAAGATCTACAAGAAATTTACATTACTCCCACAGACATTGCCATTTTCAAAAAATGCAGCATGTCTTGTCTCAACTATTCTTGTGGTATGTGATGGGCAAAAAACTCTAAAACCTTTGGATCTCTCTGGATAACCAATAAAATAACAACTATCACGCTTCGTCAAAATCTTCTCAATACAACAAAGTGGTGAATAGTTTCTTTTCCCAGTACTTGCGAGACACATGTCAAAATACGTCTGTGCTAAGCTCTACAAAAATTGTATTAGAAAACATTTTTGAGGAATCTCTAACAAATCTGAAATACATATCTTGGTTTTGTTTGGTCTTGGGTCAATCTAAAAAAATTTGAGTTTTTTCTTTGGATGTGGGCTAAAGCAAAAACCTTACGACCTGTATGGTCTAGCCGGATTTTCCTAGAACATATACGTCTCAGCCTTTTGTTCTTCGAAAAGTCGACTCTATAATGTTCTTCCCTTATGTAATGAAATTGTTAAGGTGTAATGTTATCAAAACAAAGTTATACATACTCATCAAGTTAAATGTCATCATCCATGCTAACAGAAGTCAAGTCGAGAGAAAGCATTTTACAACTTTCTTTAAGTCCGTCAAGTTTCCTGACGGATATGCCTCAAACTTGGCAAAAAAAAATGTTACCCCAGGCATCAGGTGCATAGATCCTGAGACGAGAGTCATTGGACGAGCAGGAGCGGGATGAGCAAGAATTGATCATGCTATCTTTGCCGAAGCAAAGAAACGCCTACAGAGTGTGAAGACAAAATGCCGAATTCACTCTAGGGAAAATGTGGCAAAGATCGAGAGTACGCATTGAACAACCCTCCTTTGAATGCCGATGCGCAATGCTTGGGTAAAGGTGTTGGATCTTTTTTAGACTGCAGAGTACAAGGTTTGTTTCCTAACTTATATGTTTGAAACGCTTTTTAATTTTTATTTTATATATATATATATATATATATATATGTGTGTGTGTGTGTGTGTGTGTTTATGCAGGCAAAGAGTGCTCGAAACTCTGCGAATCGAGCAAAGAAGAAAAGTGTTAGCCTACAAGGGACGGTGACTTTCAATGCCCTTCGTCATAAGAACGTAAATTGTTTTGCTTTACTTTGAAATCATTTTCAATATTTGATTTGTTTCTTTGTAAATTTTCAGAAAGACAAGCACGTCACTCCAGACACCTTGCTTGGAAACTATTGGAAGGTCTACACCAAGAAGGGTGCGTGAACCTCGGCGGAGAGCAAGAGAACATATGTAAGTTTTCAAATAACTAAAATTTATGTAAGAAATTTAAATTTAAATTTAAATCTTTAACATGTACATGGTAGGATGAAAGCGCTCATCGACGAGCAAAAGCGGAAGGCCACTGACCAAGGTTTACCAGAAGACTTGTAGGCGTGGGAGAAGTATGCCGTGCATGAGGTTCTCGGGACCAGGTCTGATCATCTTGAAGGGATTGGCTCGCTAGTCCCGAGAGGATTGGCTATCAATGCGCAGCAAATCGACGATACTGAGGCTTCTTCTTCTCCTTCACAAGGACCGCCAGGAGTATTGATCTCGATGTTTATTTTCTTAGGAGAGCTCCTCGAAAACCTTCAAGCTGTAAGCATTTCTGGTATACGGATTCCAGTCTTGCCTCCCGACATAACGCAGATGGTATCACAGTTCTCAGCATCGACTCAGCCAGGGACTAGCATTGCCTCACAACAGACACCTACACAAGCGAGAATGCATTCACCGCATACATCTTCCCAAATGATTCCTGAGCCACCATCAGCGACACAGCCAACTAAGACAACTCCTGAACCACCATCATAATATTGTACGACATATGTATGACATTTATATTAGTTATTATGACAACTTTTATGATATTATATTTATTTTAATTATATGTATTTTTAAATAATTTTAATTAATTCAAAAATAATATATTAAAATTAATTTAAAATAAAAACAGGGGCTTAGACGCGAGTTTTTGCGTCTAAAATAATTCCCGCCTTGTAGTGGGAACATGTTTAGACGCGATAAGTCGTGTCTGTAAAGATCGATGAATTTCGACAGACGCGACTTCTCGCGTCTAAATATTTCCTGCCATAGAGCGGAAATTATGTTTAGCGGTGAATTTACAGACATATAGCAGTGAATTCTAGCCCAAGTGAACAACACTCTATTTTAAGGCAATCCAAGAGCCTTCCTTCTCATGCTGGCCTTCACTCTCACCGTTGTATCACTCTCCCCCATGTTCTTAGTCAAAGTCCACTATCAACACTCTTCCGAAGATGAGAAGAGAAGCCTCAACGTGTTCTCTGTCATGGCCGTCGCCGCCTTCGTCTTCCTCGCGGCTCTGGCACTCCTCAGGAATGCCTCGGCACTGACTGTCAGGGCCATCACGCTCTCTTTCTGCTCCTCCTACTTCTCGTTGCCCTGCCTCTAGCGGTGGTTTTTCTGACAAGGAGATTTTGTTGACAAGAGTGCTCTTCTTTTGCCACCGGAAAAGTCGTCGGATGCAATGACAGTACGAGGTAAAGAGTGACGAACGAGATATGGACATCATGCAGGTATGGGACAAAGCCTCTCCATTAGCCTTTGCCTAAACTTGGGCTTGTGGATGGAAATGAATTTATTTTCTGACAAAATCAATAATTTCGGTTCTTAATGGAGCGGAATGTTATGATCCAGAAAATGGACAAAATTCCGGTCAAAATCGGAACATAAATCTATTTCTAGTAATACTAATAAATAAATAAAAAATAGAGCAATATGGCGGAGCGGAAATTTCGGTCGACCACAGCTCAAAAAATCAGAATGTTCTAGTTTAAAATGGAACCGGATAAAATTCCGGTTTCACTTTTTTATCGATTCGCAATTCCATGTCCCAAGGCTGCACAACTTTTTTTAAGAAAGCCTTCAAAGAAGCCATTAAAATGAATTTTGGCAATGATCAGCCAATGTTTCTTTGTTTATGGGAATGTCCACGAGAGTTTTCTGATGCTGATTTCCATTTTATGCTGGGAATTTCAAAATTTTGCCAGTATTTGACAGAAATTTCGTTACATAAAAAATGCTTCCAAATTTTGGTGATTACCAAAACTAAACGAAGTGACTTCAGAGCTATCCGTGATTATCAAAACTACACTCTGAAAGAGATAACCTCTCTCCTCTCTCTATGGATCGTGTGGAACTTTCTAGGCCGGTTTGGGGCCGGGTATCTTTCGGACATCCTGATGTGGTCCCGGGGCTGGCCGAGGCATTGGGTGCGACAAGCCTCGGACACGTCGTCGTCGCGTTAGGGTTCTCGGGCAACCTCTACGTCGGCTTGGCCTTGGTCGGGGTTTGTTACGGGTCGCAGTGGTCTCTAATGCCCACGATCACCTCGGAGATATTTGGGGTCAGACACATGGGAACCATTTTCAACACCATCGCCTTGGCGGGCCCTGTCAGCTCTTACATGTTCTCCGTGAGGGTGATCGGTTATATCTACGACCACAAAGCCGTCGGAAACACGTGCTTTGGGAAGCATTGCTCCATGTTGTCGTTCTTCGTCATGGCTGGTGTGGGTTGCCCCGGGTGTGTCTGGTCGCTTTGTTCTTTTGGACTAGAAGGTTTTATCGGGTAGTTTTGATTAGAAGATTGAAAAGGGGTTCTTCGAGAAGACTCTCGGAGGATAGTTTTTTTTTTTTTGTCTTCTTGCTGAGACAAGTCTTGAAGATTTTTTTATTCGTTCTAACACTGACAATAAAGAAGAGAATTTGTAAAGAGCATGGTTCAGTTGGAAGTAAGAAACTTTTTTTTTCTTTTTCTTTTAACTCTTTGAAGAAAAAATACAGTAAGTGCATATTTTGACTCTCGAGTACATGAAAAAAATCTCCGGCAAAATCTCAGTCCAAACTTTTGGTTTTGGGTCTGAGAAAAGTGCTTGACACTTCACAGTTTACGCGTTTTCTGAGCGGTCTTGATCAACTCGCGAGTCTCTTTATCCATCCGAACACGATCCTCCTTCATCCTCTCTTCAACCAATAGCGGCCATTTACCGGCTTTCGCGTAAGTCCTCAGGACCGAATTGTAAATCTCGGTTGTCACGTAAAAAGCGACTCGAAGAACCTCCAACATCTTCTCAGCCCCTTCGACATTCCCTCCTTCCTCGACCAAACTCAACAGCCCGCTCACCAGCTTCTCCTCGGGCTGCCATTTCGCCACGCTCTTCACGGCGGCCTCGAAATACAGCAACGCCTTTTCGGCGTCCCTCTGCTTCGTAAAGCCCCAAGTGAGGAGCTCCAAGGTGGTGTAAGAGCGCTTGATCCGGCTCTTAGTCATCCGCTCGAAGAACTCTACGGCCATTCCCATTTTGCCCCCGTTGATGTAAGCCGCGAGAAGGATGTTCGATACCCGGGAGTCTTTAGACCCGGACTCAGTTTCCCACTCGGCGTAGATCTCCTCGGCTTCTTTCAACTCCCCGAGCTTCAGAAGAGAAGACATCATGCACTTGTACTCGTCGTCGCTCCTCTTCGGAAACATCACTTTCATTTTATTCCACACCCCTCGAACGCCTTCCTTGTCTCCGATGTTCGTGCGGAGACTCAGGAGCGACGAGTACGTGCCTCGGTTTCGCCTCGACGCCAATTTCTCGACCTCTACCAGAGCATCCATGGCCTTTTTCCCGAGCCCGTTCTTCGTGTACAAGTTGGCCATAGCGCTGTGGGTCAACCAGTCGGGGTCCCGTTTCGACTCCTTCAGCTCGGAGAAGACTCGCTCGGCGGTCTCGACGTCGTTTTGCCTCACGCAGTAAGTCAGCCACATGTTGTAAGTGACGACGTTCGGCGAAGTGGTTTTCTTCATTTCGTCGATGAGTTTGGGTACTTTCTCTAGCTGCCCGTTCGCCATGTAGAGAGAGAGCATGTGGTTGTAAGGGAGAGGGTTCTTTACCAGACCTGATTCCAACATCTCTGCCATGAGAGCCTCGGCTTTTTCTTGAAGGTTGTTCTGGACGTAGCTGTGAAGAAGAGCGGAGTGGGTGGAGTGGTCTAGCATTGGAGCCGGGATGGCCTTGAAGAATCTTTCCGCTTTTTCTATGCCGTAAATTTTTGCGACCAAGTCCAAGTGAAGAGCGTAATCGCCGGAGTGCAATTTGGAGTCTCTCTGTTTCGTCCTCCATTCGCATATCTGGTTTTTCAGAGCCAAAAACCAAAGGCAATATATGAGAGAGCTCTATATACAATCATAGAAATACAACTTGTTTGTTGGAAATGTCTCATCTTTGAGCTCCCTTGGAAATAGTGAATAAAAAAATAGCCAACTAATTGAAATTTCTTCAGTTTTTAACGAAAATCGAAAGATCACTGAATAAAACTAAAAGTACGTAAATTTCACCTTATTTTATATGAATATAGATATCTAATCAAACAAGATAAACGAGCTGCTAGATCGGCCCCTAAACCCTAAACCCTAAGGAAGAGAGAGCAAACCTCGAGAGCGTGTTGGTATCGCTTAAGCTTGCGGAGCTCACGAACGGCTAGATTGAGCTCGAAGGGCACGATCGGACGGCCCTCGAATTTCCATTTCCTCAGAACGAAATCAGCGCTGAGTTTCGTATTGACCAGTGTCAGCAATCTGCTCCCAAGATTCTCTCTCGTAGAAACGCCATCTTTTAAACTCGCCGGAGAAATATCCGCCGGAGCGGAGTTCGCCGCAGTAACGGCGAAGAATCGGCGGTTAGAGGCGGAGGCGTACGAACGGACGACTCGTCGTAACAACATTCTTCTCTCGAATTCCCTCTTCGTTGGTAAAAACGGGACGTTCGACTTATATACATATCATTTATATCTTTTACTTAAACATCCCCTGATTTCCGTTAAAAATAGCAGAAACATCCCATGTAACTTTACTTTTATTGCAGAAGACCCCTCAACTAAAAGACATTGAGAAATGCTTGTATGTTTCATGTTCATCATATAGGCAAGTCTATATTTTACCTCAATTCTAAACTAATCACTCACTAATTACTTTATTGATAAGGAAAAAAAAATTATGGGATTAATATTTTAGAATTTTTATATTAATATATTAATTGTTTTATTTCCAAGAGCTTGTGCATATTTAACATAACTTCATCTGTATGCTTAGTATTATCAAAGGAGCGACACCAACAGTAGATATTTATGTTAATAAAAAATAAAAATAAAAAATTCAGAGGACATTAATGATTATAAAGATTATTAAATCTCAATCAATAATTAAGCCGGCTAACCTGAGAAAGAATTGGTTTAGATTTACATTGTCAGTGTTCATCAGTGATATGATTATACAACTAATAAAAATTTTGGTTTTCGTAGTATAAAAAGAACAACAAAACCCCGAGTCAGATCGGACACTGGGCTAGGATAGATCAAAGGTACGCTCGTGGGTGTACAAGCTTTCAGGCGAAAGAGCACGATACTAAAATCTGACAATATACATACAAAAATCTGATTAAAAAAAGGCAAACTATATGCTTATTAACATAAAAATATTACAAATAATTATGTTCTTGTAAACTAAAATTCAAACTTTATAAACGATCCTATTAACATAAATATAACAAGAGTTATTAGGAACAGTAGTAAATATTATAAAACCAGAGGCTACACGGTCCTTATAAAAACAAACTTGATTAACAATGTACACAAAAAAAAAAACTTACTAAACATAATACAAACTACGCTTATTCACAGAAATATCTAAATAACAGAGTCATCCGTATTAACTAAAAACAAACTGTTACTAACGTTAACAGTAATATAACAAGTTTCATTAACAACAGTAATATAGAATTTTATTAACCAAAAGACAATCCATCATGATAATTCGAAGTATTAACAAACTTTCTTATGCATGTTAATTAGCCCCGTAAACCAAAAACAACACATAAAAAACGCATTGATTTCTTTGATTCAACCAAAAAAAAAAAAAATCGGTTACTTACGTCATTCTGACAAGAATCGTGGCCTGAATAGTTGTCTGCAAAGATTGCCAAAAGCCCAGGCGGATCAGTATATTTATTTGCGATAATGACGCAAATTCTTTTGGTATCAAATTGGCCAAAGTGAGAAACGCTCAAATACCTTTTTAGTGCATATTTACATCGACGAGAGGAAGATTCTCACAATAATAGTCTCGAATCACGGTCTGAGAAAAATTTTCGACACATCACAAACACACAAATGGCGAGTGGCCGTGATCAACTCACGAGTCTCTTCGTCCATCTCAACGCCGTCGGTCCTCATCCTCTCTTTAATCAAAATCGGCATTTTCCCGGCTTTTTCGTAAGTCCTCAGCACCGAATTGTAAATCCCGGTATTCGAATAACCAGCACGTCGAAGAGCCTCCAACGTTCTCTCGGCCCATTCGATGTTCCCTTCTTCCTCGACCAGGCTCAAAACTTCGCCGGCCAACGTCTCGGAGGGTTTCCATTTCGCAACGCTCTTCAAAGCGGCCTCGAAATAACGAAACGCTTTCTCGGCTTCCCTCTCCTTCGAGTAGACCCGAGCGAGGAGCTCCAAGGTGGTGTAAGATTCCTCGATCCCATTCCGAGACATCCGCTCGTGAAACTCTTTCGCTTTTCCCATTTCGCCCCTGTTGACGTAAGCAGCGAGGAGTGCGTTCGGGATCCGAGGGTCTTTGTTCTTCGAAACCGACTCCCATTCCGTGTAGAGTTCCTCGGCTTTCTCCAACTCCCCGAACTTCAGAAGAGAGGATATCGTGCATGTGTACTCTGCGTCGCTCATCCTCGGAAACAAAGTCTTCATTCTCTCCCACACTCTCCGAACGCCGACCCCGTCCCCGAGCCTCATTCGGAGACTCAAGAGCGACGAGTACGTTGCTCTGTCTCTCTCTGACGCCATTCCCTCGACCTTTTCCAAGGCTTCCATGGCCTTTTTGTCGAGCCCGTGTTTCACGTACAAGTTCGCCAGAGTGCTGTAAGTCAACCAGTCGGGGCTCAGCCTCGCCTCCTTCAGCTCGGAAAACACTTTCTCAGCGGCTTCGACGTCGTTTTTTCGAGCGCAACACGTCAGCCATACGTTGTAAGTCACGATATCCGGCGGAGCGGTTCTCTTCATCTCCCGAATAAGTTCGGGAACTTTTTCTGGCTCCCCTTTCGCCGCGTAGAAAGAGAGCATGTGGTTGTACGGGCTCGGGTTCTTCACGAGACCGGATTCCAACATCTTCGCCACGAGAGACTCGGCTCTGCCGCGGAAATTGAGCCGGATATAGCTCTGGATAAGGGTGGAATAGGCATTGTGGTCCAGCATCGGAGCCGGGATGTTTCTGAAGAACTTCTCCGCGGTCGATATGCCGCGAGCTTTCACGAGCAATTCCAAGTGAGTGGCGTAATCTTTGGCTCGCAATTTGATGTCTTTCTGTTTCGCCATCCATTCGTATATCTGGTTTTCAGTGACAGAGCTCAGAAAAATCCGGAACCAGGCTCAAATAATCATAAAAAGCTATATAGAAGTGATGGTTAAAACCTCGAATCAAAAGACCAATGACATATCTCCATGGAATCCTAAAGCCCTAATTGAACTTGCTTCAACATTAAAGAGACTGTAAGCAACTAGAAAACACATATTTGCTTAGACTATTCATCTCCGACAACAAAAGCATAAACGAAATTCCGAGCTTCTCAAACGAAGAAGAGAGCTGACCTCAAGAGCGTGTTTGAATCGCTTACGCTTGCGAAGGTCACGAACGGCTAGATTGAGGTCGGAGGTTTCGATCTTACGGCCCTCCTCTTTCCATTTCCTGAGCGCCTCTTCGGCGCTGAACTTCGGGTAGAAGAGACTCAGCAACGTGCTCCTCAGAGTATCTCTCACAGAAAAGCCGTCCTTTTTGGTCGTCGGTGGTGAGTTAGTGGCGGCGGCGACATCGGAAAATCGGCGGTTGGCGGCGGCGGAGGTACGGACGACGCGGGGCAACATTTTGTACCGAAATTTCTTTTTTGTGTTGAAGTATAGGAATAGTATGTTTACTTAAACGCTCCTCAATTCTGATATAAGAATTTCACGATTAGACCACATACCTTTATTAGTTAGATACTATTTTCTAACAATTTTTTTTTCCTCTAGTATTTGCATACGGTAAGTTTGGTGAATGACCAGTGACGGATCCAGAGATTTGACTCAGTGGGGGCGCAAAGATGATTAATTTTTGTTTAAAAGAATTGTGTGAGAATTACCAATCACCATTTTTTTAAGAAAAAATGATTACAACTAGTCAATTTTTTAACTTCTTGTACGATTTTAGCCAAAGTTTCATTTTATTAAGAAAATAGCACATCATACCGAAGTAAATTAAATTAATTAAACCAGTTAAATTTAATATACTTCAACCTAGTGGACTATTTTTTAATAAAATTAAACTTTGATTATCTATTAAAAAAGAGTTAGTTATTGAGCTACTGCTCTAATTACCCATTTTTCAAACTAAGAAAGACAATACAATTCAAATGAAAATTAATAAGATTTTCATATTTATTGTGTAAAATTATAACTGAACATATTTAAGTGTAAAATAAATAAATTTATACGAATTATTTTTAAAATTTTAAAAAATCAATTAATTTTGTATTGAATTTATTTGTTAAAATAGATTCAAATTTCAAGCCGTAAAATATTTCATATATAAATAATATTTTAAAATAAATTTAAAATGGCGACATGGAGCATTAGTTTCTTATATTCAGTAACATTGTCATGTACCACTATATTTTTTTTCGTTTTTTTCTAAAGTATATTTAATGCATAAAGTGAAAAAAAAAAAATAGTTTAATATATTCATTTTTAGAAACTATGAGGATTACAGGATGTATTAATTTTTGTTTTTATTATTTACATATATTTGTATATTTCACGCTTGCATTGGTTAAAAGTTTAATTGAATTAAAAAAAAAACGTATAAAAAAGGTCAATAACATTCTAAAAGGAAAATGGGGGCAGCTGGGGATCGAACAGTGCGCGCGAGGATGGAAACCACCCGCGATAACCATCTAACCATGACGTACTCTCTTTGTCAAGTGAAAATTCTAAAAATATATATTGATCAAGTTATACTTAATTAATCATAATTAATTTTTAAAAATTATATAATAATTATTTACCCGATTTTTTGAGTGGGGGCCCGTGCCCCCACTGGCCCCCACCTAGATCCGTCCCTGTGAATGACTAATGTACACAATAAACAAAACATTTGACTAATTTGTTAAGATCAAGTTTGAAATTGACTAAATAATTACGATGTTTTTTTTTATATAAAATACTGACCAACGATATATTTTTTTAAAAAACTATTAATAGAATTTAAACCAACTAGTTCAACCGAGTAGTGCCACCATAAAATCATCAATACCTGGAATATGCCAAAATATCTCTCTATCTCCATAACGGAATAAAAATCCTATGAATTTGAGGACGGAATAAATTTTCCATAAATTTGAGAATGACATCGAACCTTATCATCCAAGAAAACACCATATTGTAGATGACTTTCACCTCCAAAAAGAGGCTACATACTCAAGTCCGTAAAAAAATATGTTTTTGAACTTGATGTTGGTTGAGAACCCAATCTCTTCATTTCTAACATCTGGCAATTAAGGTTTAAGTTGGGAAACAAGCAAAAAGTTGAAACCAACTTATTGGAAACGAAACCAAACATAGCAGGTAAAATACAAGTTTCTAGTGGAACAATCACGAGATTGAATAAAACAGAAGAAAGAGGAGCATCGAGTCGCTCTTATTCGTATTTATTTAAGCTTGAATTATTAGGTTTATATATAGTTCGCGAGTCGGACTTGAAAAGGTAGACTGGAATACTACTTGATAATACCTAATTGATTAATCACATTCTCGTTTTCATAATGAGAATGCTACACGTTTTCGATTTGTAAGAAGTTTTGACAAAAAAATTATCAAATGTTAAGTAACAAATAATCACTAAAATGTAAGTGGACTATGAGAGAATATTAAAATTATACTCAGGGCCCAATGAATTTTGTTGGTATGAGTCCAGACCCATAAATTGATCTTGAAGCCTGATCCGCTGCAATTTGATTGAGAATGACTACTGTTTATCATCTAGCTGGCTCACTCGATGACCACCGGGCCATAACTTTTTACGATGAGCTAAGCTTTTTTTGGCCCAACTCGTCATGAGAGGATACTACGAGCTAAGCCATGTTTTGCTTAGCCCGTTGCAAAGAGTACGGTGAGCAACGATATTTTTGGCTTAGCCCGCCTTGAAGAGCCTTGCAAGCTAAAATTTTAGACAAAAATATGCTTGAGAGTTGAGACTATATTATGTACTTATTATATAGAGAGTTGATACATCAGCGATCAACGAACAAGTAAAGTATAAGAGTTGTAAGATTTAATATCATAGAGGACTCACATGCTCTCATGCTCTCTCACATCAACGGTTTGCTGACCGCTGATGTTTATCATTTTCGTAATGTTTATCATATTTGTATTATATGTTTATATTTTGCTTTGTTTCACAAATCTTTCGTCTATCATCACCGCACTGATAAGTCTGTAAATAAATAAATAAAAAAAAAAAAAAAACTCATTTCTTTGACAAAGACCAAGGTTTTTAAGTAGCGGTAATAAAAATACACGTAGACATAGAATAAGAATGAATGAGATATTATCTGAATTGTTTATAAAAATGAGGTAACTTAGGCAATTTCATCAACTTTGGCTCGCCAGAGGAGAAACATGTAATTTCAACTCGCGCTTTCTTATGTTTATGAATACGGAGATGGAATAGCTATTGGCTTGGCGTTGGATTGGTGCGAGAAATCTATTGCGAAGCTCGTAGTGAATAAAAAAGGTTCAACAAAAAAATTTAAAAAAAAAAACTGTTATCATCATCTTCTTCTTCGCAATCTAGGGCTTTTGAAATTTCTTGGTCGTCAGAGAGTTTCTTGAGTAAGAGAAGCGACAATGAAGACAACGAAGGGAGGGAAGGCGATGAATCCCACAGACGCCTATCGGAAAGAGCTTCGGAAGAAGGAATTGAAGAGGGTAATTCGTTCTTCCTACGAATTTTTAGTTTTTAGTACAAGAATTAATACATCGCGTTCAATTTTAATGGCTTTGTCCTCTTTTCAGAGGATGATACTTTGAATTTCATGTTAATTTCCGTTTCTAGGTTTTCGTGATTGAGTTCGGTTTTAGAGCGGAAATGTTTTAGCGTTAGTGCTTTAGTTCTTACTTATTTAACTGATTTTCTTAGCTATAGCAAACCAGATTTTGGAAAATTTTAAATTTTGGTTACAGAGTTTAGTTGCTGATTGTCAGCGTTTCCAAATCGATTTGAAATAGTAATTTGTGCAGAGTAATCTTCGAGTTTTGGGCTGCTTCTGTTACTTACGTTATTTTACATGAAGAGTAAAACTTTTCCTTTTTTTTTTTTTTTGGAAGCTTGAAAGGGAATATGTGATCTACGTGCCTTCTCTGAATTGTTTTATCTGTGTTTAACAGAATAAGAAAGAGAGAAAGAAGGTTAGAGAGGTGGGGATTTTGAAGAAGGACCCTGATACGCTAAAGGATCAGATTGACAAGCTGAATGTTATGAGTAAGTAATTATTTGAAGGATCTTATTCGCGACTATAGATGTGTTTTTTTTTCTTCTTATATCAACCAACAAGTTAGTTAGAGCCACTATTACTAAGCGGGGTTGTGAAGAATTTCAATAAGCCAATTACATAGTCCAGAGAACCGGAATCTCTGTCTAAGAAAGAATTAGTGTTTCCCGTGCACCTTATTCATTCGTTTCTTGGCCATAAACCCTACTACAACAGGGTTAGATATAGAACATGTAAATAAAATGCAGATTGTACTTCTACTTCTCTATTTTTAAGTTAATTCCGAACAGGGTTTCTCCTTGATGCATCTATATAGGATCTCTTACTCAATTGTCCTCCCATATTGTTGTTTTGTTTTTGTATGGAGAACCAAAAAAATATCAGTTTGTTGGAGGTCGAAATACGGATGTTCTGTGTTTTAGATCATGATGTGTTGTTATCTAGAAAGCAGGTTGAAGGAGACTTGCTTTACATGTTACTCGAAAACAGAAGATTTTGGTAGCTCACTAAAGTTTGCATCCTATTATTATGTGAGCAATCGATCCCGACCTGTTTCTAAAATGGATGTAGTGGAGTGATATTCTCTAACCTCAAGCCATTTAATGTTAGTCCGTATATATTGCTGGTTATTATGAACACATTTTTTTTTTAATAATTTTCTCTAAATTTATTGAAATAGCATCTTACATCTAGAATGATCAACAATCCTTTTTCTTTAAGTTAGCTGGGATTCCACTGTATCCAGTTAAACTAGGAAAAAGAATTAACATATTGTGGTTTTTTTCTTCTTTTGTGTTTGGCTTTTTATGTACTTTGCTTTGTTAGGCTTATAATTCTTAATATGTCGCTGAAAGTAAATTTTCTGATGCATGTTTGTTGGTAAAGAGGCTGATGGTGCTCTTGACAAAGCAAGAAAGCACAAGAAAAGACAGTTGGAAGACACACTGAACCTTGTTCTGAAGAAGAGGAAGGTAATTCTCAGATGAACTTGTAATTTCACTCTTAATTTTTTATGCAGTTTGTACCGGTGACAAGAGAATGGCAGAATTAATGACACCATAATCTGAAGAACTAGATTTTCTTCAGATTGTTAGTGGGGTGGCTTGAGCTTGATGTTGTTCATAGAGACTGTTTATATTTCCCGATTAACTGTTAATAGTCTTATTTATCAAGTGTAATTTAAGAATATGTTTTATATCTAGATTTATAGAAGTTTTCTGTGACCGACTATCATGTTGTGACTAATTATCATCTTGTTCACTCTTTTTATGGATAGGAATATGAAGAAAAAATGAAGGAGAAGGGTGAGGCGCCTGTTATGTTCAGGTGAATTTTCAGTTTCTTAATCCGTTTAGTTCAAGTGTTGAACATCTTTAATATACTTTTTTCTTGTTCGAGTCTCAAACATAATAGCTTGTTTATTTTTTCCTGCTCAGTCATCTGGGACCTCCGCGAAGACGGACAGCAGAAGAGGAAGAACGGGGGAAACATCCTATGCCCGAAGTAAGATTATAACGGTTGTTTCAAAGCTATTTTGGATCAATTTGTTGTTGTTGTTGTAACTGTTTGAAACTAATACGTTCTTCCATTTCTTATATTTGTGCAGGATTCCGTATACTACCACCCGACCCTGAATCCCACCGGGGCTCCTCCACCTGGAAAACCGCCGATGTATAAGTCAACGATAGGTTAGTCTCTTTATTTACCTCGACCCACTTAAGTGTCTTGTTGATGGCTCGCTGCTCTTATTCTCACGGTTTTTTATTTTTATTTTTTAATTTTGTTTGATGTGAAATGTAGGGCCGGGAATTCCCTCATCCAATGCCTCAACGAGTGACGGTGCATCGTCATCGTTTACTGAGTTAGAGGATGGTGCTTTTCCGCTCCCACCGCCTCCTCCGCCGCTTCCAGATACTGGCGGCGGCGACGGCTCTGTTCTACCGGCGTCCTTGCCTTTACCTCCACCGCCTCCATTGCCGACCAATCGCGCCACAACGAGCTCCACCATGTCATTGCCTCCTCCGCCGCCTCTACCCCCTCCGCCTCCGCCTCCGGGGCTCCCGCCGAAAGACCAAGTTGCAAGCCACCCTCCGTTGCCTCCTCCTCCGCCTGTTAGTGGCGAAAGGGATAGAGATTCCTCGTCCGATGAACCATCGAAGGAGGCTATGCACGTAAGTTTTCTTTTCCCACAACTGTTGATCATACCTAAGAGGTTGGTGTAGTAGTAAGGGTGATTCTTGGGACCTTATTAGTCCCCTGTTCGACCTTGGACGCAACAATTTGAGTCACTGGGGTTAGTCTCCCGATCGATAATGCCAGTGCCTCGTGGATTTAGTCGGGTTTAACCGGGACACTATATATATATATATATATATATATATATATATATATATATATATATATATAACGTATACGTATATGCGGGGATAACCAACTTGCTCATGGACCAATTGAAAAATTCCAAAAACAGCTTTTTGTAAAAAGAAAATTTCAAAAATACCATTTTTGAAGTATATGTTGATAAGTTCAAAACTCATAAACCAATTGAAATTTTCTAAAAATAACGTTTCTTAGAGAAAATTCCGTAAATATCATCAAATTAAGGGAATCTGATGATACTCACGGAAGTTTCTTTAAGAAGTGTTATTTTTAGGAAAATATTATTCTCTTACAATTTTTCATATGTTGACAATTTTTCTTCACGTGCAAATAACGTGTTCAATTCTCTAGTGTGTGTGTGTGTGTGTGTGTATATATATATATATGCAGAGATGGAAAATGACATGTCTACCCTTTGTAGGTCAATATGCTTCCTCCACCGCCTCCCCCGCCCGGGTTGCCTCCCAAGCCGGCGGGAAATCATTACGAAGGTATCGCGTCTTTACCCGAAAATAATAACCTTCCGTCGGCCAACGACCACCAGAGAATCCTGCCGCCGCCGCCTCCGCCGCCGAGGCAACATGCGCCGGTGCCTGGACCGAACACGATCACGAATTCACAGGCCGATGTATTACCCCCGGGAATATCACGTTTTCCTCCGCCCCCGCCCGGGCCCCCGCCGGGAATGATGGTCCCGATGCTCCCCAGGCCACCGTACGGCCCTCCTCAAATGATGATGATGAGGCCGCCACTCCCGCCCGGTCCTCCTCCTTCTTTGCACGTAGATTTCTCTGTGAGCGTGCCTTTTGTTCCTCCGAAGCCGTCTTATGTCAAATCCGCGGCACCGACTGTCATCAAGAGGCCGCTCGCTCAGCACACGCCAGAGCTTACGTCCATGGTGAGTTTGCTTCCTTTGCATGCCCTTTGATTTCGCATTTCGGTGGTTCCAATGGAAACCCCATGTGAAGGTTTAATCGGGTGTACTTAAAATATGCAATTGTCGCTATTTGTGTTTTCTTTTTAATAGACCTTTTTTTTTTTGTGACTCAACCCGCAACTTGTCTGGATTCTTGGATTTAGGTTCCAGCGTCTGTTCGGGTGAGAAGAGAGATGGCCGCCCCGAAATCGAAACCCAGACCGTTGCTCTCCACCACTGCCGTGGTGGCAGCCCCGAAGCCACCGTCACTTCCTTTGAAGGCAGAAGCTACGACTAACCCGTCATCGGCGCCGAAGCCGCCGAGCATTGACGACTCTTATACCGCTTTTCTTGAGGACATGAAAGCCCTTGGCGCTCTCGAGAGTTGAGGGCATTGATTACTTTGGACCTGGAGATACTCAGTGGTTTGTACCCTGGTTTTTTTCCTTCGGTATTCAGTTCGAAAACGTAATCCATACAAGAAATCCATTAATTAAATTTTCCATACTTTATGAACTCTTCAAAATAAGAGTGTGTAAGTTGGGCTAATGCTCTTGAGCTTCACTAGATATATTTTAGCCAAACTGGATATTGCACTTAGATATGAAGAATTTCTAGGGTTTTTTTTTCATCTCTATGTTTTTTTTCTTCTATCTTCTGACTTAATCTTTGTGTTTGGTACAAAAAGTGAACAAGTCAGCAACTGTGTGAAGAATTCGTCTTAACCCAATAACAAGCTGCCGATTATTTGAAAACGTTTATATATAATCTTTTAGAGGTAGAGTAATAATACATTTCTGATAAATAATTTTAAAATTTGTTAGTTTATGATGTGCCATTTCTTAAAAACCCAACCTAAATCGTTTACTGAATCTGATATATATATATATATATATATATATATATATATATATATATATAAGGCAAGATTGAGATCCCCTGATCCATATAGAGAGCTCTTTGTTCACTTTTATACAAAACTTCAAAATTATGCAAAATTTGTAAATTTCAGTTGTAAGTTGTGGGGTGACAAACGTATGAACCGCATAAACATTATTGCCATCTCCTAAATATATATTCTGATACATTTTTTTTTGGTTTGCTGAGAAAATCCTGAAAGTAAAAAAAACAACAAACTTACTTTTGCCCTAGATCGTATAACTTGTACGTGTTAAATATATTGGTGGCACTTCTCTGACTCGCATACAAGTACAACATTATCTAGAGCAAAAAAAATAAAAAATATTTTATTTTACTCTACCTCTAGAATATTGTTGTTCAAAGTTCAAGCATATTAGTTTTAGGGTAATTTTATTCTATGCTCTTTTTCTTTCTTTGAATTTTCATAATCAACTTAGTTCAGACAATTCTTTGGTGGTATGTCTTTTTTTCGAACGGTTTTATATTTATCTTCCCATTGTTATCGTCAATTGTAAGACTTTTTCTCAAACGCTTTTCCTTTTGGTATTACACGCCATCCACGACCCCTTGTGATGGGTTGGAAAAGTGAACAAGTGTAGATTAAAAAAAATACAGCAAATCACAGGCAGATTTGGTCAATGATAAAAGCATGCAAGGTGTCAAAATGCTGATATGCTCAATAAACAAGGAACAAGATCTTGAAAGTTTTTTAGGAGGAGATTTATATGATTTTTGGTACACGTTCACGTACGCTGTCTATAAAAGAATAAGTCTATCGACAGATGAGAAATTTTTGGGCATTTGGACAGATTTCCCATGCAAGAAAACTTGGATGATATAAAAGCCTTGCATTGTTGGGAAAATAAAGGAGAGAAGTTTTTAGAGTGCACTATAGGAAGCCTAGAGTAAATAAATTTAGAGTGTACATATACATTTTAGTCGTTCATTATTTCTAATGTCTCTCACTTTGTTTCTTCTGAGAAACTAGAAATTTCACTACCTAATGCGTGGACAATAATGTCCATGTCTACTGTCTTTTTTTCATTCATTATAGTTGACAAACACAATTAGGGATAAGTTCTTAGCTATTCTTCAATATTCAAATGCAGTGTTATCAAGGCTATTTTATTTTCTCACTTACCCACCTATAGAAATCACATAATTCTACCTAGCTTTTGACATTTTTGATAGAGCTTAATTATCTACAATGCTCTTTTGTTTGTGTATTGAGAAATAAAAAAAAAAAATCTCTTAATATATTTTTTTTATCACACGGTCAAAAATGTTCCGTGCTGTATTTCTGTGTCATGCTTATCATTGTCTTAAGAGTTTTGTGAACTTTCTATTTCGAGCTAGAGTACTATTGAGATAAGCTTCACAATAAAACAAGAAGAAGAAAGCCTAATTTTTTTTGTGGTCCCAATCTATAAACGCACTCTTTCCACTACAGCAAGCTTTTCGTTCTTCTTTTGAGTAAAGAACAAAGGAAAAACGATTTTTGTAATCATGTGGTCTCATTTTATTATCTGCATCGGACAATTGAACACGCCGGTCAACGGAAAATAAGGTAAAGTAAATATCTCTATTAGTTAGGTGGTGACCCACTTCCCTGATTTTTTTTTTTTTTTTTTTTTTGTTCTCATCTCAATTGACATAAAGAACGTAAACATTAGTAATAAATTTTGAGTGGAATAGATTCACTAAAAGTATACTTGTTGTTTATGGTAAAACAATTATAGGTGAAGAAATTACCTGACATATTTATTTGGTAGATAGTTTTTGTAATATTTATATTTGATTTTTTTTATATTTTATTGTTTACCGTTTAGTTTTAAATCAGTGGATTTTTTTTTTTAGAAATCGATATTCTTAAGAGCATAAAATTTCGATATGTCAAAAATTTACTCATTATAAGTTGACACTAGGATGAAACTTTACATTCACACGTGATTTGATATAGCAATTAAAAACTTATATAGGCCGGTTATGCGCTAGAATAGGTGATAACAACATGATTTTTTTTTGTCGCAATTTTATTTATAATATGATATAATAAGAAGTAATTGTTAGACGTGGAAACACGTCGACCCCGAGAAGCTTAGTGTGTTAATTTTGTGCCCTAGTGAGTCAATTATAGGATGGTCACAAAATTGCAATTTGCATCTACTCTCCTTTAGGATATATAATAATGTAAGTAGACCTTTACTAAATTATTGTTTTCTATTATATTGTCATAATAATGCCGGAGAAAAACATTATCATACATTAATGATGAGCATGTGAAGTAAGATATATAACCCTTTTTATAGGTTATTCATCCAAGATGGCCTCAATCACAAGACAAAATTTCGTCATTCATTACCGTTGAACACTTTCCTCAAAGAAAATAAAAAAATAAAAATATTTTTGAAAATATAGTGAACTATAATATATTAATTTGATGTATAAGAGGATGTGTTTTTTGACTTTTAATTTATGGTTTAGTTTGAAGTTGAACATTCTGAAATCTACATTAAATGGTAACACGAGACATTTTAGACCAACCAAGGTCTAAACACTTGAATTTTCTCAAGAAACCAAATAAAGCAAGTGCCTTTTTTTTTCCTCTTTCTCTCAACCACCTCAGCTGTTTTTGAGATAAATAATTCGTCCAAAAGTCAACTGCGTCTGATATGCAAATCGATTACCATACAAGTCTTCAAAGCTCAAGTTGACGTTGATATGAATAATCCGAGCCTCTCTGACTCTCGAATTATGGCCTGTTGTTGTGAAAGGGAAGAAGAGCTATAGTGTGAGAGTGAGAGAATTAAAAGCGGAACATTTTTCTTTGGATAAAGTCAACGTAGACTTTTCAAAGCGGGACTTGATTACATACGTGATGAGGACAAAGGAGATTTGGAAAGTGATCTCCTTCTGGAAGAGAAATTAGAACTTTTAATATTTATATACATATATATAGAGACAGAAAATGAAAAGAGGGATGGGCAAGTAGTGGAGACATATTCTAATATTTTTTTTTAGTAGTTTGGAGTTGAATTGAACCCACCAAAGGTTTATTTTTTCCCTCTTCCTATATTTATTTATATTTCTTCACATTGCAGATTAAGACGACAAAGGATGTTCTAGTTCTCTCTCTCTCTCTGTCTCTCTCTCTCTATTGGCGATATGGGGAGATTTTTTCTCAGTACTGTTCTTCTATTTCACTCGCTACTATTGCTCTTTGGTGTTGGAAATTCGCTTCCTCTGTGCATAAACTCAAGTGGGTTTGTCTTCTATTACCTCCTTTTTCTATTCATATTAAGTCATTGTTTTGAATTTGTATGCTTTGTTAAGTTGCTATTTTGATTTTGATTTTGCTTTTTTTTTTTTTTTTGTGTGGGGTCAAAAATTTAGGAACACCCGCTACTTTGGAAAAGCCATTGAGTTTCTGTCCGTACAACGAGACATCATGTTGCAACTCGAAAGACGATCAACAATTAGAGAAGCAATACAAGGCCATGGACATTTCTGATCCCGGCTGTGCTTCTTTCGTCAAATCAGTGCTATGCTCGGTAAGACTCGCTGGCTTTTCAATTGACAAATTACAAGTTTGAGCATTGTGTTGAACAACTCAGAAACAATTCTCCCTTTTCGTTTCGATTTTCGTAGAAGTGCGACCCGTTCTCGGGCGAGCTGTTCGTAGTCAAGTCCGTGACCAAACCCGTCCCGATTCTGTGCAACTCCACGGCCTCGCCGGACTCTCCTCAGTCCTCCGACCAAGCCGCGAGCAACTTCTGCTCCGACTTATGGGACACCTGTCAGAACGTCTCGGTCCTGAACTCCCCGTTCTCGCCCCCGCTGGTCCAGTCGGGAATCCCGCTGAAATCCAACTCCACGAAACTCACCGACGTTTGGCAGTCGAAGAGCGACTTCTGCGACGCATTCGGCGGAGTCTCCTCGGCCGAATCCGTGTGCTTCGGCGGCGAACCCGTGGCCCTTAACGACACGGAGACCCAAACCTCGCCAAGCGGGATTTGCCTCGAGAAGATCGGGAACGAGTCGTACCTCAACATGGTGGCTCACCCGGACGGGTCGAACCGAGCGTTCTTCTCGAGCCAGGAGGGCAAGATCTGGCTCGCCACGGTGCCCGAGGTGGGGTCCGGCGAGACGCTCGGGTTCGACAAGTCGAGCCCGTTCGTGGACCTCACGGACGAGGTCCACTTCGACACTCAGTTCGGGATGATGGGCATGGCGTTCCACCCGGGCTTCGCGAAGAACGGACGGTTCTTCGCGTCTTTCAACTGCGACAAGGTCAAGTGGCCGGGCTGCGCCGGAAGGTGCGCTTGCAATTCCGACGCCAATTGCGATCCTTCGAAGCTGAGCCCGGATAACGGCGCTCAGCCGTGCCAGTTTCAGACAGTCATCGCGGAGTACACCACGAACGGCACCGAGGCCGACCCTTCCAAGGTACTAATAGCTTGTTAGAACCGAAAGGATGAATTGACGAATAAACTCTATGAAATAGCCCTACTATTCAAATATTCAAAATACACTTGAATAACAATTTGTGTGACTTGTTTATCAAGGCGACAAGTGCTAAACCGGTGGAAGTGAGAAGGATTTTCACAATGGGTCTTCCGTTCACGTCTCATCACGGAGGTCAAATTCTCTTCGGGCCGACCGACGGATATTTGTACGCCATGATGGGAGACGGCGGCGGCACGGGCGACCCTTACAACTTCTCGCAGAACAAAAATTCGTTGCTCGGAAAGATCATTAGACTCGACGTCGATAACGTACCGAGTAAGTTCAAAGTATGTGTATGGTATTCAATTTCTCGTTTCTGTATGAATCACAACTGACAAGAAGTTATCTTTTTTTTTTCCCAGGCTCGGGGGATATCGATAAGCTTGGTCTCTGGGGTAACTATTCGATCCCCAAGGACAACCCGTTCAAGGAAGACTCGAAGTTGCTTCCGGAGATCTGGGCTCTGGGGCTAAGAAACCCCTGGCGTTGCAGTTTCGACGCGGAAAGGCCTTCGTACTTCATATGCGCCGATACCGGAGAGGTCAATAGAACTTGAAATATAACTCACAAGCTTACCTATTGTTGCTTTGTTCCAATGTGCATAGACAGCTAAATGGAATTCGGGTTTTGTCCGCAGGACTTGTATGAGGAGGTTGATCTGATCACAAAAGGTGGGAACTACGGGTGGCGTATGTTGGAGGGTCTGTACCCGTTTGTGCCTTCCCAATCACTCGGCGGAAACACGTCTTTAAATCTCATCGACACGATTTACCCGGTCCTGGGCTACAACCACTCCGAAGTCAACAATTTGACCAACTCTGCGTCGATAATCGGGGGCTATGTCTATCGCTCCCAGGCCGATCCGTGTATGTACGGAAGGTAAATTGCTCTTTCTTGTGTCGACTATGCGCACAGACTCGCCAGTCATACGCCTACACATCTCCATCTCGTCTCTTTAATATTAGAGAACCTAATCCGACCGGTAAAAAAATATTAGTAACCATGGGACAAACCAAAATGGACACGTATATATAATGGTCAAATGTCAATGTGAGAGAGCTACGTCCACTTTGTTTCACTATGCTCAAAAAGTGAGGAAAAGTTCGATTTCACCTCGCAAATAAAAAATAATTTGTCCCCTACAAGTTGGTCTAGAGATCGATTCTCGGGACCTTATTAGTCCCTGGTTTGATCCCCCACTTAAGGCCACTGGGTAGTCTTTCGGTCGATAATGTTGGGCTTAACCCGGAAGTATCCCCATGAGAAAATATCCACGCACAAATAAAATTAGCACCGAATCTCTACATAAGGTCTTCTTCGTCACATTGGCGAAAAAATACCATTTCGTATATTTTCCCTCTCTCTACGTATCAAGATTGAGAATCCTGTTTTTTTCTTTTTTCTTTTTCGGGGTGTCTTTGTTTAGGTACTTGTATGCAGATTTGTACGGCGGAGCGATATGGGCGGGCGTGGAAACCCCGTTGAGCAGCGGGAAGTACAGAGCCGACAAAATCGCGTTCAGCTGCGCGGCCGACTCTCCCATCAAATGTGGGACCGTCCCGGGAAGCAAGCTTCCGGTCTTGAACTACGTCTTCTCGTTTGGCGAGGACAATAGAAAAGACGTTTTTATCCTCGCCAGCACCGGCGTCTATAGAGTGGTCCGTCCCGGCCGCTGCAACTACTCTTGCTCCAAGGAGAGCGCCACCGCCGGCCCCGGTGCCGGGCCCGGGCCCACTTCCTCGCCGGGCTCAAACCACGCGGTCCGACCGAGGAACACTTCTTGGGTCGCGGCTATGCTCGTCGTTTTGCTCTTGTCGCTCTTTGTTTTGTCTTAGTGACAATGAGATTGTTGTAACATAGAAGCTCTTCCTTTTCTTTTTTTTCTTGTAATTTTTTTTTTTTTTTTTTTTTTTTTTGCTGTCCCTTGTGTTATTGTATTATGGTTTGATCATTTGAATGCCACGAGATTGTTGTATTGTTGTTGTGCGATAGAAATAATTGGAATAGAGTTGTGAAAGCTTGAACCTTTTGATATCTCAGGTCCCTTGAACTGTTGAATTTCATCAACTCTTAATAATGAACTACTATTCTGTTCAAACTTTAAAGTCACGATTGGGAAACGACAAAGGCAAACGGCTTGCTTCCTGTTGTTTCTCACGCGCTTGTGCTGCGCGTGTATAGTACTTTAGCCACGTGCGCTCTTTCCTTGTTGGATTCATGTGTGATATTTTCTCCAGCTTTTGCCTTGGGCTCGCTGTGTTTCGGTTGAAGGTTGCTCTTGACTATCCAGTTGGGCTTTAGGAATATTCTGTTCCACAAATGTGAAAATTGATGTGATAGTGGGAAATTAATAATTAATGTTAATTCGATTTCTCACAAGACACGCGTCGGAGTGCGAGTTTGCGACGTGTCTCAATTTTGTGTTGTCGGAGTCACGTTTCCTCGAGTCTTGAAAGGATGGTGAATGCTTGATATACTCTTGAGAGTCTTTCGGATTAGTGAATATGTTCTTCTCGTTTTCTTTGTTGTTCTCGTCGAATTCCTCGTCTTCTATTTGTTCTCTTCTCTTGGTCTTGGTTCCTTCTTCTCTTCTCTTCTCTCCGTCTTCGTCTTTGTCTTTTTCTTGATATTTTTCAGTCTTTTGAATGCTTTGAGAGCTTTTGTAGTTCTTTTTTTTCTCTTTAATTAGATGTCCTTTCCTCGTTTCTACCCTCTTCGTCATCGTGATTTGATCCTCTTGAGCGACGTCTCTTCATTTTCTTAGCCGAAAGAAAATATACAAAGAGTGATATACAATGAAATGTACCTCTTATTAAGTGAAGAACATGATAATTGGATTATTCAAGTTCTTTGACACTTTTTTATAGTGGATGTAATTTGACATTATTTTAACCTTTGTTTGTGAAAAGAAATATGAGGGAGAGAGGATATTTATTCGTCAATTCTAAAGATAAAGGAAGTAAATCATTCCTCTTTGTGTTTTGAGGTGTGAGAGTTTATCTTGATTATAAGAGTTTAAGTGTTTTTCCTTTAATTATAGAGAGAAAGAAAGAAGATTGTTCTTTTTTTTGTGTGTGTTTTTCTAGAATCAAAGTGGAGTAATAACATTATTTTGCGGGTGTTGAGGGAATTTTGGAGAGAGAAAGAGAGAGAGGAAGAGAAAGAGAAGTTGTAGTATTTTGCTTCTCTAAGGATTGTGTGTTTTTCTTCTAACTAAGACATGTGTGGTATTTATAGGGAGACTTGGACCTTAAGTTGCCAAAAAGTGGTTTCACACTATTCGGGACGTTTGGGGCTCAGAGCCGTTTGAGGCTCAAACTTCAGAACCGTTTTATGGCTCGGCCTCCAAAGCCGTTTGGAGTTCCGCCTTTAGAACCATTTTATGGCTCAGTATTCAGAGCTGTTTGGAGCTTAACCTTCAAAGCCGTTTGGGGGTCAACCTTCAGGGTTGTTTGAGTCGTTTTCCTTGAGTCTTTTACTTGTCATTTTTTTTTCCTGAGGGAGGGCTTTATAAGTAGCCAATGATACAAGATCGGATATATCAAAAATGGGGGTTGGACAAATATAAGTATCTATTTCTAGAACCACACAAACACACCCCATAAATAATTAAATGTGGGCATTGCGCCCGCCGGGATTCGATCCCGCGGCCTTCCCTTGGGAGGAGAGTGGTGTTACCACTTGGCCCAAGCAAGCTTGGGTTCTTTTACTTGTCATTTGTTGGTTAAGAGTGTCGTTTTTCACTTGTGAAAAGTGACAACATAACAATTAATATTTAAAGTTTTTTTTAAAAACAAAATTATATACTTTTTGAGCTTTACTTAACTTTATTTATATTGTTTGTAATATCTTTTTATTTAAAAGATAATCATTTTCACCACTAAATGACTATTTATAGTTTTTTTAAAAAAAATATTTTTAAAGCTATTTGAAACCGTCACTATTTTAGAAGTAGATAAAAAAAAATTATTTTTTTCCTTTTAAGAAATCATGGCCCCATTTGGCATAACTTTGTTTTAAAAAAAAGTGTTTTTAGATTCAGTTTTTTCCAAAAACTTTTTTTTAAAAAAACTGACAGGTATTTGATAAAGTGTTTATAAAACAGTTGCAGCTGGTAATAAAAGCTGATTTTGTGTTTGACAAAATAAATATATTATAGTAAAAAGACTAAAATAGACATATTTTTAAAAATTAAATAATAATTATTAATATGATGATTTATATGCATATATATGAATTATAATAATAAATTAGATATATATGGACAACAAAAACTTATTATATTTTTAATATAAAGTTTTTTAATTATTAACAAAAATAATTTTAATAAAGTTTTTTAATATAAATTAGATAATATTTGTATTTTTAATATAAATTAGATAAAGTTTTATTAGGAGATAATTTCGAGATTTCACAAAAAAAAATGAAGATATTAAAGTAATTGTATATCAAGATACATAAACGCTTTTTCCAAAAGTTAGGATTTCTAGCTTTTTCGTTTCATGTACAATTTCTAAAATCGCTTTTGAAGTTTTTTCTGAAAACTGTTTTATCAAACGCAAACAAGCGGTTTAGTTTTTTCTAAAAACAAAAACAGAGATTAATAAGCTTTGCCAAACGAGCCCATATCAAATCTTTCTTTATCCAAATATACATGGCAAGCAACTACAAAATCACCTGAACCCCATTACCCGAAAAAAGATGAACAAAATGATCTTTGAAATTTTCAAACCCCTTCGTTGTGAATAAAAATAAATCAAATGTATTGACAAGCCATGAGTAAGGAAATCAGCTGAGTTTGTCATTGAATTGATAGGAAAATGAGATTATTTAATAAGTTTTCAAAACAAATAATCAAGTGCATTCTTATTTATCGTTACCATTAATTTATGTGGGATCCCAAAATATTGAAAATGAAATAAGTCATTGATTTTCACTTCAAGTGAGGTTAAGAAATCCCTATTATAGTATTAGCTTTCAAATATACTACAGAAAGTCAAAGTCGGATACATAATCATAGAAAACTTTTGCAACCCTACACTTCAACATTCATCTATTTGTTGTTTTAAAAGAACATATATAAAAAGAGCAATAGAAATACGAACAGTAACTAGTTTGGAAATGTGGTCACTATAAATAAAGTAATCTCATGAAGATTGACTTGGAGAGTCCAAAGTCAACGCTTAATGTCACATGTTTTGTTTGAAATTGATTTCATGCTTTCCGAAATAACTGAACAAGAATTAATTAGTTTAGAGAGAAACATTTTTTTTTCCTGCTAGCATTTGTTTGTCGGAATTCTTGTGGCATCTAAGGATAAGAAAACTCATGTTACATGCTTTCAACGACCAAAGATATAATGGACAAAATTGTATGTATAGGAAAAATGATATTCCAGTTGAAAAAGGAACAATGAGACTCGAAAAATGAAAAAAAAAATCCGAAACAAATTCACCGGGACCACAAAATCAAGGCTCAGACACAAAAACGAAGATCCGGTGCCAATGTCTCAAGACCTCGCACCAAGTCCTCAAGATCCCGAGCCGAGCCAGTGAGCCTCGCGAGTGCCTTGTCCAACGGCAAGGCAAGGTAGTGCCCCACACCTCTTCCCATGCCTAAGCGAGCAGCGCGCCCCGCGGGTACCTTGCCCTGTGTCGAGGCAAGGCAACGCACACTCCCCGGGCGCGCCTCGCCATGTGCTGGGAGCCTTGCCCCGTGCCAAAGAACCCAAGACAAACACGTGGCAAAACTTACTCTCTCACTTCTCACTTCCTCTCTCTACCATCTAGAGACGAGATGAGACTCCCACATTATATTTAGCTCCTCGAACTAATGTAAGCGCGTGTCAAAGGTAATCCATCTACGCCTTCATAGCTCAATTTGCTTGTCTCGCTTAGATGGCGAAGACCGAAAAATCAACTTCCGATGAAGAAAAGATCAAGACGATAAATACCACTACCACCTCGATTGTCTTTCATAAATCTCCTTGAAGATTGTGGCATTCGGGTCTAAACCAAATCTGCCCAGTCTTCTTGTGACCGACATAAAACGACCGTCTTTTCTCATCGCGATTCTGAGGACCTTCTAGAGATCGTGAAATTTTGAGTCCTCCCGAAGTAGTCAAAATCCTTTTGAGACCACCGGAGAAGCAACGTTAACGACTTTAAGGATGCACTTGGCATCTCAAGTCCACCTCTTATATAGCCACACATGTCTCAAGTGTTCATCTAGAAAATCACATTACCCTGAACTTGGAATAATATTACAAAATAGTATATAATTTAAGTTATTTTCATATAGTAAAATAGATACTTTAATCAGTTTTACTATATTATGTTTTCCCAGTGAGAGACTTTATTGGTATATAAAAACATCGAAACAAAAAGCCAAAAAAATGATTGGAAATGATTTTGTAAGAATTGGTAAATATAAAAAAAATTAGGATAAATTACATTTTAGCAACCTGAACTGTTGCACATTTAACAACTCACCCATTGTTCATTCGTTTCTTTCATCCGTCTCCCTGATCATTCAAATGTTTGTAACAATACTCATTATGTCAATTTTTTCCTAATAGTGCTAACAAATTAAGGCTAAAATAGTATTCTTCCTTTGTTTAATATTAAAAAATATAAATTAAAAGATTACGTAGAATAGAATTTAATAAAACATCCCTCTCTCGATTAATTTAATATGTTTTATTTTATTTTATTTTGTTGGATTACTATTTGAACATAATATTTATTTATTTTGGTAAAATTTACAGTAACACATGAAGAGCTTAACACATGTACAACAAAATTAATACCGTTAGGAAAAAAACTGACGGAAGAGAGATTGTTGCAAATATTTAAATGATCAAAGAGACCGATGAAAGAAATGAATGAACGATGGGTGAGTTGTTAGCGTGCAACACTTTAGGGGGGCAAATACGTACTTTATATATCATAAACCGTGTCTAGCTGAAGGGAGATCTATAATGAATGTTAAATGGATGGATGATTATGACAATAATTGTAGTATATGAATAATATTTTCCATCTTATAATTGATACATCGTAATTTAAGCTCGATTATAATATAGTATATGTACATGTACTAGGTTTCAATAGCAAAAAGCAATACACATTTAGTGCAATAGTACTTTGCGAGTTGATGAAATAAACACAATTAATACTATTTACAATTACATTATTCATCAACCAAATTAAGAAACAAAAGAGCAAACTATCACCCGAGCGCATTTGGAAATCGCCAAAAAATATATAAGAAAAAAACTACTTTCCTAATGAAGAACATGAAACATTTTATCATCATCAAGATGATAATACTCACGCGTTAAAAAAAATTACTATTTGAACGCATTTGGAAACCGAAACTAAAATTAAAAGAAAAAATAACTACTTTCTTTAAAAAGAACATGAAATATTTTCTCGACCTCAAGTGATGGAAAAAACTTCAAAGAAGAGAACACCGAACAAATCTTTGGCGTGGTTGAAGACCGGTTGTTGATAAAACTCCCAAAAAAAAAATCTAACAATTGTTGATATCCTCACTCCATTGTTTACATATATATATATATATATATATATATATATATATATATATATATATTTTTTTTTGTACACTCACAACAAGAAAGAAAAAAAGTGCACACCTTTTGTGAGATTAGAGAGCATAAAATCAACCACGGAAGCAAATCTTGGTAGTAGAAGTTTACCTTTGGACTACATGTTCATCCTTCAACAATATTCTAATTTTCATGCATTGGATTTCTCATAACTATTCACTTTTGAATCTTTTTTTTTTTTTTTCATATAAAATTCCAAGCTTTCAAATAGTGATCTCTTGAGTTTTCTTCCATATATTTTTCTAAGACCTTATTATCTGTTTCGTTTTAAAACATGTGATGATATTTATTCGTGGGTTTAGGTTTTCATAGCCCATGATTGTGTAAACTATGAAACGTACTCTTTATAGCTATTTGTACAAGGGACAAGACAAATTAGTGGACTGTACAAATCCCACTTTATATTTGTCTTCAATATATCTACAAGTCATAGAGATCAACCAAAGCAATGACAATGAGAAAATATATCAGTAAAAAAACCTAGTCAAAGCGTAGAAAAATCTACTATCAGATTTCGCAAACCTTTATTAGCAGTTTAGCACTAAGATGAATTAGTATCGATACTTTTTAGGTTAACTTATATATTGATTATATCAATCTCGTGAACAAATTTATCATAAAACAAGAGAATTTACCCCAAGAAACTAACAAAAGTAGGGAAATTGCTAATCAAACCCAGGTCTCTCTCTCTCTCTCTCTCTCAACCCTTCTTTAGCCCTTCTCTCTTTTTTTATCCTTTTTTTTTTGCTTGAAAAATTGAAATTAAAAAACCTTCTTTCCTTTTTCTTTCTCAACATTGCAAAAGGAAAAATAAAATCAGAAAAAAGGAAAAATAAAAGACGAAGAAGAAGAACATATAACGAAAAGAAGGGAGCCCAATGCAAACCTACGGCGATGATCCACTAAGCCTAATCGCACCATAACTCTGCATAAACCCTTCTCTCTCTCTCTCTGTCTCTCTATAATCTCGATCTCTTTCTTTCTTTGCCTGTCTCTCTCTAACCATTACCATGTCGCGCGAACCCTCGCCGGCTCCGATCGAAGCCGTTCCGAGCACCACGCTCTCCCGGAGCAACCGTCCCTCGCGCGCGTGTACTCTACGCGCTGCCGAGAGGCTCAAGGCCGCGGCGGCCGCCGCCGCCGCAAGCGAGCCTCGGCGAGCGAAATCGTCGTCTTCGAAGCGTCGGAGGAACCGAGCGAGCGAGAACGGAGACAGAGGCGATGACGATGAGGAGGAAGATGAGGAGCAGGAAGAGGACGTCGGAGATTGTGACGGCGAAGATTCGTCGGCGCAGCAATGCGGCAAGATCGTGACGTCGCTGGTGGCGCCTCCGCCGGAGGCACAGTTGCCACGGTGGAATCTCCGGTCGATGTGGGAGTTGGCTTCGGTGCTCAATTTTTTGCATGTGAGAAAGCGAAGACCTTTTTAAGTCTCTGAGCTCATCGATCTCTCTGTGTTAGGGTTAAAAGCTGTGTTCTTTTTTTTTTTTTTTTTTGGGGAATTTAGGTTTTCAGGCCTCTGTTGAACATTTCGGCAGAGTTCTCGGCGGAGGAGTTCGAGACAGCGTTGATCACACCCAATGACAATCTTAGTGATATTCACATCCCACTGCTAAAGGTTTGTGCTTTTTAGCTCTTTCGTTCATTAGTTCTTGAAGTTCTTTTTATGCAGCATGTATTTCATTATATGTTCAGGAAACGGAAAAGTTCAAGACTTTGAAGTTTCAATGGTGTAAATTTTGGTTTTTTGGAGTGATTGAAGTTGCAAAGAAAGCTTCGTTTATTTCCTTTCCTTGTAAATTTTTTTATTTCAAAGCTGTCGGTTTAGTATGTTGTGCTTACACATCGAGTGTCCGGGTCTTCTGTCTGGATATGAATCTTGATAACCTAAGCAAGATAGTGTCTGTTCTTGTGTATACCTCAAAGTGTAGCCAATTCAATTTATCATGCTTTCCTAGATTTTATTGCTTTATTACAGCATTAACATGTGGTCCGAAACGTGTGTTTTCGCATAATTTTGATTCTTTCTTTCTTCAGGCAATACCTCCTGTTACACGAATGGCACTTACGCGTGATACTTGGGTCACCGTTTTATGCAGGAAGTTGAGAGATTGGTGGCATTGGGTGAGTCACACATGTAATTTATTGCGAAAATTGTTTTATGGTTAAATTCAGTCACTTTTTCTGGTTGTGGAAAACTTATTTGGACTGCCGTCATTGCACAGGTCGCAGATGGAGATCTACCGATTGTTGCAGCCCATGGGTGAGGAATCATAAAATTTTAGTCTTTTTTCATCCGTATGAACTTACATGTTTCTAATGTGTTGTGAGTCTTGACATTTTACCAGGGCGGAGATTGAAGCATACAAAACACTTGATCCTGGAGTACGCGTGGTCATTTTGAAAGCACTTTGTGACATTCGAGTGGAGGTATTTTATACCTATTCTAATATATGGTTATCTTAAGTTCATGTTACTTGCCACAAATGAAAAAAAAGAAGAAGAAAAGAAGAAGATTGCTGTATATCATGGGAAACATTGAAGTTCTGTGGTGTTTTGCAGCAAGAGGACATCAGAAACTACATTGACAACTCGCTAAAACACGGCGTTCGTCTTTCAACATTTCGTAAAGAGCGTGTTGGGGGTGATTCTCATGGAATTTCTTACTGGTATAGCAAAAACCTAGTACCAAATCAAATCTTTAATTAAAATGCTACTTAGAGATGGCTTATGTTTCTTGGTTTTTACTAGAAAACTGCAGTTGATTGTGATAGGTTATTGTAGAGAATAGTGTGTTTGTTAAGTCTTGTTTATTTTCCATACTCAGGTACGAAGATGACTCCTTAGTTGGTCATCGCCTTTACCGGGAAATACGGAAATTTGAGATGAAGAGAGCGAAAACTAAGGGCTCTAATGTCGCTCTTGCGGCGACATATCAGTGGGAAACGGTGGCAACCAATTTTGACGAATTTGAAGATGTTTCTGTAAGTTTCTAATAGTGATGGATTCATATTGTAAAAAAAAGTTAGAATTAATCTTGCATATCGTATGAATGGTCATAGTTACCATTTATAATTGGATTCGGAGATTTTAGTTTGCAATTAATGGTGATGCAGATTTTATAACAAGACTTGTTAGAAACTAGTTTCACCCTAGTAATCTATTTTCATGTACAGGAGAAGCTTTTCACGAGTAAAAATAGAACAGAGGCGTCACTTGGGAAAAAGTTGAAGAATGACATGCTTCCAGAGATTGAGAAGGTTCATAAGGTACATATGCATGTGATTTTTTACTATAAGGGGAAAATATATTATCATTGCTTGATTACTCTTCCCCAGTGCTTTTCAATATTTTGGCTGTTTTAGGCCGGTATTTGAATCAGCCCATTATGTGGCCGATCTTTTTCCCCATTCGTCCTTAGTGCACTGTTTTGTAACAACTGGCATGTACTTTTTTAGTCTATTCACCATCAGTTTCTTCTTTAAAGAACAAAAATTTACTCTTCCGAGGATTCTCAAGTTATTCCATCAGTGGTTGAGGTGATAAAACCGTTTTTTTTGTTTTGTTTGTTTTTTTTGTTTTTGTTTTGTTTTGTTTGAGCAGAGGAAAGAGAAGTTGCTGAAGAAGCAGCACAGACAAGCCCTTCTTCTTGACAACTTTTACCCTGTTGATGGGATTGGTCCTGGTCGCTCACTTCGAGATAGAAAACCTGTCACCTATACCTTTGGTAAGACACTTATTTCTGTTCCCATGTACATAGTTTCCATAAGGTGGATTCATATAGTGTTTTTTTAATTTTTTTTTTGATAACCGTGGTGTCCGGGTGAGACCCGACTAATATCCACGAGGCCCTGGCATTATCGACCAGGAGACTACCCCAGTGGCCCCAATTGTTGCGTCCAGGGGGAATCGAACCGGGGATGTGCAAGATCCCAAGAATCGCCCTTACCACTAGACCAACCCCTTGGGGTTATATAGTGTTTTTTTAATTAAAAAAAAAAAAACTGCAACGAAACATGTGATGGCCAACATGCGTTTACCCCAATATGTTCAAGCTGTTAACGCTTCATTTTGTTGATATAACTGAAACTTGCTGGGGTTTAAAGGATGAATTTTTATTAGGCATGTTTTTTGGGGACTAAATTAAACCATCTGAGGGATGATTAAGATGAGCATGGGAATTTAAATGAAATGCATAAATTCTCTTAGAAAATAGGGCAGAAGTTTATTGTTCGATTTCTGGTAATTAGTTTTGGATTGCTGGATTGGATGGCAAGGTATTATATGATTTATGATGCACGATATATTTGGGTAATGGATGCATTATCTTATTGTCGAAATGACTGCAGATGACTACGATCGATCCATTAACGAGGCAATCAAGATAACAAAGTACGGAACGGTTCCCATCTTTATGTTTCCCTCTTGAGCAGGATTTCATATGTACTGATCACAGTACTGATATTTTTTTTTTCACTGTTTCAGAAAGAAACCACCATCTCCGGAGTCATTATACAGAAGGGACGGCCTTGGGAAACCTGAAGCTTCTTCTAATGGTAAATGGAGTCCGTCATATGCTGAGAACAACTTTAGTGCTTTGTCTCCCAAATCCCCTGATTACAACGAGGCTGATGATGAGGATGTTGATGATGACGATGATGAGTCGTTGGATAGAGGGTATGATCGTTTCCCTTTCTACAGACTTGTTCCTTGATGCTTAATTTCTTTAGTGCTCTACTCTACCTGTACTAACTGCAATATATTATATGTGTTGACCTGTAGTAGCAACCGTCGTAGACAGAGGCCTCAGCGATATTCCGAGAAGGATTTCGTGGAAGCGATTTCAGATAACGATGCAGATTTCGATAGCGACGATGACATAGTCGGAGAGGCTATATACGACGAAGAGTATCTGAGGAAACGAAAGCAGAGGAGAAAACTGTCTAGTAGCTCTGAAGGAGACGAGGAATATCATTGGGACGATGAGAACGCCGAAGAGGAAGAAGAGGAGGAGGATGAAGAGGATGAGTTCTTGAGCGGCAGCGATGACAGCGACGAGTCCCCGAAGTTCAAGAAATTGCGGGGTAGTAGTACGAGGAGGGGAACGAAGCTGAGGTCGGTTGGTGATCTTCAGTCGGGTCTGAGACGGAGCAAGAGGTCCACGAGAAACCGAATCAACTATCAGCAGTACGAGATTTCGGATTCGGAAGGGGAGGCTAAAAAGCTCAAAAAATCAAATTCATTAGAAGAGCACTCGGATGAGAGCGAGAACGGAATTGAAGATGAGCACGAGGACGGGAACGAGAACGAGAATGGGGGGTTTTCGATGGAAAGTCCAGTGTCTGACGCGAACGAAGACGATACCCAAGAAATCCCAGTCGGTCAGAGCGTTGGGGAATATCCCGAGACAGTCGAGAAAGAAGAGTCAATGCCTCCCCCTGAAAAGTCAAACAGTCCGGGGCAGGAAGAGATCGACGGAGTACGGGAACGGCGTTTTCTTGATCTGAACGAGATCGCTCCGGGCGATCTGAATGAGGCCGTCCCAGGTTCTAGCTTCGACGATGCTCAGAACAATGCAGTGATGAAGGACGACGATACAGATGAATTCTGAAGAGCTTCCTATATAGTCTGGTCTCGTGGAACGGAAAAAGGTTTGTTTTGACTTTTGACCACGGAAGCCAAAAAAATGTACGATATGTAAGACCATTAAATTTTGTTAAAAAGGGCTGTGGCATAATTTATAAGCAGCCTTCCTCGGTGCACGATCTGAAACGCAACGAGGGTGTGAAGCGAAATCATGCGGACGAGAGTAAGTTAGAGTTAGATAGTCATTCAAGATAAAAAAAAAAAAAAAAAAAAGTTAAATGGGGGGTTTGTTGGAAGCTCTTTTAGTTCATCAGGTCATTGTACAATAACCTTCCAACTAATTATTGTAACTGAAAAGCTTGGCTTTAGAATATGTTCAAGCCTTTGTAGTATCGCCGGCGTCGTCTCTACTCGTATAGTTGTGACGATGATCATCTTTGTGCACTTGGGTTTATAATTTATTTGTCCGATCAGTGAAAAAAAGCGACCTTTCCTCCCATGAAAAGGTAACTAATTTTCTCTGCATGCGTTTCGGGTTTCGGCTTCGATGCTTGTAATTAGTTTGTTACTTTTTAGCCCCTTTCATTTCGTAACTCTTTTCGCAATCTAGGACAGAAACATGGTGAAATATTGTTTGATGGTTAGTTTCACTATCTTGAACATCTTGGAGAGCTTGTGATTAGTGTGCTGGCCAATTTCTTAGATTATACGCGTGACAATTAAGTCCCGAGAGTGGAAAGAGAAATTTCATTTTCTAGACTCAAAAGTTATGGAAATATCTCAATTAGACCCGCTAGTTAAAAAATATCTAAAATTGGACTTTTGTACTAATTTTGGACGAAAATACCCTTAATTCAAAAATTAAACCCTCTCTCCATCTCTTTCCATCTCTTTCATTCTCATTCTCATTTTCTCTCCACACCAAAGAACACCAAATCCGACGTGAGCCCCATTCCGACGCCCAACCACACCAAATCCGACGAGTTCCAACGCCCACCACACCAAATTCGACCGAATTGGAGGTTAATTTTTTTTTATTTTTTTTTAAGGTTGATTTGAATGAGATTTAGAGGTGAATTTTTTTTTTTTTTTTAAAAACTGGGAATTTCCGATGAAGATCATCGGAATCCATCGGATTCGGTCGGATCCGACCAAATCCGATGGATTCCGATGGTCTTCATCGGAAATTTCCGATGGATTCCGACGAAGACCATCGGAATCCATCGGATTCGGTCGGAATCCGATGGATTCCGATGATCTTCATCGGAAATTCCCAGTTTTTAAAAAAAAAAAAAAATTCACCTCCAAAGATGGATTCCGACACGTTCCGACGAGTTCCGATGGATTCCGACACGTTCTGACGAGTTTCCGAAACCCTCAAAAACTATGGAATTTTTTTCAAAAACGATGCGAAACCCTCAAAATCGAAGCTAAACATATACCCAAATTCCTAAAAAAAAAAAAAAATCGGGGCGTTGCCCCGAACCCCACGAGCTCAGCGGTGAGCTCGACCACCGAGAGTTCTAATCCTAGCGCAACCAATTCGAAAATGACAAGAATTGTGATGAAGATGATTTGAAAATGAGAGAAGAATATGAGTTATTTTGAATTAAGGGTATTTTCGTCCAAAATTAGTACAAAAGTCCAATTTTAGATATTTTTTAACTAGCGGGTCTAATTGAGATATTTCCATAACTTTTGGGTCTAGAAAATGAAATTTCTCAGTGGAAATATGGGTGTTATTTTCCGTAAGCAAATGACAAAAATTATCTCTGATAAAAAAATGACAGAAACTACCATCTAGAGTCTACATAGATCCACGTGCGTGTGTGTAGATCTCGTCGACAAGCAAATTTAATGGAAGAAGTGTTGGGCTTTATTGCGAGCCAAATGATCTAATTCCAATCCCGTGATAGGATTGGAATTTCGAGCCTAATGGCTTGTGGAAAAAATTAGTATTGTTTCAAAAGTAGTGTGTAGATGTTTTAATTTTTTTTTTTTTTTACATAAAAAATTGTGTAGTTTTTTTTTTCTTATAAATTAAATTTTAAGAAGTTAATAAAGTTAAATGTATTTTAAAAAAGATGTGAAGTTCGAGTAAAAGAATTATTTACTAACTTTAAAATAACTTCTCGCAATATAAAATTTAGAAATGTTATATTTTCGATTAGTTTATACAGACACAATACAATTTTTACGGGTTTTACACCATCTTCAAAGTGGAGATCGTGATTCAATCCCTACCTAACATAAATGTCCTTGTAAAAAAGTTCTACATGGTCAACAACTATGTCCTAAATCAAGGTTCGAAATGTCGTTTTCGATGCCGTTTTGAGTCTCTTGATTTACGAAAAATCGACACGTCGACGGAAAATCGAACGGAAAAATTGTGGAAAAGGACAACTGATTTGCCGTTTTCAAATGCCGTTTTCGATAGAAAATCGAACGGAGATAATGTTAGTAAAATAAACTAATACATAAATATTTGTAAATATAGTCCAAATTTAAAACACTAAAAATCATATATATCAAACACAGATATTCTACACTTAAAGTCACACCGCAAAATGTATCAAAGACGGAAATATTAAGTCTAAACATTGCAAACCACCGTCAAATATAGATGTTCCACACACATATAGATAAAATAGAAAATGAAATGCATCAATTGAATCTTGATGGACAGTCCGGTTGGATAAAACTCGGTTGATTTTCTTGAAGCTCGCAATATTGGCACCATATGAAATGCCCCTTGTATGATTGTTGGAAGTTTTGAACATATCTGTCATAGTCGGCTTGATCGTACCTCACGACATCACTTAGGATAACGGTAAGAAATATACATATTGAAAATTAACCATCCTAATAATCTAACAAATAATGTTTGCTCTGATACCACTTGAAGGAAAAATTATACTACTAATATTTTCCATAATCAACATGTTTTTTAGATTATTAAGGATTAAAAAAAATGCATGAATCCATCTTGGTCGATCACCACTTGATGCGGAAAAACTTTGATAATCGGTAGTTGGATGAACACGAGCCGAGTGGTATGTGGTCTTTGTTGATGTCGTTTCCGAGTCTCAACAACCACGAAGAAAACAATATGGATATTAGGTGTTTATTTTGATTTAGTTTAACTATGTGGAGCCCAGAGAGACTTCGTATAAGAAACTAATACCAAATATAGATAATAATAATTGCAAAAAATTAATATAATTTGAACGATTTTATTAAGTTACGATCTCAATACACTGGGCAAGCTCGATTCACTATGAGGACAATCAACAAGCTCGAGAATACAAAGATAGATAGAGAGAGAGAGAGAGAGAGAGAGAGAGAGAGAGAGAGAGAGAGAGAGAGAGTATGCGATAATAGGTTAAGGTCACGTGCAAATCTTCTCGAAAGGAGAGGATTTATACTAAGTCGAGATGCGATATCCTTGGAGACACGTGCTGGTGACTTCGTCCTTCATTATCTCGTCTACTACCACATCGCCTTCTCGTTTGAACGGGCTTGGTAGAAGTCTCAATTCAATAAAGTGGCGAGTAGTTTCTTTTCGCACTTACGGGACGCCTGTCAAAACATGTTTATGCTAAGCTCTAAAAATAAAAATAAAAAAGTGTTTTTGGAGGAAGAGGATTAGAAAACACTTTTGAGGAATTTGTAACAAATATGAAACATATATCATGGTTCTGATCGGTCGTAGGTCCATCTCAAAACTTTTGAGCTTTTTCTTCGAATGTAGGCGTAAAGCAAAAACTTTACGACACATGTGGGTCTAGCCGGATCTGCCAAGAACATATATGTCTCAGCTATTTGTTCTTCAAAAAGTCGACTCTATAATGTTCTTCCCTCATGATATGGAATTGTTAAGGTGTCATGTTATCAAAACAAAGGTGTTAGCTATATTCATCAAGTTAAGTGTCGTTTTACCCATGAACAAGAAGAAAAATATATGAATAAGAAGAGTATAACAAGCCCTCTATCCCTATAATAACAACCTCGAATAATGGGGTCTATAATAACAACCTCGAATAATGGGGTTGGAGGATGGTTCTAGTATACCTCATAATACGATGACGTCAACTTTTAATATGCCCATAATGTAAAAATTAACATGCGAAAAATCAACTAAATATTGATTAAGTGATTTTTCTAATATGAAAAAAGATTAATTAAACAATAAACACATGATGGTTTAATCGAAGTCGACTTGAAAACGGATGATATAAATGCAACATTTGTAAAACATAGAGTTATAGATGACAATTTCTTCCATAAATTTATCACACCGAATAATAGATAACAATTTAAATGTCCTTACAAAAAAAAATAGTGATGAAAACGGTGAAGATAGAATGCTCAAATTAGTGAAAAGTTATCACTAATTTACACGAATTAGTGAATAAAGCAATATCGTGCGTCACTAGAATTAGTGATTTTGTTATTTAGTGACAACGTTGTCACTAATATGAATGATTTAGTGATATCATTTGTCACTAAAATACTGGAATTAGTGACAACGTTGATACTAAAACACTGGAATTAGTGACATTAAATTTGTGGAATTAGAAAATAAAAGACACAAATGTCAAGCATGAAAATTACTATTATGCTCTTCCGTGACTTGTCAAAAAGGTACACGAAAACTAAATTGAGGTATCTAATGTGAAATAATAACTTGACAAAAATCCTCATTAAAAAAAAAACAAAAATTGGAAGCAAAATGCTTCGAGCGATTCCCAGGGCAAGAAACTATAGCATAAACTAAAAAAAAAAAACTAATTAAAAACTGATGAGTGATGACACCTCATTTGTTCTACAGCCAATCGGCGACACCGGCTTCATTGCCAAGCTCGAACTCATTTTACTTTATTATGACAAAAGCAACACACAAAATTTTAATTTGAAGAAATAGGCTAGTGTTAAATACATAATCCAGAAGAGATAAAATAGCTAAACTAACAACAACCTATTAGCTATAAAGAAGGAAACGATTATAACTTAACTCCTAAGCTAACTCCTCTAACAACTCCTAAATACCAGGAAGCTTGACTAACACGTCAACTCCTAATACCCGGAATTCTACACTCCCCTCAAGCTCGCTGGTGGATGTCGATTAAGGCGAGCTTGGAATAATTGTCAATGAAGGGTTGACGTGGTAGTGGCTTGGTAAACACGTCAGCAGCTTGATTTGTAGAATTAAAACATAGCATTGATATTACTTTTTCTTCAATTTTCTCACTCAGAAAATGGCGAATAATCTCGACATGTTTAGTTCTATCATGCTGAACAGGGTCTCTAGCAATGCTTATTGCTGATTTATTGTCGCACAACATCTTCACTGGACTATCTATCTTGACCTTCAAGTCCTCGAGTAATTTCTTCAGCCATATCCCTTCACACACTCCATGAGCTAATGATCTTAGCTCTGACTCAGCACTGCTCCTAGACACAACTGATTGCTTCTTGCTCCGCCAAGTAACTAGGTTTCCCCAGATGAAAGAACACATGCCTGAGGTTGATCTAGAGTCAGTCTTAGAACCTGCCCAGTCTGCATCGGTGAAGACTTGAATCTCACGGCATTATTGTTTCTTGAACATGAATCTCATTCCTGGTGTGGACTTGAGGTATCTGAGGATTCTCATTACAGCTTCCATGTGGAGTTCTGAAGGATCATTCATGAAGCGACTCACCATGCTCACTGAGAAACTTATATCTGATCTAGTGTGAGCTAGATAGACAAGCTTCCCAACAAGTCTTTGGTATTGGCCCTTATCTACTCATTTCTCAGTGCTTCTCTTCATTAGCTTCACACTTGGATCCATCGGTGTATCAGCAGGTTTACATCCCAACATACCTGTGTCTTTGAGTAGATCCAGTGTGTACTTCCTCTGAGACACTGAAATTCCAATCTTGGACCTTGCTACTTCCATGCCTAGGAAATATCTCAACTCACCAAGGTCTTTGACTTCAAACTCAGTAGCTAGGACCTTTTTGAGCTTCATGATCTCTTCTTCATCATCACCGGTGAGAATTATATCATCCACATATACACTGAGGGTGGTACATTTTCCCTGCTTTGAATGCTTGGTGAACAAGGTATGATCTGCATGGCTTTGGCTGTACTGGCAATTCTTGAGGACTTTTGTGAAGCGTCCAAACCAGGTCCGTGGACTTTGTTTGAGTCCATAGATGGACTTGTGGAGGTGACATACCTTGTGTTCATGATCATCTTCAAATCACGAGGGCAAGTCCATAAATACCTCTTCCTCAAGTGTGCCATTGAGGAAGGCATTTTTGACATCTAATTGGAATAATGGCCAATCCAAATTCGATGCTATGGACATGATGACCCTGATTGTATTCAGCTTAGCCACAGGTGCAAATGTCTCTTGGTAGTCGATTCCATAGGACTGAGTGACGGTGTCGTGAATACGTCAAATTTAGAACCTCACTCCGTAACAATAGTATAGGGAAAATAAGGGTCGATCCCACAGAGACACGAATAGTTACGATTCTTTTATTTTCTCAATTAAATTAACCGAGGGATTTTTCTTATAACAATAATAATAAAAACACGAGAGAAAATTAACTAGAACAATCAACAAATAAAAATAACGAGAACTTTCACGAATGAGATGAATATGGTCAAGGGATTTCTCGCCACCACTAGCCTAACATGAATTTTCTATTGCGCCATTCCTCCTAATATGTCTACTCAATTACCAGTCGTTAAACACCAAAGTTCAGTTTTTCATAAGATTTACTCGAACCCGAATGCACGAATTCTCACACTCAATCCTAATTAATTCCTAACACGAGTTATTGAACTAACCTAGAATTGACAATACTCTCTAAAAACCGGCTAATCGAGTTTAACTAATCAAGCGTATTAATTAAACAAGGTCTTTCTCACAATATGTTCATAAATGCATAATCCCATATTTTTGCCACAATTCAAACCGTTGATCATAGACAATCCCGATATTCAAACTAGCTATCAAAGCATGTATAAATAATTTAGTAAGCTTCCTAAACAATTTAAACACAATTCATAGAAAAAATATCAAAGAGAAAGAAACACAATTTCATAGATTACTCAAGAAACTTTGCAATTTTCAATTCAAGTCATAGAACTAGGGTTTTGAAATTTCCCCAAACCATTAAGGAATTTAGTCACACATTATTGAATCAGATAAATAATGATTCATTGAAGAGAAAGGAATAAAACTGTTTTGAAGTGTTGTGGCCGTCCAGTAGCAGTCGCCGCTCCTCTCCACTGATGCCGCTCTCTTCTTTTTTTCCTTCGCCTTGTTCCTTCGTCTGTTATCTATCTCAGCCTTCCCTGATATCCCTTATATCCTTTTACTGATGTGGAATTCTCTTCTAGGGGTGTTCATGAGAACCGACAAACCAAACAACCCGATCATCCAAATCAAACCGCACTCTTTTCTAACCCACCCCATTACAACCCGAAAAAATTTGGGTTGAAATCAACCCAACCCGCAAGTGTTTCGGGTTGGTTTGGTTTTTGATCGTCATGAGATTGAGTTGAACCAAACCAACCCGATCCCGTTAAAATAAAAAAAATTCTCTAAAAAAATGAAAAATATTATCAAGGTAAAATAAAAAAAATACACCATATGCTTTATGGTTTTAAAATAAGAATATAAATGCATTTTTAAATTAATTAATTATTTTATAGGTGTATTTTTATGCTCACGACAGTTGATAAATAGATAATATAAGTAGACTCAATATGATCATAAAGACTTACTTATATTAGTTTCAACAACTCGTTTTTTTTTTTGTTACTTTACAGATTTTTCACGAGGTCTAGATTTTTATGGAGTATGAAATTTGAGATGAGACATAATTTATTTATTCTTAGTATTTGCATGATTTTTTTTTTAATTTTTTTTTATGAATTTGATTCAACGATTATATTTTGTACATTTGTTGTGACAAATTAATCCGAACAACCCGACTTAAACCACCCCAAATAAATCAAACCAAACCAACCCGATTAATATCGGTTCGGGTTGGTTTGGTTTCAGTACCATAAACGGTGGGTTGGGTTATAAAAATGATAAACCGAAGATTTCGGGTCGGGTTCATGAAATGTACAAACCCGAATAACCCAACCCGATGTACATGCCTATTCTCTTCAACAACCACGTAATGGGCTTTTCTCCCTATCTCACGTAATGAGCCCATCATCTTTATTATACCCACGTCAGCCACTAAAGAACATCAAAGAAATTCCAGCTTTTGGTCATTTATGTGGTCTTTTAAATATTAATGCCCAATATACCACTTTTCCATGAATAATTCTCTCCGAACTTGTCCATCTTTATTTTTGTCTCTATTTGCTGGACTTTCACACCCTTTTAAGTCTTTATCTCCAAATAAATCTATAACATCATAAACACATCATTTAGATTCATAAATATAATTTTATAATTAAAATGCATATGAATCCAATATAAAATATTTATAGATTTAATTAACACCCTATCACTGAGTATATCCCTTGGCTATAAGTCGAGCTTTGTACCTTTCAATTGAGCCATCTGACTTGTATTTGACAGTGAATAGCCATCGACACCCAACTGTTCTCTTCCCTCTTGGCAGTTCCTCAATGCTCCAAGTCTTGTTTTTCTCTAGGGCTTCTATCTCTTCCATTGCAGCTTTTCTCCATTTAGGGCTTGACATTGCTTCCTGAATTGTAGCTGGTGTGGTGACTTGATCCATTTGAGTCAGGAAGGCTTGATATTTGGTGGAGAGATTCCCATAGTAGATGAAGTTTTGGATCTGGTATGGACCACATGCTCGTGATGGCTTTCTCAATGCAATAAGGAGATCAAGATCTGTTTCACTGTCAATTGTACTGATTACAGGTATGTCAGGACTAATATTACGTTGATCTGATTCATCTGTGTTGTTGATTGAGGATTGAGCAGGAGATGTTTCATAGAAGTGCTGAAGTGTGTGTGTCTCTTGTGGCATTTGATCTTGGTGGGACTCTTCTGTGATGTGAGATCTTGTTATGGATCTGGTATGGTGTCTATGAGGCTTACAGGAGTAGGTATGGGCTGAGGGTGTTGGATTGGTGTGTTTAAGGTTTCTATAAGTCCTTCAGAGGAGGCAAAATATGGTGTGGTCTCATGGAATGTGACATCATAGGAAATATAGGTTTTCTTATTCTGAGGTGAGTAGCACTTGTATCCCTTTTGAGTGGAAGAGTAACCAATAAAGATACATTTGATGGACGTAGGATCCAATTTGCTGTGATCATATGTGTGTACAAAAACTGAGCATCCAAATACCTTGGGTGACATGGTGGATATGAGCCTAGTTGTTGGAAAAAATTCTCTCAGTTTCTCACATGGGCTCTTGAATTTTAGGACTCTTGAGGGCATTCTATTGATGAGGTATGTGGCGATTAGGATGGCTTCTCCCCAGAGGTATTTAGGTACTTGTGACGTAAACATGAGAGACCTAGCAACTTCTAATAGCTGTCTATTCTTTCTTTCAGCTATGCCATTCTGTTGAGGTGTTTGGACACATGAGCTGAGGTGGATAATACCTTGAGACTGACAATAAGAGTTGAGTTGTGAATTGAAATAATCATCGGCATTATCTGAATGTATAATCTGTATGTCTGAGGTGAACTGATTTTTGATCATTTTGTGAAATTGGATGATGATTGAGCTAGCCTCAGATTTGTCTTTCATAAGGTATACCCAACTTATTCTAGTGTGATCATCAATGAGAGTTAAGAACCATCTAGAACCATTTAGATTTTTCACTCGTGAGGGGCCCCAAATGTCACTATGTAAAACAGAGAAGGGTTTTGATGGGAAATATTGCTTAGGGGTATAAGTACTACGAGTATGCTTTGATAATTGACACACATCACACTGAAACAAATTTGTATCTTTATTAATGAATAATTTGGGAAACATTTTCTTGAGATACGCAAAATTAGGGTGGCCTAAACGATAGTGATGCCACATAATATCTCTATCTGCTTGAGAGAAGGCTGACTAATTTTGGAGAATTGAAGCTGAGGCAATTTTGCTGGAATCAGTGTTTGTCTTGATGAGGTAAAGTCCACCATACATTTCAGCACTGCCAATCGTCATCCCTGATTTCTTTTCCTGAATTTCACAAGACACATCATCAAAAATTGTTAGGCAACATGAGTCCTTATTTACCTTATAAACAGACAACAAATTGCAGTGTAATTTAGGCACATGTAGTACAGATCTCAATGTGAGTTGATTGGTGATTTTTACTGAACCAATCCTAACTACCAAAGCCTTTGAACCATCGGCTATTGTGACATACAAATTCTCATTACTTGGTGTATAATTGGTGAATAGATGGAAACTTCTTGACATGTGATCTGATGCCTCAGAATCCATGATCCACACAATTGAGAGATTAGTAGTCACATGGTATGCTGTTACGGCTTGAATAGCCCTCAGTATTGTACCTCTTTGAGCCACCAACCCAGATGAATTAGTTATAGGCGAGTCACTTGGTATGTTGTCTTTTCTGATGATGCATGTGAGCATCTCAAGCTGCTCAGGACTGAAGGGGCTTGAAGATGCTGAGTTGGCTTGTGTCTCCGGATCTTTTGAGTATCTTGATGGCTTCCAGTTTGCTGGCTTCCCATGAATTTCCCAGCACGTCTCACGTGTGTGCCCTGGCTTCTTGCAGTGATCACAGTAGGGTCTTCCCTTCTTGGCCTTGTTGTAGGGTGCCTTGGCAGCAAAGGCCTGTGATTCTTCGTGTGCTATTAAAGCAGAGGCATCATGAGAACTTGGCGAGGCTGAGGTGAATTGTGTTGTCATCATGAGCTTTCTACGGCTTTCTTCATGTCTGACCATTGAGAATGCCTCGCGGAGTGTTGGAAGTGGCTTGATGCTCAAGATTCTCCCTCTGACTTCATCTAGTTCCTTGTTGAGACCTGACAAGAGCTTGAACACACGTTTGGTTTCCAAGATTTTAGCATAGAGAAGAGAGTCTTCAGGGCAGTTCCACCTGTGTTGATCATAGACATCAATTCTTTGCCATAATCTTGTTAGTGTACTGTAGTATTGAGTGACAAAGGCATCTCCTTGCTTCGAGTCATGAAGAAGATTTTATGTCTCAAAGAGCTCTGAAGTGTTCTCTGAATCTGAGAAGGTGACACGTGCGGCTTCCCAGATTTCCGATGCAGTGGAGTAGAGTAGGAAATTCTCACCTATTTCCGGCATCATAGAGTTAACTAGCCATGACATGACCATGTTATTCTCAGCCTTCCAAATTCTGAATTTTGGATCATCTGTCTTCGGAGCTTTGGCTTCTTTGGTGAGGTGATCGTCTTTGCTGCGACCACAGATGAACATTTGGACTGACTGAGACCATTGAAGATAGTTTTGGCCATTGAGCTTGTGGCTAGTGATGGTGTGAGGGTTTTGATCGGCTATGGAAGTGTTTAGGGAAGGGATTTCGGATGAGGATGCTAGTGCGTGTGATTGGCCGTATTTAGTCATTTTTGGATCGAGATTAACACTTCTCTGATACCATGAAGAAATAGGCTAGTGTTTGTGAGAATACTCGATAATCTCATTATTCTTCATAATCATCATTAAATACATAAACTAGAAGAGATAAAATAGCTAAACTAACAACAACCTATTAGCTATAAAGAAGGAAACGATTATAACTTAACTCCTAAGCTAACTCCTCTAACAACTCCTAAATACCAGGAAGCTTGAATAACACGTCAACTCCTAATACCCGGAATTCTACATAATTCAATATCACTTCACACCTCTATATGATTAAGATATTCACCATTGCTCCTTGTAGATGAAATATCAAGCTTTAACTATTTTTTACAACTATCAACCAGTTTAGCATCACTCATTGTACACTTATTGCTGCAACGAGCAAGGATTTTTTTAGAGCAACTCAATTTCTTCTTATCCAAACACTCTGGTGAAGATTTGACATTGTTGTTATTGTTAAAGTTGGAGTCTTTCTTGAGCTCAACACAATGAAGCCGCTTTCGGTTTCCCCACTGTAGAAGAAAGTCTCTCTCCTTTGGCTCTTGATTTCAAAGAATACTCAAATCACAGATTTCAGACTCGACCGAAAAAAAATTCAACACTTCGTGGCTAGCGTGGTTACCCTTCTTCTTCTTGAAGACGGAGGTCTCAAATTTGAGCAGAGCCTGATCCATGATGGAGAGCGGGAGAAAGAGACAGAAGTAGAAGAAGATGAGGCATTTAAAAATAAAATAAAAAGAAAAAAGGTATTTAAAGGAAACGTCAAACTCTTGTTAGCCTTTTGGCAATGTCCCTTGTTTGAATCTGTTTTAGATTTGGAGAAGCCTTTTACTTGTAGCAATTTCATCATGAAACTTTCATGTGGTGTGCCAACGATTTGAGAAGGTAAATATTGAATTTTTTTTTGTACCGCATTTCTAATATATATATATATATATATATATATATATATATGTATATAATGGTACCGAAATAGTGTTTTTTTTAAACGTGGGCGGAACCACGAAAATAACATAAAAATCCCTCACGTATGGCGGAGGAAAACCGTGGTTACAAGAGATGGAAAAAGCCAAAAGCAGAACCCACGCAGACACGAAAAGAAACAAAACACCCAAGAAAGGTCCTAACTCGACGCACGGGATTGAATCTCTTTATCATCGGCCCTAATGGCCTCCTCCGAGCATGGAGGGACAAGCCCCATCCATCTCGAGTTAGAATTATGAGCAACAACAAAACGGGCTAAGTTGTGAGCTGCAATGTTTCAGAGACGAGGAATAAACAGAATTTGAAACTCAACCAGATTACTTACCTCTCTCTTGATATGATGCAAGATCGTGCCGAGCTCAGTCGTGGGGATCTTCCCCCCTGCCACCACCTTCACCACCTCTGCGCAATCCGAATGAAGCTCCACTCTCATCCCGCCGATGCTAATAACTAGATCTATACCTTGGAGAACCGCAAACGCCTCCGCAAGCTGGGGGGAGAATCCCCTAGCTTGGGAAAGCATTTGCGAGGCAAGCACCCTACCGGTGTGGTCCCGAGCAATACAGCCCACACCGAACCTGCCCTGGTCTCGAGCTAGGGCAGCATCCACAGTGACCGAGATTGTGCCTTGCGTCGGAGGAGTCCACCTAGGCTTTGTCGACCTCTCGTTCTTTTCCCGCGCGGTATCCTTGTTTGTGCCTCTATACTCTTCAAGGAAGCTCCCCGTCCACTGAACAAGCTCAGACTGATTCCACGCTTTCTTCCCAGAGACGACATTGTTCCTGTGATTCCACAATTCCCAAATGATAGTGCTATAAAATTCAAAATCACTAACCTCAAGCCGCTTTGAGAATGATATCAAAGGCATCCCCCTCTCCGTGGGTCGGAATGAGCCTACCAAGGCCAGCCTCCTTCCAGACCTTCCTGCTCCACTTACAACCCCAGAGAGCATGATAATCAGTCTCAGCCTTCCCCGAGCAGATAGGGCAGCAGTCGTCAGTGATGACCTTCCTCTTGATCAGTGTGGTGAGGGTCGGGATCCGTCCCTTGCAAACTCTCCAGACAAAGAGCTTCACTTTAGGGGGACCTTCAGTTTCCAGAGATTTTTCCACCATTCCTCCAACCAGGACTGATCTGAGGAGCTGGCGTCATAGATAGAGGCCATCGCCACCCGATACCCACTCTTGACTGTGTACTCTCCATCCTCTGTGTAATGCCACCGTCGTCTATCGGGGACCCCCTCACCGCCACTCGGGATGCTAAGAATATCCTTAGCATATTCCTCTCCAAACATGGCACGTATCAGATTCTCATCCCAATCGCCATTCAACAACATCAGCTCCGCTACTCTTATATCAGGGGGAATCAGAGGGGGGTCAATCCACAATGAGGGACTAGGTCTGGGCATCCATTTATCTCCCATAACCATAACAGACTCCCCATCGCCAATCTTCCACCTCGTGCCGGCAAGAACAATCTCCCGACCCCAAACCAGACTGCGCCATATAAAAGAGCTATTCGAACCACAGTGGCCCGACAAAATGTCCCCATGTGGGTAGTAGCTCTCTCGAAAGATCTGGCCAACCAAACTGTCTGGCCGTCTAAGAAATCTCCAAACATTCTTCGCAATCAAGGCTTGGTCTCCAAATCTCTGAAGCCCATATCCCCCTCCGCCTTATTCTTCACGAGAACCTCCCAAGCGCACCAGTGAGTCTTTCTGGCCCCATTACAGTTGCCCCACCAGAATTTAGCAATAGCCGAGTGGATCTCGGAAATCAGAGCCTTCGGAAGCTTCAGGCAAGAGGCCACATAACTCGGGATGGCGTGAATGATAGACTTGATGAGTACCTCTCTGCCAGCTTGCGAGAAAGAGAGACCGTTCCAACTCTTAATCTTGTCCCAAATACGCTCTCTCACATACTCAAAGAGATCTTTCTTCTTACGACCTGTGAACACAGGGAGGCCCAAGTAGCGTTTGTGCCCCGAGGAATGTGAGCATGTGGCTGAGATTTTACGTATTTACTCAGAGGCGTCGGGTCACTTGGTTAACCTTCAGAAATCAGATGTCTGCTTCGGGAGAGATGTTGAGACAGAGGAGGAGGAGCGGTGTGCCCAGATTCTAGGGGTTCGAAGGACGGATTGCCGAAACAGTGTTTGTAAGCCTTATTTTTATCAAAAAAATTAGTCAAATAAAACACCGAAAGTCTAAGAATTATTAGATAACCAACCTTTTTTAAATTTTTTGTAAATAATCACTCAACTTATTTACGGCACTAAAAAAAATAAAAATACTAAAAAAATTCCCACCTATTTTGAGGTTTTTTTTTTTTTTTTTGGTCTTTTTGAGTGTCATAAATAAGTAAAAGTGAGTATTTACAGAAAATTAACAAAAAGTTGACTATTATACAAAACATTATAAGTCAAATGGCTATATTGTTAAAAAGACCCTATTTTTATAACATATATTCAAATAAATAATCTAGCCAAAACAGTTTTGTTTTTTTTTTTTTTTTCCTCAAGTGTTTCTTCTTATCAAATTCCCCTTTCCCGATTGCTTTAGTGGTTTATTTAAGTAGTTGCTGATATAAAAAAAAAAATAGTTACTGAAAGTCTGAAACCACGCTATATTTTTACAAAAGAGAAAAAAAAAATTAAAAAAGAAAGGATTTTTGGCACAAATAGTACCCAACTTTTTATGGTAATGGCATTTTGACCTCCAAACTTTTTTTTGAAGCATTTTGGTCTTTAACCTATTGATTTTGTAGCATTTTGATCCTTTTTTTAAAAAAAATATTATCTTTTTTTTTTTAATATTCAACACCTAATCAACTTAAAACGTAATTACAAACTAAAACAAGCTGTTTGTGATTTTAAAAGTATAAAAAAATGTAACATAATGCTTTAAAAATCTAATTTTGTGTATATATATATATTTTTAGTAATTTAAAGATCAAAGTATGATTTAATAAATATATTTTGTAAAATTAACCATGTATTTTAGTATATCAGCATTTTTAAGTTTATAAGGTATATAATTTCATGAAATAAAATATATTTTTTCGAAAAGGACCAAAATACTTCGAAAAAAAGAGTTTATGGATTAAAATGCCACTATTATAAAAAGTCAGGGACTATTTGAGCAAATATTTAAAAAGAAAATAAATTGAGCGTAGAGTTGGGTCTTTTTGGTATTTCGAACTATTATTTTACTAACATATAAATCTATAAGATTTATCTTCCGCGCTGAATTGCTGTGTGTTTCATTACCCCTCTCTCTGAGCCCAAACCCGTGCGTCGCTGGTCAGCCCCTCGGCCGAGAGATCTACGAACAAGGTATTCGATCGCTCTGAACTGTATTTCTAAGAGATACTTTTACTGTTTTTTTTTATAATGATTATTGTCAAGGAGAGTAAGGCTTTGTATGTGCGTTCTGAATTTTTCAGTATGCTTGACAATCCCGTTTTCTTTATTTAACAGATAAATTATAATCTTGCATTGATAATTGGTATGCGTGGAATTTAGCTGTTTAAATTGTAAAATTATTAGTAAAGTTGGTATCTTTGTAACTGATTTTGTAAAATAGAAAAATTAGAAGATATTTTCGCAGTGTGGTGCAAGAAAATTCAATAAGAAAATAAAAACAACTGGTAAGGAAGATCATTATAGAGCTTAAATTGAGTGTGTGTATATACATGGTTCTTTGTGCTAGGCTATCATGGAGTCAGCAAAGCCATACTCGCTTGTGATTCAAGAGAGTTCTAGCTATGGCAATATGGTAATAAACTGCAGAGGCCCATGTACCCGCGACCGGATATTCAAAACCTACGCACTCAAATATCTCGATTTTCTTCCAGTCGATGATCAACCCAACAGTTTAACCATCATTTGCTCATCATTTAATGACATATTGCTCGTCTCTCGTGGCAACAAAACTTTCTACTTATGCAATCCCGTGACAAAGCAGTGGATCCTTCTTCCTGAGGCCCCACCTATTGATGATGGGAACCGCAAACTTAGGTACATATTATTAGCATTGTAAAAATCTACAAATTGTGTGCATATAAGTTCATGAGTTACTCATCTCATTGTCAGCTGAATTATTTCATTCTCTTGTGTTTTAGGTATGCATTGTCCGCTCGGAAGTCCGAAAAGGAGTGTTACGAGTACCGGGTTTCGGTTATCTACTATTCCAAGGACCTTCGTTTGACATCAGCGTTGATCTTCTCATCTGAGAGTGGAGAGTGGAGCAAATCGCCAGTCACACCTCCTTGGCCGTCGACAATCGTTACTCCTCATTTCGATCGATTTCCCTATACAAACGTGGACTCCAATGGAATAGTTTACTGGATAGAACGAGAAGATAAACGTGGCGTTGTCGCATTGAATCCATTTGCGGATCCAATCACTACACAAGGGTGGCGTTTCATCGACCCCCCTCAAGATATGGCTGTTCCCAGACGTGGTTACTTTTCCATGAAAATGTTCCAGGGCCGGCCGTGGCTGATCAAGTCTGGGCGACATCCCAATTATTACTTCAAAACTTGGGAACTAATAATCGATGATGACGCAGCGTCTAAATGGCGCTTGGTGCACGATAAGAGCGAGGTAAAATGTGGTGATCTTGCTTGCCTTGTAGGGCGAGTCGCTTATACTTTTTCTTTCGTTCTCCATCCGAGTAACAGCGACGTGATCTTCTCCTATTCCTTTGTCGATGGTAGTTGTTTCCGGCACAACATAGTGACTGGGTCAATTCGTGAGTTTAATCCGAAAATAACTAGTTCGGATGCCAAGGAAGAAGGTGATAATGATGATGAGATGATTTCACTTGATCCTTACAACATTCCCGATCTCACTTTCATTCCTTCCATGTTCTTGCTCCCGCGTCTTGCCGTGCCAACTCTGCTTCCTAATCTCCCATCTACTTAATTTATCTTATCTCTCTCTGATCATGAGTTCACTATCTACATCTCTATCTCTCTCTCTCTCTCTCTCTCTCTCTCTCTCTCTCTCTCTCTCGGGTATCAACTAAAATGTTGTCCGATTAGTGATTTTCCGTCTTTTTTTTTTTATAAATAAAAATGTGAAATTTTTGTATAAATTTATACTAATTTTTAAATTATTATAAAAATTTATTTGTTTTGATGTTACCAAAACGATGTAAAAGATATAAAATGATTCTGCTTCACACTCGTCATTGAATCTCGGGCACTGTAGTTTAATAATAAAAAAAAATATTTATGTTTTGAAAATAGTCAACGTTTGCAAACTTTTGAAAAAAAATAGTCAAACAGTCTATGTGACATAAGTGACTGTTAATAAAAATTAATTTTATGACCTTAGCTTTTTGAATTCGTCACGTTCTCTCTCCTAGTTTTAAATTCGTCACTTTATCTCTCATATTTTTTTTCTTACATTTTTTTTCTCATAAAAACTTCAAAAATCCATATATATCTCATATGAATTCGAAATTAAGTGATTTCAAATCCTACGGATTCGTGGTGCCGAGATCTTAAAAAATGATTCATTATGTTTGATAAAAAAAATCATGTTTAATACGTCATGTTTACGTGTGTTTGTAATGACTTTTTCAGAAATATTCTATAAATTTTTATTTATTTCAAGATAATTTTCGAAAATTTTCAGCTATTTTCATATCTAAAGCAGTAACGTGATTTTTCTACATCTATGGCATTAAAAATTATTTTTCAACCAACACAATGAGTCTATTTTTGAAGATCTCGGTGTCACAAATCCGTAGGATTTGGAATCACTCAATTTTGAGTTCATATGAGATAGATATTGATTTTTAAAGATTGGATAAATAAAAATGTTTGAAAAAAAAGTAGAAGAGAAAAAGTGACGAATTCAAAATCAAAAGAGAGAGAAAGTGACGAATCTAGGAAAAAAATCCGCTAAATTGATTTAAAGACACTTTTGAAATTTTAACCCATTACTCTAACTGATACCTCATACATTTGGCTATTTTCTCATAAGTTTCTAAGCGTTGGCTAAATATCAAACGTTAAAATTAAGATGACTTAGTTAGTTACAAATTTCTTGAATCTATGTCCTTAATATGAGACATTGTTGCAGCTGCAAAGTCAATCTAAAGTTACAGAAGCAATACCAGGCCGTGCTTCATTCATTAAATCAGTGATTGTTCAGTAAGGGGCTGTTTCGATGATATCTCAAACCCAATTGTTGTTATTCAAAGCAATTTACCAACAACCATGTTAATCTGTGATACAAGTTTGGCCTTGTGTTGAGTGAATGGACATGTTTGAAAAAGTTTCATGCTTATTAATATGAACCGCTTTGTGAGATTCTTCTCAGCTCAACCAAGTGGTGAGCAGTTTCTTCTTGCACTTACGGGCCACATTTCAAAACACATCTTTGCTAAACTCTGAAAAGAAATGAGTGTTTCTGGAGGAAGAGGATTAGAAAAAACTTTGAGGAATCGCCATGGTTGCGAAGGACTGTTCGGGTGCTCGAGATTCGCAGGCCGAGTTCGGAGAGATCGACACTCGAGCGCCGTTCCAGTTCGTAAAAGATGCGGTCAAGCTGTTCGGTGAAGGGGCTTTCTTCGGAGAGCTATTAGGAAGCCTAAACCTTATTCAGCCGAGGTAAATATATTTTTTTTTAAACTGAAACGGTTTGTATTCGAAATTGAAAAGACGGAAAAAAAAAAATACAATTTTACTTAAGTATGTGAAAACCAGAAAAATATATTTCATTAAATGCTTCGTTCATTTTAAAGTCGACAATTTTGGTAAATAAAACTTATACGATCGTTAAATTAGATTTGTCGTAGTTATAAACGATATCTTGGGTAGTTTGTTTGCTCATTTGAAGTCTATGCTTTGCTTTTCCATATTGCAGAAGGCATTGACCAAGGAGTGGGTTTTTTTTTTTTTTTTTTTTTTTTTTTTTTTGTTTTTTTTTTTTTTGTTTTGTGTGTGGTTCTCCATAATAATATCGTTGTGTGTTGTCTAAACAGGCTTTTTAAACAGTTTGGCAGAGAAGTCAAGGATGTCGAAAGTATAATAATCTTTCTACAAGCAGAATGCTTAATGAGAAAAAGTAATTTGTTGATCGTTTGTTTTATCCAGATTAATATAGCTTGATTTGTTTGAAGAACGTTAAAATTGCTCTATTTTACATTCAGATCAAGGAATTCAACTCATATGTGGCTTTTCTTGGCCAAAATCTTGTTTGATGAATTTGATGTATTTAGCATAAAATAGGTGTCATATAGTTCTATTTAGCATAGTGCCAACACTCAAGGAACGATAGTTCTGAAGGGTGCTGAGTGAAGACAATCCAGCTTCGGACGAGGCTTTTTCTTCATTTTTTTTTTCTCGGTCATTTTCTTCCCCCAGTGTTTTCTTCATGTTTTTTTAACTGATATTGACCATAGAATGAACGGTATAGTTTGTATGTGCGTTGCTCGGGATTCTTTAATATATTACTGACAATGCTTTCACAAAATGTAATGATTTAGTGACAAAAATGTCACTGAAAAACAATTTATTAATATAACTACTACTAGTATGGTTAAAATGCTCTCTTCTCTCTCCTCCCTCCTATCTCCTCTCGCTTATATCACGCCTCTCTCTATCTAACCATCCTTTTCTCACGAAAACATGGTCGGAAGTATTGTCAATCGCTTTGTCGACAAGTTCAAACTTGAAAACAAGGAATTTAGATGTTCTATAGGGAAGGGTGGTAACTTAGTGAGAATTCAAGAGGACTGTAAAGGAAAGCTTTTCAGCATTTTCGTCCAGAAAAAAGCAGCACGTTGGATACGAGATAGGACAGTGGAGATATCAGAAGCGTTTCAGCCTGCCTTTTTCCGCCGTCGTCTCTCAATCAACAACGTTTCACTCATTATTCATGTGTTAGAAAACCAGAGAGGAAGGTATATCAGAATTTTGAAGGTGGCCAATGGAGATAGGAAAATCATTCTCGTCCCTGAAGGAAGGAATCTGAAAGGTTGGCAGCTCTTCGCGCATTCGTTTTTCAGGATTCTTGAAGATATGAAGATTGCTCAGCGCAACCCGATCGTTGGAACAGAGAAGTCGCTTCCCCTAAATACCTCCTCGGTCTCGGTAGTGAATGGCATGAGCTTTAAAGAGGTCACAGTCGACAATGTTTCCTCTGTTCTCTCCTCGTTTTCGGTCCCGAGAGGAAAAGATGTCCTTGATCCTTGTGTTGCAATGTCCAGGGATGCATGTGGTTCGAGAGAAGAGCTGATGGACGCGAACTCCCAAGGTCGAGATTGGAGCGCTACCGTGCTCGTCACCAGACATGAAAGCGACTCTCTTGGGAAAAACATTTTCCATGTCATTCAGAAGAGCTTGGGAAATAGCCTTCTATGGTCTCCGATAGTAGGCAACAAAGTTGTCTGTTTCAGTCCTTGGTCACCCGAAGAATTGCGCAGGAATCAAAAGGTGTTCCTAAAAAACAGTTGGTGGATCAGGATAGAAGGTCTTCCACTCGATCGATGGAACTAGCTACTTTGAAAGAAATCGGAGACAGGCTAGGAGGTTTATTAGAGATCGCTAATGAAACTCTCAACCTCTCGTGTTTCGAATACGCCAAAATTAGATGCAGAGGTAGCGCTTCCGGGTTTGTTGACACGGTGATGTTCCTTGGAAAATCCTTGCGCCTGGTTTTTTTTTAATCTAGGTGCGCCAACAGGTTTTCTCTAGGAGCCATCGGTGGTGGAGTCATCGGCTTCTTCTTCAAAGACACCAGAGGAGGAATCGCTGGCGCCAGTCTCGTTTCGTGCGCCTAGGGTTGACCCTGTGACAGAGAAGGAGAATAACCCAATCTCCTCGGAAATTGACAAGAACAATCTCTCTCTCGGTGAAAGAAAAAAATCCGGCGCTCATAATGTCTGTGACGTTTTCCCAGGTTTGGATGCTAGAAACAAAGGAAAATTTATCTCTAATAATTGTTTCCTGGAGAATCGCGCACGCCTTTCCTCTGGAACGATAATAGGCGACAACTCTTATATTTCTTCAAGTATTCCAGATGTAAATGAGTTCGGCTGTTGCTATTTTGTTGGCCTAAATTCTCTTCATGGCCCAAATGGTAAAACTAATGTTTCTCCTATGGGCTTTTTAAGTGAGTCTGCTGGGCTTGCTTTTCATGCTGAAGACCAAAAAAAGCCTTCTCAGCCCCTACGGGCCACAGCCTACCCAAACCTAACGTAACGATAAAAGAAGATGGAGACCCAAAGAGAAGTTTGAGTTTAAAACATCTGTGATCTCGAGATGAGAAGACTTTTTGGCTCAGAAGAAGATCGTCCCAAGACCCCGGAAGATAGTTTTCGATTATGATAGTGACTCGGATTTAATGAGAGACCGAATCCATGGAAGGTTCTTTACTAGACGCCGCCGAGAGGACCAAGAGGCTACGTCAGTCTACCGCTTAGTGTTGGACTGTGATCCAGTTGCCGGTTGTGTCGAGATCGCATGGGAAGAAGAAATCGGCTTGGAAGACAGCGACAAAGATTCTGACCTGGATGGAGGATCGTCTGAGTATTCTTGCTCTTCGTCTGGTGAAGAAGTAACTCCCGTCCTATTGATGCCGATGCGAGTCTGTCTCCGAAGAACCTAGTCCCGCTCGATATTCGATTAATGCCTGAGTGTGCAATCTTATCTCAACAAGGCTCAAATTCTCCCGAGAAGAATATCAAGATGTCCAGTAAACAAAACAGAATAAAGGGACGAGATCGGGAACTCCAAAATCTAGAAATCGAGATGTCTTTTGGTAAAGAAAATGAGTCTTGGCCTAAGTCAAGTTACCAATGATGATCCTCTCATGGAACGTTAGGGGTTCGAGGAGTCACGAGAAGAGGAGGAGCATTGAACCTTGATCTGTATCGTGAGACCGGACATCATGGTGCTTCAGGAGGTTCGTAGATCTAAAGTGGACAGAAGTTTTGTGGGTAGTATTTGGAGCTCCAGGTTCAAAGAATAGATTTATCTTCCCGCGCTCGGTTCGGCATGAGGCATTCTTGTAGTTTGGGACTCTAAAAAAGTTAACATCTTGAGCAACCTTATGGGATCTTTCTCGAACTTCATCGAGATAGCTGGAGGGGAGTCGTCTTGGTGGTTCTCGGGAGTTTACGGGCCATGTTGACAGGGTGAGCGTGGAGTCTTTTGGGACGACCTGGCCGGGCTCGGGGAGATCTATGGAGCAGATTAGTGTGTCGGGGGAGACTTCAATGTGGTCTGCTTCGCCCATGAGCGCACATCGCATGTCAGGGCCAGGCGATCGATGAATATGTTTAATGAGATTATTTCCGACCTTGAGCTCCCCTCTGGAGAATGGGAGATTCACGTGGTCTGCGTTAAGAGATGTTCCGATTTGCTGTTGCATCGATAGTTTCCTGTATACAGAAGGATGGAGGGCTTCATTTCCTTTTTGTGTGCAAGAAGTTCGGTTCCGTGGAGTCTCGGACCATTTTCCCATCACGTTGAATTCTTGCCCGATAAAGTGGGGTCCCTGTCCTTTTAGACTCGACAACTCTTGGTTGGCCAACAAGGAATTCTGCAGTTTAGTAAAGGAAGAATGAGGTAAAGAAGTTCAGCCAGGATGGGAGGGTTTTCGTTTCATGCGAAAACTCAAAAACCTCAAAGCTAAAATAAAAGTTTGGGCCGTAGAAGAAAGGACCAAGGTGGGTGGCCTTAAGTCATGCTTCCTTCCAGAGGCTCGACAAAGCGGAAGAAGAAGGTTTTTTGGCCGACCGAATTGCGAAACGAAAGATCCCTCCTTAAAATCAAACTTGCCAGGCTCCTAGAAATAAAGGGAAGGTTACCTGGGCCAAAGATGGAGACATCAACTCCAGGTTCTTTCACTCTCTCATGTCGGTAAGAAAAGCGAAGAATGAAATAAAGAGTCTTGAAAGACAGGATGGTTTAGTCATTGACGACGAAAATCTTATAGTAGAGGAGATAAACAGGTTCTTTTCTAAGTTATTCACGGTCAATCCGATGGCTTTGTTAGAATGGGATAAGGTGGAATGGCATCCGATTACCTCAGAGTGTGCGTCGGAGTTGTCTAGACCTTTTGATGAGGAAGAGATTAAGACAGGTGTCTTAGGATGCGCGCGAGGTAAATCACCGGGACCTGATGGTTTTTCTATCGAGTTTTTTGAAGAATTTTGGGAAGTGATCAAGGATGATTTGGTGAATGTCTTCACCGAATTTTGGAACAGCGGGGTTGTCAACAACATCACCAACGAAACCCTCCTTTGCCTGATCCCTAAAAAGATCAACTCGTGTAAAGTGAAGGACTTAAGACCAATCAGCCCAGTAACGAGATTATATAAAGTCATCACGAAGGTTCTCTCTAATAGAATCTCATCGATTATGGAAGACACGATCATCGAAAATCAGAGGGCTTTTGTTAAGGGGCGTCAAATTACGGGTCTGATCCTTGTTGCCAACGAGGTCGTGGAAGAAACGAGGCAAGGCCGAAGGAAGGGAGAGGTTCTCAAACTGGACTTTGAGAAAGCCTACGACAAAGTTAACTGGGTTTTCTTGGATTTCGTTTTGGAGAAGAAAGGCTTTGATTAACGATGGAGAAATTGCAGACGACACGCTGATTTTTGGTGAGGTAGAACAGTCGAACTGGGAAGTCCTTTTTTCGATTGTTAAGGAATTTTGTGAGGCCTCTGGTTTGTCCATCGACATCGACAAAAGTAACATCGTGGGAATTAATTGCTCGGAGGGGGAGATCTCGGCGATCGCCAGGGCTGTGGGATGTCAAGTTGACTATTGGCCGATATGTTATTTGGGTATGCCTCTAGGGGACAGCCCTAGGCGGAAAGGTTTTTGGGATCCGGTGTTGGCCAAAGTAACTAAAAGGTTGGCCGGTTGGAAGTGAGGTTTTCTGTCGAAGGGAGGCAAAATGACTCTTATCAAAGCGGTTCTTTCAGCGCTTCCCACCTATTCTATCTCCGTCTTCAAAATGCCAAAGGGAGTGGCTGAAGATGTTGAAAAGATTACGAAAAGTTTCTTTTTGGAAGGGTTTGAATCAAGTCAATCCCGTGCGGCTGTGACCTGGGACCAATGTTTAAAATATCGCCGATATCTCGCGATATATCGGCGATATATCGGAAAACTGAGAGGAGCGATATTAAAATGGCTATAACAGCCTAAATATCGCTAGATACGTAAAATATCGGTCAAAATAATTTTTTAAATTTTTTTAACTTATTTCGGGCCGAAATGGTCCAAAATATACCAGCCCATAGCCTGTAAAGACCAAATGAGCAACAGCTTGTTGAATAAACTTACGTTTTTTGGGTTTATATAGAGTTTTCTTTGTTAAATGCTTTGTTTCACAAACGATGTGGGACAATTGTTTCCCAACACCACACTATTTCTTTTAGGCAGCTTCTTTTTTTTTTTTTTTTTTTTTTTTTTTTTTTTTTTGTAATTTAATACTCTTAAGTCTTAAATAATACATTAATATCCATGCATGTAAGCAATAGTGCATTTTGATAAAATAATAATAATAAAACAATAATGCAACATCCCTATCAGTGCAATTTTAATAAACCACAATGAATTATATATATTCTACACCAACACAATTATATCTATTCTACACTAACATATTATATATTATTAACTTTAATTTTAATATTTACTATTTAAAATATAGTTGTTATATATATATCATTAAATGATATATACATAATATGTATTTGTTATAGGATTTTTGCCGATATATCCGTTGGTAACCGATATATCATCGATATATCACCGATATAATCGGTAGTCGGTATTTAAATTGTTATAGAATATCCGTCGATATATCCGTCGATACTCGATATATCCGTAAAATCAGAACCTCGGTATGGGTATCGGTATCGATATTTTGAACCTTGCCTGGGACACATGTTCGCTGCCTAAAGACAAAGGGGGTTTGGGTTTCGGGAGCATCGTGGATAAGAACACTGCGCTTCTCGGAAAATGGCTATGGCATTTTCCCCTTGAAGAAGAGGCTCTTTGGCATAAGGTCGTTAGAGCTATCTACGGTCTTCTTCCTAACGGCTGGGACCCAAGGGAGGCTGTAGATCGTACGTTTTGTAACCCTTGGCGATCATTATCGGCGGCTCGGGATGCTTTCTTTAGTCGTGTTTCTTGGAGAGCTTTCGACGGATCGGTGATTCGCTTCTGGGAAGACGTGTGGTATGGAGAAAGGTGCTTCAAAGAGCGATTCATGGGTCTAGCCAGGCTGTGTCCGATCAAGAACGCACCCATTCAAAGCTTCGCGTCACTTTCTTCAGAGATCCAAGAGTCTCTTATTTGGGACTCCAGCTTTCCAAGAAACTTAACAAGCTGGGAAACCTTCGAAACAATCAAAATGATGGAGAGTTTGGAATATTTCACGCTTTGGGAAGGTATTGAAGATCTGTTGTCAATGGTGCCCACAAGAAGAGTAGTAGTGTCTATTTATGTACATTTGATGTCATATAGTCTTACGAAGACTCTTGCTTGTAATTGCCTATTCATTCATTAATAAAGTTGAAACGTTCATTCAATCTTCCTTGTCTGAAGCTTTATGATAAAACCATAGTCTTTTAGTCCATAAACAAACTTAACAACTTACGAAGAGACAAATGTAGATTTGCATGAACAAACTCTTCGTAGTTTGCTTAAAACGATATATTCGCAATCTTAGGGTCAAAGGACTATTGACCTCAGTATGATTGTTAGAAGAATCTATGATGTCTGGTTATGAGGCATTGAGAGTTAGGAACTCTATAGTTCTTCTAGGTATCTTCCGAAGGTACTGAATTGACCAGTGCACTTCTAGAGACAAGATAAGAACAAACCATTTAACCTCTTATGTCTCGAAGTCACTATGTATGAATTGCATCATGCTTACCTTAATCCTGAAATGAGACATGCCATTTCACACCTTAGTATTCTCATTTGAGAAAGTCAAAGTTCGGACTCACTATGTGATTCCGAACAAGGCCTATTGGTGAAGTACTAAGTTGTGAGTCTGTCATGAGTAACTTTGTGAAGTTCTCATAGATATGGAATTCATGTACAAGATTGCTGAAATGCAATGTATGTCACCTCATGCTTTGTTCCTTGGAGTGTGAATAAATGAACTGGCCAGTGTCCAAATTGAGTCCTGACTCTTTTGGATGAAACAATGTGACTTGTTAGCTCCTCGTCAATACATTGTTTCTAACTTATTCACAAGCGACAAAGGAGTTGGGGAAATAACAGCTAGAAGGGTAAAATGGTAATTTTAGTAAATCCCGACTAGCTGATGACATTCATGAAGGGTAAACATAGATAATATTCAGTGGATCCGCTCATCATAATTAGGTCGAATTCTTGAGTAGAAAATAAATTCATTTGAACCGAGAGATTTTCAGTGTCAGCTCTTTAGTGGAGTCAGTTGGCATTAAGCTAAACTTGGAAAAGGTTTGTGAACTTTTGAGTCCAAGTGTTTAGCTAAAGCTTTGTTCATTTGGGTCCATGAGGTCACTGTCACGAATCACATCGATAGGAATAGTTAAACTGGAAGCTAAGCCAAAACAAGAACGAAAATAGTTAAAAGGGTATTTTTGTCTTTTGAGACAAAGGATGAAATGAATGTCAATAAATTTTTTGACAAGGTCATTTTGTGACATGTTTCACTCGGCCATGACTTGATCATTGGGCCTTGTGAATTAATTTCATTTCATAAGAATTTTATTGAAAATTATTAATGGGCCTTTTTCATGTTCTCATGAATAAATGAAGAAGCTTCTAGAAGCTCCTTCTAGAGACATGTTGGGCGCCCAACATACCTAAGGAAAGAGAGTTTATTTTGTGCATAAATGTATTTAGATACTTGCCAAAAGAAAAAGAGGAAACAAATTTCCCACACAAGCATGGGGAATTTCGGCCAAGAGACTAATAGGCAAGCCAAGGAACAAAAAAGGAAACAAATCCTAGCCTTCTAGAAGGCTGCCTTGGGTGCCTAAGAGGAATGGGAAATAAGGGTTATTTTGCTCATGAATATGTGATATTCTATAGAAGAGGAAACTACCTTATTGAAGGTGAGACCTCTCCTATAAATAGGAGCCTCATTTCCTCACAATTCATTCATCTAAGTTAGAGATTGAGAGCTTCTCTCTCTAGACCTTGTGGTGGCCGAAAATCCTCTCTCTCTCTCTCTAGTTTATTTTCGATTTTTTCTTGTCTTGGCACCTAGGTCCTCACTCGACCTAGTGTTTAGCTCTGCGACTTCGAGACTCGTTCTTAAGTCGTAGTGTTTAAAAGTGCCCACTCACTAATTCCTTCTTTTCGAGTGATTTAGTGATAGAAACTTTCGTGGTTGCTCGAGGTGCCGAGGAAAGAAAGAGAGACGTGCTGCAAGGGGAGACGAGCGTTGCAACTTTCCAAAAGCTTCTACAAGGTTCAAGCTTCAAGAAAGGTTAGTAACTTTAATAGCTCATATTAGTTTTTATTTACATGTACATGCTCTTGTCTAGGTTAGTAAAAACTAGTTTTACTTTAAAAGAAAATTTTTAAAATTCCGCCGCTTAACGAAGCGTTAAACTTTTTCTCAAACCCTAGATCGATTCCAACAAGATCACCAGTTGTGGCTAGGCGACGAGAAAGGCTTCTCAATGAAGCCGTTGGTGACAGATCTCTCCACCGAGGCGGCCCCGGATCCTGTCCTTTTCTTCGACAAGGTATGGAAGTCCTCGGTCCCGAACAAGGTCCAAGTTTTTGCATGGAAACTGGCGCTTAAGAGAGTTAATACGACAGATCGCATTCAAAAAATCAACCCTCACATCTCTTTGATGCTAGCCTATGTCCCCTCCATGTAAAAGCGTGTGAGGACACTGATCATCTCTTCCCCAAGTGTCCTGTGGTGGAGGCGGCTTGGAAGTGGCTCTTTCACAAGCTGGGCATGTTCTTTGTACCCGACACCATTGAAAGGCTGCTTCGCATCCACGAGTCACAAGGGTTTAACTCTAAATGGGTTGTAGCTGCTAAGGTCGGAGTCCTTTCGTCTTTGTGGTGCCTATGGACCATGAGGAATAATCGGATTTTCAATGAGGAAGCAAGGAACACAGAGGGATTGATTGACAATATTAATCATTGTATAGCCTTATGGCTTTTTTCGAAATGTAAAAATTTTAAGTATTTTTCCCTCTCTGATCTTGTTAGGGACTGGGCTTGTGTACTATAACGCTATGCGCAGGGGTCAGTCTTTTCTTTCCGAGTTTTTCAGGTCTGTAATGGTTTTCTTTCGACTAAGCCGATTTTATCAATAAAAGATTAGAGTTTCTTTAAAAAAAGAAAAAAAAATAGTGATAATATTGTCACTAAATCACTTAAATTAGTGATAGTGTTGTCACAAAATTACTGAAGTTAATGATAATATTGTCACTAAACCACTATACTAATGATAAAGTTGTCACTACTTCACTGATTTTAGTGACAAAATTGAAACTAATTTCAAAAAATTAGTTACAACTTCACTGATTTTAGTGACAAAATTTAAACTAATTTCAAAAATATTAGTTACAAATTTGTAATAAATTCCCGTTACAAACTGGTATGACAAAGTTGTCACTACTTAGCTAGTTTATCTGACAAATCGTCACTAATTCACTTAAATATGTGACATTGTGATCACTACTTAACTTGTTTTAGTGACAAAGTTGTTCCTAATCTATTGAATGTACATAAATAATCGTATTCATCTTTCTACTCTAGATTATGAGGACAATGTATATTCAACTTTTTGAATGTCACTAAATTGAGTAACGTATTGACAATGCAATAACTAATTCTTTGATATTGTGACAAATTTGTAACTAAGTACCATAATTATTATAGAAATGAGTCTTAAATACGACAAAAGTTGACTGCAAAAGTTTACGAGTTTAGTAACATCTTGTTGTCAACTAAGTGTATAGTGTTTAGTTACAAATTTGTAACTAAATACCATAAATCTTGTTGAAATGAGTCTTAAATACTAGAAGGTGATATTTGTATTGATGAAATTTATACTTGAAATTACTTAACGTGATGTGAGATAGTTGTTGAACTATGTTGCTGTGACTAATATTTGTTGAACAACGGATTGATTTTAGCAAGATTAATTAAATCCACGCTTAATCAAACTATAAACTAAAAGCAGTAAAAGACACATTGGTAGCCGTTCGGTGATAAAGCACCTACTCAGGGGGATTGATATGTCCGGGGTGAAAAGCAATCCACTAACTCAAATAGTCAAATGTACATGAATATTAAGTTTGACGACTCCCTTTTGCAAAACCTTCATCTTTGGCCTATTTCAATGGATTCTGCAATCTAAGCTACCCTTAGATTTGAGACTCCCTCTCCCTTTCACCCAATTCTATCTCAAAGATTGACAAGCGGTTAATGCAAAAACACACTCTCGCACACTTTTTACAATGGTACAAAAGTCGCAAGGTTCTTTGAGTTCATTGTCGATGATGATCGATCGAGTAGAGAGACCAACACAAAGATATGGTTGCATGAATTAATCACACAGAAAAGTCAGTGATCAAAACCAACCCTCTGAGGGTTTTATATGATTCACTACCCAATATCTCGCAAAAGCTAGTAAGTCAGATTCTCTTAACAAATCCGATCTTATTCGTCCATAAAATCGAAACTAAACAGGTTGTGTAGCTTCTTTTTTCGCACGGGAGGAAAAAGACTTAAGTACTCCGAATCTTTAACTCTCTTCAACAACTTTTTGAAGATTAAACTTGAACAATTGTTATAATTTTTTTGTCAAACTAAATCTTATGTCACAGAGGATCCAACAATATTGATGATTATTAGTTATCATGAATTGAAGCATAACTTTATGGTTGACCTTCAAGAACTTGATAATGTAGTATGCAAGTCGTTGAATATATATGTTTGTCCCTTATTTTGTAGATTTAGTGATAAGTTTGTCGCTAATTCGGCCTATTTTTGATTTAGTGAACGTGTCACTTAATCTTTAGACACTATTTGGATTTCTTTGAAGAAAAAAAATAATAGAATTTGTCATTAAATTTTCAAACCAACTCTTATTTTGTTTGGAGATTTAATGACAAATATTCACCAATCTTCCCGTGGCTGCTCGCGCTCGATCTTTGGAAATCTCGTTGAGATGAGGATGAGAGCTGCTGACCAGCAGATTTGAGATTGAGCTACTGATACGATCTTAGGGTAGTCTCGTAAATAATAGTTAAATGTTAGGCTCCGATGAGCGTTTTTTTACATTCATTGCTTAGGTATCGAAATGTTGGCTAATACGTGGAAGTATCGTTGAACTCGGTCGGTCTTACCCAATATATAGATGATATATCAACGATATTTCGCTACATAACAACTAAATATCGACAAAAATCGGATAAATATCATCCAAAATTTGATTGGACCTATAAGAAAATTGGACCTAAATGCAACGCAGGTTATTGTATAGGGCTTTAACGCTTTGATTTATATGTGTTTAACATGTATTTTTTTCATCCATAAGTGATGTGGGACTTTTGCAAGAGTTGAAATTGCAAAGCTGTACATTAACTTTCTTGCCATCCCTTGTTGTACATTCCTAAAAGTATGGTGTATCATGTATGTTGTACTTTTCATTACTTTTTTTATATTTCTTTTACTTATTTTATTTATTATCAATATTTTCTTATTCATAATTAGAACTTAGAAAACACACACACACACACACACACACACACATATGACAATACCTATATTTTATATGTACATATTTATTACAATTATATCATATATATTTGTAAAAAAAAAAACAAATCTTTTTATATATCATAATTTTAATTTGTAATAATTTCTAAAATATTTTTGTAAATTATATCATAAACTAAGGGTGATGTAGTTAAATAGCCAATTTAAAGTTATAAATTTGCAAAATAGATAAAGTTTGTTTTAATTTAGTGAAATTGCCAAAATGTCCAGTAAGTTGGTTTCAAAAAAACTTTTTGAACCAAAGATTAATTTTTTTGAAAGTGATAAATTGCTTATAATAATCGTCAAAAAACTTAATCTTGACTGTCAAAATTTTTTTGAAAACATAAAGTTGGCTACTTTGCTGAAAAGTTGAAACCTTGGCAATTTTGTTAATTAATAAGTTTCAAATGGATATTTTTGTACAGTTTTTCCATTAATTATAAGATTTGGAGATTTGTATATATTTTGGGTTTTTTTAAATATTTTGTTATAGAATTTTTGTCGATATGTACATTGGTAGTCGATATATCATCGGTAGTTGGTATTAAAATTGCTATATAATACTCGTCGATATATCCATCGATAGTCGAAATTGCCAAATAATATTCGTCGATATATGCATCGATAGTCGATATATCAGGAAAATCAAAATTTTGGTATCGATATCGATATTTGGATCATTGGTCTTACAAACCCCCCATACCTTCAAGATAAGGTAATAATTTTTTCAGCAGCACTGTTGCGAAGAATCCGCGCACGCAAGCGTACGTGTCACCCAAGTAGTATAGTGTACATGAAGTACGAGTATCGATCTCACGAGGACTAGTTATTTTAGCGACTTTCTTAGCTTGACGCGAATTGATTTCAATGTGAATGAGACATGGATTTAAACAACTAATGAAGCATTAATTAAAACAAATAAAATAAAGAGAAAAGAATTTTAAAACGATCTTTTCGAATAAAAGAAAATAGGGGTCACGATTTTATCGGAACTAACTATGTCGAGGGTTTCGGGTTTGAATAACAAAATCTACTCCTGTGGATGCTAATCTCACTCTATCAAAATTATTCATTAGCCTCTCTCGAGTGTTCTAGCAAACCTATGTAGTTGACGGATTATTATCATCTCGGCCTCTAATCCTATTAAAACAACTACACGCAATACGACAAGAGTTCAAACGATTACATAAATTGCCTAGATTTTCTACTAACCTAGGATCAACTATGAAGACATGAACAAAATCACTATTATTTACACTCTCTCGAGTAGCTAAAACAAATATTGAAGCAAAAGAGAATTCGTATTAAATAAAATTGATGTTCAACAATAATTTAGAGCAATAATAAACAAAAAAAGAGAAGAAAGAAGAGCGAATGAATTCGGAGAATGAGAACTCGTCGGATTGTCAATTTCGTCGAAAAACGTTTTTTCCTCTTTCAAAAGCTCTAAAAAACAACAGAACAATAAAAGAAAAACTCAAACAAAAGGAAATATGTGTTTTTGACAGCTTAAAGTCGAATATATAGGTCAATGAGTGATTTTAAGAGCATACTAGGCCTTTGGAAGGGTTCAAAAGGCCCCAAAACATCAAAAACGGAAAGAAAGTTCGTCAAAACCCGAAGAAACGCGCGGCGCGCATGTCAAGGACTCTTGGCGCGCGCTGGTGGTCTAGAGAGCAGCGCGGCACGCACATTTTTCCGAGTGGCGCGTGGATGCTTCTGGACGCACGCACTGTTTGTGTATCGGTCGTATTTTCTTGCTCTGTTGTCCGATTTTCAAAAATAAAAATATGCGTCGGAAAGCTAAGAGAGAGCTCTATCCAATAGTAGAACGAATTTATCCGGAATTGTTTTTTCAGAATCTCAAATCATGCAGAAGAAGACGCCATGTTTCTTAATTAACTCTAACTCGTCCGAAAAATCTTTAAATCATCTCAAAGTTACTCTATTGCCCTCAAAACACTATTAGATCATGATAAACTCGTTCTAAAAGTATGATGTATCATGTATGTTGTACTTTTAATTTTTTTCTATTACTTATTTTTATTTATTATCAATATTTTCTTATTTATACTTAGAACTTCGATATATATGACAATACCTATATATATATATATATATTTATATGTACATATATATATTTATATGTACATATTTATTACAATTATATCATATATATTTGTAAAAAAAAAATCTTTTTATATATCATAATTTTAATTTGTAACAATTTCTAAAATATTGTTGTTAATTATATCTTAAATTAATTATAAGATTTGGAGACATATTTTGGGTTTTTCTAATTATATTTTGTTACAGAATTTCCGTCGGTAGTCGATATATCATCGATATCATCGGTAGTTGGTATTGAAATTGCTATATAATACCCATCGATATATCTATCGATACTCGATATATAAAAAAAAAAATCAAAATTTTGGTATCGATATCGATTTTTGGATCATTGGTCTTACAAACCCCCTGACTTTCAAGATAATGTAATAATTTTTATTTAGCACCACCGTGCCACCTTGAGGACAAGGTGGTCTATAGCAAGAATGAGTTATAAGATTTTCCTGCTTTAGCAAAAGCCCTGATGTTATGATATCCTTTGTTATTGATGATCTGATTGTCACTATTCTGTTAATTCATCGGAAGTCCCTTAAGCTCATTTTGGTTGTGTTACAACATAAAACCCAATATTATGTTTACTACTTTAAAAATTTGAAGTAGTTATCGGCAAACAGTACAAGCAACTCAACACTACTCACTCTTGATTATAGCATCAATATCGTTAAGCAGTTTTCACACGCTCTCCCCTGTTTCATCAGCTCTCTTCTTCTTAGCCTTCTGAAGAACACGAACCAAGTTCGAAAGACACCTCTCGGCCCCGTCCCGGTGGGAGCGAGGCACGAGGCTCTCGGCCAAATCCGCGGGAGTGATCTCGACCTCTCCAATCAGCCCCTCGATCTCATCGAACATAGGGTGAGACTCTACATCAAGGTAGTTCTTTGCGAGAACCTTGAAGCCCTCGAAAGTGCAATACGAAAGATCGACGTGCTTGTCCATACGCCCGCTCCGAATGAAAGCCGGGTCCAACTTCTCGACATGGTTGGTGGTGAACACGATGAGCCTCTCACTCCCGCACGACGACCAAATCCCGTCGATCACGTTCAGAAGCCCCGAGAGAGTCACCCGGCTTGCCTCCTCCGAGCCCTCCCTCACTTTATTCGGTTTTCCGCCATCCCTCTGAGACTCTTCTTCATCGATCCTCTGCTAAAGATGGCCAAAACGGTTAACCGGTCAAACTTTTAACAATTTTAGACATTTAACCGTGATTTTTTAGAACGGTTAAAATGCCCACCTTTATCTCCTGCTTGCCGTTGTTGCGTTGGCCGGTGAGATCAAGAGAGCAATCAATGTCCTCGACAACGATGATCGACTTGCTCGAGGTGTCGATGAGGAGCCGCCGGAGCTCGGTGTTGTCTCGGACCGCGGTGAGCTCGAGATCATAGACGTCGTAGTTCAAGAGGTTGGCCATAGCGGCGACCATGGTTGATTTCCCGGTCCCGGGGGGCCCGCGGAGGAGGTAACCCCTCTTCCAAGCCCGCCCAGCCCTCTCGTAGAACTCTCGTTGAGATGAGGATGAGAGCTGCTGAGCAGCAGATTTGAGATGGACTGATCTACTAATATGATCTTAGGGTAGTCTCGTAAATAAAAGTTAAATGTTAGGCTCCGGTGAGCGTTTTTTTACGTCCAGTGTTTAGGTATCGAATTGAAGAATTGTGTTTGGCTAATACGTGGAAGTATCGTTGAACTCGGTCGGTCTTACCCAATATATAGATGATATATCGACGATATTTTGCTACATAAAAACTAAATATCGACCAAAATCGGATAAATATCATCCAAAATTGGATTCGACCTATAAGAAAACTGGCCCTAATTGCAACGAAGGTTATTGTATATGGCTTTAACGCTTTGATAACTTGAACATTGGTTTCGTAGTTTTATATGTGTTTATCATGTATTTTTTTCATCCATATGGGATGTGGGACTTTTTGCAAGAGTTGAAATTGCAAAGCTGTACATTAACTTTCTTGCCATCCCTTGTTGTACATTCCTAAAAGTATGATGTATCATGTATGTTGTACTTTTCATTCCTTTTTTATATTTCTTTTACTTATTTTATTTATTATCAATATTTTCTTATTCATAATTAGAACTTAGAAAACACACACACGCACACACACATATATGACAATACCTATATTTTATATGTACATATTTATTACAATTATATCATATATATTTGTAAAAACAACAAATCTTTTTATATATCATAATTTTAAATTGTAATAATATCTAAAATATTTTTGTAAATTATATCATAAATTAAAGGTGATGTAGCTAAATAGCCAATTTAAAATTATGAATTCGTAAAATAGTTAAGGTTTGTTTTAATTTAGTGAAATTGCCAAAATGTCCAGTAAGTTGGTTTAAAAAAAAATTGAACCCAAGATTAATTTTGTTGAAAGTAATAAATTGCTTATAATAATCGTCAAAAAAATTAAATCTTTTCTGTAAAAAAAAATTTGAAAACATAAAATTGACTACTTTGCTGAAAAGTTGAAACCTTGGCTATTTTGCTAATAAATAAGTTTCAAATGGCTATTTTTGTACAATTTTTCCATTAATTATAAGATTTGGAGACATATACATTTTGGGTTTTTTTAATTATACTTTGTTATAGAATTTTCGTCGATATATCCGTCGGTAGTCGATATATCATCGGTAGTTGGTATTAAAATCGCTATATAGTACTCGTCGATATATCCATCGATAGTCGATATATCAGGAAAATCAAAATTTTGGTATCGATATCGATATTTGGATCATTGGTCTTACAAACCCCCGGACTGTCAAGATAAGGTAATAATTTTTTTAGCATCACTGTTGTGAATACTCCGCGCACACAAGCGTACGTGTCACCCAAGTAATATAGTGTACATGAAGTACGAGTATCGATCCCGCGAGAACTAGTTATTTTAGTGACTTCCTTAGCTTGACGCGAATTGATTTCAATGTGAATGAGACATGGAAAGAGCAAATAATTTTAAAATGAGCTTTTCGAATAAAAGAAAGTAGGGGTCACGATTTTACCAGAACTAACTAGGTCGGGGGTTTTGGTTTTGAACAACAAAATCTACTCCTATGGATGCTAATCTCACTCTATCAAAATTATTCATTAGCCTCTCTCGAGTGTTCTAGCAAACCTATGTAGTTGACATATTTTTATCCTCTCGGCCTCTAATCCTATTAAAAAAACTACACACAATACGACAAGAGTTCAAACGATTACATAAATTGCCTAGATTTTCTATTAATCTATTTTCAGACATGAACAAAAGCACGATCATTTACTCTCTCTTGAGTAGCTAAAACAATATTAAAAGCAAAAGAGAATTCGTATTAAATAAAATTGATGTTCAACAATAATTTAGAGCAATAATAAACAAAAAAAAGAGAAGAAAGAAGAACGAATGAATTCGGAGAATGAGAACTCGTCGGATTGTCAATTTCGTCGAAAAACGTTTTTTCCTCTTTCAAAAGCTCTAAAAAACAACAGAACAATAAAAGAAAAACTCAAACAAAAGGAAATATGTGTTTTTGACAGCTTAAAGTCGAATATATAGGTCAATGAGTGATTTTAAGAGCATACTAGGCCTTTGGAAGGGTTCAAAAGGCCCCAAAACATAAAAAACGGAAAGAAAGTTCGTCAAAACCCGAAGAAACGCGCTGCGCGCATGTCAAGGACTCATGGCGCACGCTGGTGGTCTGGAGAGCAGTGCGGCACGCACATTTTCCGCGTGGCGTGTGGATGCTTCTGGACGTGCGCACTGTTTTTGTATCGGCCGTATTTTCTTGTCCGATTTTCGAAAATAAAAATATGCGTCGGAAAGCTAAGAGAGAGCTCTATCCAATGGTAGAAAGAATTTATCCAAAATCGTTTTTTCAGAATCTCAAATCATGCAGAAGAAGACGCCATGTTTCTTAATTAACTCTAACTCGTCCGAAAAATCTTCAAATTATCTCAAAGTTTCTCTATTACCCTCAAAACACTTTTAGATCATGATAAACTCATTCTAAAAGTATGATGTCTCATGTATGTTGTACTTTTCATTTTTTTTTCTATTACTTATTTTTATTTATTATCAATATTTTCTTATTTATACTAGAACTTAGATATATATGACAATACCTATATCTATTTATATGTACATATTTATTACAATTATATCATATATATTTGTAAAAAAAAAAAACAAATCTTTTTGTATACCATAATTTTAATTTGTAACAATTTCTAAAATATTTTTGTTAATTATATCATAAATTAATTATAAGATTTGGAGACATATATTTTGGGTTTTTCTAATTATATTTTGTTATAGAATTTCCGTCGGTAGTCGATATATCATCTGTAGTTGGTATTAAAATTGCTATATAATACTCATCGATATATCCATCGATAGTCGATATATAAAAAAAAAAATCAAAATTTTGATAACGATATTTGAATCCTTGGTCTTACCATCCCGTACTTTCAAGATATGGTATTAATTTTTATTTAGCACCACCGTGCCACCTTGAGGACAAGGTGGTCTATAGCTAGAATGAGTTATAAGATTTTCCTGCTTTAACAAAAGCCCTGATGTTATGATTTCCTTTGTTATTGATGATTTGATTGTCACTATTCTGCTAATTGATCATCGGAAGTCCCTTAAGCTCATTTTGGTTGTGTTACAACATCAAACCCAAAATTATGTTTACTACTTTTAAAGTTTGAAGTACATATCGGCAAACAAAACAAGCAACTCAACACTACTCGCTCTTGATTATAGCATCAATATCGTTAAGCAGTTTTCACACGCTCTCCCCTGTTTCATCAGCCCTCTTCTTCTTAGCCTTCTGAAGAACCCGGACCAAGTTCGAAAGACACCTCTCGGCCCCGTCCCGGTGGGAGCGAGGCACGAGGCTCTCGGCCAAATCCGCGGGAGTGATCTCGACCTCTCCAATCAGCCCCTCGATCTCATCGAACATAGGGTGAGATTCTACACCGAGGTAGTTCTTTGCGAGAACCTTGAAGCCCTCGAAAGTGCAATATGAAAGCTCGACGTGCTTGTCCATACGCCCGCTCCGAATGAGAGCCGGGTCCAACTTCTCGACATGGTTGGTGGTGAACACGATGAGCCTCTCACTCCCGCACGACGACCAAATCCCGTCGATCACGTTCAGAAGCCCCGAGAGAGTCACCCGGCTCGCCTCCTCCGAGCCCTCCCTCACTTTATTCGGTTTTCCACCATCCCTCTGAGACTCTTCTTCGTCGATCCTCTGCTAAAGATGGCCAAAACGGTTAACCGGTCAAACTTTTAACAATTTTTGACATTTAACCGTGATTTTTTAGAACGGTTAAAATGCCCACCTTTATCTCCTGCTTGCCGTTGTTGCGTTGGCCGGTGAGATCAAGAGAGCAATCAATATCCTCGACAACGATGATCGACTTGCTCGAGGTGTCGATGAGGAGCCGCCGGAGCTCGGTGTTGTCTCGGACCGCGGTGAGCTCGAGATCATAGACGTCATAGTTCAAGAGGTTGGCCATGGCGGCGACCATGGTTGATTTCCCGGTCCCGGGGGGCCCGTGGAGGAGGTAACCCCTCTTCCAAGCCCTCCCGGCCCTCTCGTAGAACTCTCGGTTCCCGGCAAAGGCCATCAGATCCTCCCTGATGTCTTCGCGGACCGCCGGCTCCAGAGCCATGTTCTCGAGCTTCGCCGGGTGCTCAAAAGCCACGTGGCTCCACATCGCGCCCTCGGATACCCTTCTGCCGCCGATGTTGGTGTAGAGCCTCCGGCGGCGCTTCTCAGCCTTGGCGTCCCTCCCTCCGCGCATCACGTGCTCCAGATACTCTCCGGTCGCCATGGCTCGGTGGCGGCGGTTGAAGACCACCTCGTAGTATCTCCTTCCCTGTATGATTGCCAATCGCCCAAGATAAGACAGTTAGGGTCACATGAGAAAGTTTCATCTAGCTAATTAGTTTGGAAGCTAATAAATTTGCAAAATGACTGAGGATTGTCTAAATTAGTTGGGCAGCTAAAATTTACATGATTATTAAGTATCAACAATTTTTTTTTTAACCCAATCAGTAAAAATTTAAAACACAAAAGAATAGATACCTTACCAACATTTTTTTTTTAAATTAACAGTCAGAAAAATTTGGATGATATCAAAGTGTACATATTTTGCTTAAATGCTATTTTTTTTTTCTCTCTCTCTCTCTCTTTTGGTAAAAATTTAAAGCATTGATTATTTCACTAATTAGTTAGTTTAAAGTTCAACTAAATACTTTACGATATTTTTTTTAATGAGAAAATAATATAATTCATCAATTGCGCGCGGAGTCAAAGTCAATGACTGATTTTTTTTTTTTCAAGGGGTTAAGAAAATGAATTTAGGGTTGATCAATTGCCTGCTCGTAGTACGGAGCTCGCCGGGACTCCGGGACTCTCCGGAGGCTCCAGACGAACTTGGCGCCGCGAAAGACGTCGGTGACTTCCTGGTAGTCGTCCATGCTCAGGAGTAGCCCCGAGCCGTCGGACTCGATCTCGGCTACGAGCCGCTTCGAGTCGTGGGTGGCTTTCGAGGCGAGGTAGGCCTCGACGAGCAAGTAAGCCCCGCCGCGCTTCATCCGCTCGCCGGAGGACTCGTGGAACCTGATGGTGACGTGGCGGTCCAGGTAGTCCCTGAGGGCGAGCTTGAGCTTGTCCACGAGGCCTCGGACCTCGTACGGGCTGTACTGACACACTATCGCCCACGCAAACATCAGGCTCGCCACCGTGGAGCTCATCGTCGCCCATGTCTCCGACGAGACCAGATTGCTGATCTCTTGAGTGTTACCACTACCAGTGGTGGGTTTTCTGTCTTTGAGACGGCTTTGAAAGGCTTGGAAAAGAGAGAGCGATGAAAAGTCCATGGTGCTTTTTTTTCTTTTTCTTTTTTTAATCCGGAAATGAACGTGTTTAGTTTCTCTGTATTTATATTGTGCTGTGGTGGGTTCCCTTATTTTTTTTTAATAATTTTTTGGGGTTATTTTTGTAAAGTATTGTATTGGTGATCATGGAGTCGGTGGAGGCTAAAAATGCTTGGTGAGGAAAAGTGATAGTTGGAAAATGACTATGTCTTTGGATTTATTTTTTATTTTTTATTTTGGCTTGGAAAGCAATTTTCCATGAAGTTACTGACTCAGACTTTTTGTATGTATTAGCTGAAGAAACACGTCATTCGGGTCTTCACTTTTTTCAATTTTGGAAAGGTCATTCATGCTCTTTCGAAACAGCTTCTGAACCTGCAAATAATTGAAAACTAAATTCATAAATATATTGCGTGTATTTCACTGAGCCAGAAACACACCACACTAGTAGCAGTAGGTGTCTATCCTACTAGTGTACGGCCTTTTTAACATTACCAGATGAAAATTTCTGTTTGAAAAACCATGTTGATTTTATTTTAAGCAGTCCGGTTAATTTTAGCTTGAACAGAAATTAACCAAAAATATATATCAATAATTTCATAGGTTAATCATAATGGGGTGAGCATATTGAGGTGATGGAGTCAGTGGGAGAGGGATTGAAGTCCACGGTCTCACAACGAGAACGAAAATAGCCTGAGATGGGTGACGTTGGTACAAACATTGTAGAATTTGAATTGGTATCCGTTTTGATCTCAAAACATTGATTCTCCATAACCACTTGATTTTTAATAACCGATTGGTACGTATCCTCCGGCCATTACGTAGCCAATTGCCTCCATTAGAATTTTCTCCGTCTCCTTGCACTTTTATAAAGAAAAAAAAATAAAATTACAAAGAGTGAATTGAAACCAACTATTTCAATCGTGAGTAACAAAAATTAGTTATCGATAAGGGAGTCAAAAACTTTGTTGCACTTTTTTTCGTAGGTGGAAGTGTATATATCGCTCAAGTAATAAAATGGTTTGTAAGAACAAGTTTCGAAACGCAACGGTCTCTCTCTCTCAATACACCACCCTAAATTCTGCGATGTTAAATGTTAATTTTTTAAAATCTATGAAATATATGTCATATAATTATAAGATGGTTGCGATATATATATAATTATGATTATTAACTAAATTTGATTCATTAGACAATAGATTGCGGAAGGTACGCAATTAATTAAAAAAATAAAATAGATTAGGGATACGTGGATACGCATATGTATATGAATAAGGAAATTCCATGCCACAATAATTAGAATACCCTCCGAATTGAATATTATAAAATGCATTCTTTTCAAACTACATTTTTAATATACTTGTTGTTGACAAGTAAAATGAGTACAACAATTCTCACGACGTACAACTTGGTACTGAGAATGCAGTCCCGAGAACTCCAAGTAACTAGGCAAGACTTTCTCTAAGTACAGATTAATCTACTAGAAGAGAGTAAAAACACGAGAGTGTTGAACGATATGTGAAGCTTTTGGCCTCTGCTTTGTGTGTGAAAAGTGAAGTTTTTCTCCAACGAGCTCATCTTCTATTTATAGACGTTTTGAGTTTAGTACATGAGGTGATTAGTCCCACATCCTTGACATTTATCAAACAACCGCTCCCAGAACGTGTGTACTGGGTAGTTGTTCCTCGTGTGCTCGACATAACCGTCGAAGTGAGTGTTTTGCTATAATTTTAGATTATGTATATGTATAACTTACTATCTTCTGTTCTTTTCGAAATTTTGCTTGATAGGGTTCGTTATTGACTTATGAATGGATCGTTTCTTAACCTTCAAAAGTTTTCGGACCTATTTGACTTGAACTCGGTGCTGGATATCTTCTGATGTCGGACCGTTCGAATACTTTTTCTGACTCTGCAAATCACACTAGTAACACTTGGCTTCTGTCTTTGATCTGTAGGAGGAAGAATGTTGCTAGAGAGTAGAGACTAGAGACAAAAATAATCGATCCAAATTATCGATAGAAAATTACATTGTGTCAGCTCTTAATTAATTGCATAAATTGGGTTTTAAATAAATAAAAAAGCAAATACATGAATTTTGATAGGTAATTACCTAGCCGAGTCATCTAGAAAGTAAACTTTTTGTAAGAGATATTCAATATTTTAAAGACTATTTTTTTTTTCCTTTTAGCTTGTTCATGATGCTATATACTTAATTGAAAGTCAAGGTGTTTTTGAAACATGTTTGTCTCTTTGTATGGCCGTCAGAAACCCACCAAGTAATTTCTTTAAAATATGGTAGGTGAAAGAAACCACGAGTCTTTTAAGGAATCTGACTTTAGTCTTTATGCTATCACAAATGTCTATGGTCTTATCCTATATATTGGAATTCCATTTGTATTAGAAAAATAAACAAATGAAGCCATATTAGATTTTTAGATGACAAGATACTTGACATTGCCAATGAAAATCCTCAAATATTAAAAAAAAAATGTAAGAGTCCGGCCCAAAATAAATTAATGGACCGATATACAAAAGATCTCACGAAAAGACACTCAACAAAATGAGAAAATCCGGCCTCCTCCGGCCTCCGTGCTGCCAGAGAGGAGGCCGGCACACGATTTCTCTGGTGAAGCCAGGCCACATTGGTCGGCTTCCAAGCTCTCCATCTATTAGATCATGTACACGTGTTTGCTTTGTTTTCAACGAAACTAAGGTGGCAATTTGAAAAATTCAACACCGTTTGACCCTCGTGAGATCATATGTCCGACCATAGATCAATTCACGCTTGGTTATAAGTGTTGATCCATTTTTCGATACTATCACTTATTTCAGGGATCATAAATTTATAACTAATTTTCAAATATGTGGCTTTTTTTTTAGAAAACTCCAAATTTATCCTTTGTTAATAATTGGAAGTTAAATTTTTTTAATAAATTCGAGAATTTTTAGCATTTTATTTAACATTTTGATAAACACATCTAATTTCTCTCTCTCTCTCTCTCTCTCTCTGTGTGTGTGTGTGTGTGTGTGTGTGTGTGTGTGTGTGTGTGTGTGTGTGTGTGTGTGTGTGTGTGTGTGTGTGTGTGTCTACGTACATTCTCTTCTTTTCCCAATCCTATTCTTCTTCTTCAAAACGTCAAAAAGGTGGGTACGTAGAGATATGTGATCATTGGAAGAAGAGGATATGTCACTAATACATAAAGTGGATTCCACGACGGGTAATAACTGTCGTGATACGTTTCCATGACGGTCTTGTTCAGTTGTGGTAAGTTTCTACGACGGAAAGAAGACAATCATGGTTAGGTTTTTTCATGGCGGTTTTGTTCCATCGTGGAAATCTAAAATTGACATCCCCAAAATCATCTTGAAATGTTGCGCTAATGAACTCTCTGGAGATTTATGGATTCAGAGAAAAGAGATAATCTGTATAATGAATTGCGTAAAAGAAAATACAATAATATAGGTATATATAACCCTAATACAACCAAGTAAATAAAAGACTTAAATAACCATACATAAATATAATAATTACAAATATACTATGCTAATACTCTCTATGACATAATGTGTTCCATCATGAAAAATGATAAAAAAAATGGTATTTTCTCCGCGACGAGATCGAATTTAGTTGCAACGAGAACCTGTTACGTCGTAACAGAACTAATTGTCGTCGCGATGAAAGTACAAACAACGGTTATTTTTTTGTCATAGAAAGTGTTATTTGATCGTGATGTAAATAGTTTCGTCGCGACGAATTGTAGTAAAATAGTATGGACATTCCGCGACGTGAAGACATATTTTTCGTCGTCGCAATGAAATAAATTACACTGCGACCTTCTGGAGGCATATCGTATGGATATTCCACACACGTTCTCTTTTTCTCCCCAACGGTGTTCTTCTTTAAAACATCAAAATCAGGAGTAGAGATGGGATCATTGGAAGAAGAAGAGATGTGGGTGTGGGGAGAGATAAACACAGAGACAAAGAGAGAGATGCGGATTCAGAGACCGTATGTCAAGCGACGAGCGGCAGCCCAAGGTTAACAAAATATCCTCCTCGGCATTGGGGCTGCTATTGTCGGCAATAGTGACGGACCCGGGTGGTGGGCTGAGGATGCCTTACCCCTCCCCCCATACAAGCTCAAAAATCTTTTGTGCAAAAAAGCCTCTGGTCGGCAACATTACCATAAACTAGGACCATGAATTAGTAATATCATCTGACCATCCTTTATGCTTCCATTTTATAATTATATCATCTGACCGCCTCTGGTTGGCATCAACGAGTCGAACAAAGCCAGAAAAAAAATGTCATTTTATAATTATATCCATGGGTGCTTCCAGTGACGGAGTCAGGGGCTTAAGCCCCCCCTCAAATTTTTTTTTTTTTTTTTTTTGTATTTTTTGCTCATTTTACATTTTTTCCCTAGAAAATTTATATTTTTGGCCCAATTTTTATAAATTTTTTACAATCAAGTCCCCTCTGAAATTTTTTCCCTTCATTTCAGATACGGAACACTAATTACGAAATTATTGCCATTTTGAATTGATTTACGATATAGGGTAATAATGATGTTACTTTTTTACACTAGGAAGTACACCACTTTATTTATTATTTAAAAAAAAAAAGGTGCACCACAACCAGAATTAGTAAAAGAATATACTTTTTCGCGTAAAAGTCTCGCTATTAATGGAGTGGCATATTTTGATCTCTAAACTATTTTTTGGAGTAACACAATCATCAAACTATTGATTTTGAACCATTTGTGTTATTTAAAAAAAAAAAAAAAAAAAAAAAAACGAATTCAATACCTAAACAACTTAAAATATATTTACAAAATTCAATAAACAATTTAGTTTTGAAAAATATCATTATAGAAAGCTAAATTTCAATATACAAAATTGTGTACTTTTTGTTTTTGTATACATATCTAGTGGACTCAGGGTCTTAATATAATTTAATGGGCAATTGGCGGCATAAATACCTTAACTTTACGAATTGATACACTTTAATACCACATCTTTTTTTTTTCGCGGCTAAAATACCAGACGTTGCTTATTAGCACCATCGTTAAGCTGAAAACGTTAACTGCCGACGTGGACTCTGAAAAATGAATTTACAGTTGAAAATGATGTAAAATAAATCAAAATAAAATAAAACCCATAAATTAAAAACTTCAAATTGTTTCTTCTCCGTCTACGAGTCCGACCTCGAGGCCCCTCTCCTCGACTCCGCCGCCGCCTTCTACTCCCGCGTGGCCGCCAGCTGGACCTCCGACAAGGCCGAGATTCCCGTCCCCGCCTACCTGGCTATGGCCGCCCAGGCTCTCGAGGCGGAGGCCGCCAGGGTGGCGAGGTATCTTCACCCGGCCACCCGGCCTAAGATCGTCGAGGTCGTCCGCCGAGAGCTCCTGGTAGCTCCGGTCGAGAGGATATTCCACGACGAGCGGTTCGGGTTCTCGGCTCTCGTCCGCGCCGATGACGTGGACGCCTTACGGGCTGTGTACGGCCTTTACGTGGAGATTCCGGAGGAGTCCGGCGGTTGGCGGAGCTTTTCCGGCGGCTCGTGGAGGAGGAAGGCGCGGAGGCCGTTCGGGGAGATTCGTCGACGCCTTACGGGCTGGGTACGGCCTTTACATGGAGATTCCGGAGGAGCTCCGGCGGTTGGCGGAGCTTTTCCGGCGGCTCGTGGAGGAGGAAGGCGCGGAGGCCGTCCGGGGAGATTCGTCGACGCCTTACGGGCTGTGTATACATGGAGATTCCGGAGGAGCTCCGGCGGTTGGCGGAGCTTTTCCGGCGGCTCGTGGAGGAGGAAGGCGCGGAGGCCATCCGGGGAGATTCGTCGACGGCGACGATCGCGAGGCTGATCGAGATTCAGAAGCGGTACAAGGTGTACGTTGAGAAACGCTTCGAGGACCATGAGTTCTTCGAGACGGCTCTGCTCGACGCCTTCAAGGAGTTTACATCATTTTCAACTTTAAATTCATTTTTCAGAGTCCACGTCGGCAGTTAACGTTTTCAGTTTAATGATGGTGCTAATAACCAACGTCTGGTATTTTAGCCGCGAAAAAAAAAGATGTGGTATTAAAGTGTATCAACTCGTAAAGTTAAGTTATTTATGCCGCCAATTGCCCTAATTTAATTACTTAAGTTAGATGATAAAATCAAGTTGACTCAATTGTATAACTAGAGATATTAATTCAAAAAAATTTCAAAGCTGGTGACGAGTTTAAGGTTAATACTTATCCTAGAAAAAAGACATTAGACTTCAAGCATTATAGCTTATTTATATCAAGGAAAAAAAATGCCGATTTCGTTGCCGTTTCGAGCCTCCTGATTTACGGAAATTCGTCATGCCGATGGAATTTCGAACGGAAAAATTGTGGAAATGGGCAAGTAAAATGCCGTTTTCAAATGCCGATTTCCATGGAAATTCGACGTGCCGACGGAAAACCGAACGGAAATAATGTGACATAATATGTTATATATATCTTTCAATTTTTAAACTTGAAATTTATGTCGACTACATTTTATAATCTTCAATAACTAATTGTTTTTGCACCAATATAATATATAATACCAACAACTCGTTAATTTCACCAATCCATTGGAAACTATATTTTATAATCTTAATACGTAATTATTTATACACCAATCTAATATATAATATTTCAATACGCACAACTTGTTAATTTGAATCTCACATAACATATTTATACCCAATACACAAATTTATACACACACATATATATGGATATATCTATGTATTATTTATATATATAAATATTATTTCTTAAATCAAGATGAGATTTTTAAGTTTTTATGTGATATATTTTTTATAATTTAATTTACAATGTTATATAAATTTATCAATAATTAATTTATATTTTAATTATGTTTTATATTAAGTTGATGGTTTTTATGTACAAATCTTATATTAAACATGTCCATAATATAACCAAGTCGATGCTCAGCACATTGGTATATCCAAACCGTCCCAGGCGTGTGACTGGAGTTCGAATCTCAGGTCCAGCTTTAATTTTTAAGTTAAAAACGACATAAGCAGCAAACGACGATATTCGGCGAAAAACGACACAAAACGAAAAACGACGAAATTCGGCGAAAAACGACGACGAAACGAAATACTTGCTCTTCGTCGGCCGTTGACCCGTGGAAATGGAAATTCCAGCCGAATTTCCGGGAATTTCTCCGGCATTTAGTTCCTTGATTTATATAGAGAGCCTTGCTTGGATAGCTAGTATGTAATGAATGATTGACACAAAGATTATATGCAAAATAACATACCCTGTTAGAAACTCAAACGTGATTTAAACATTTAACCTAGTTATTTAAACTACAAAAATGGAAGTGAAAGATAAATGTTACCTCCAGCCATTGCAAAAGGAGAAAACCACACTCAAGCTTTAGGGAGGAGCGTGTTTAGGACAAGTATTTTGGTTTTCTATGCCTTGTCTCCCTCAAACTCGATGGTGCTGTGTTTCTAAATAGAGGAGAAGGCTTAGTGACCCAAAATACTGAAGACGTGCAATTTATAAGAATTTTTCCCATTACAAAATCCCTTGAATCGTGGTTGTAGATGGACGTGAATTAATTGCTGATTCACTCAAATATTCGTGGATATTAATCAATAATATATGGATCATATATAGATTGATTTCCCGTGGTTTACTTAATCAAGAATCAAGGTTTGACTTGTGCAAATCGGAGCACTTATTGCTTGAAAATCAGAGGTCAAAACGGAAAGAAATCAACATTCTCCCACTTGGTCTATACATTTAATATCCACCCGAATCAAGAAACAAAATATATGAATCATGGCGAAAGGTCCTCTATGAGCAAGTATTTTCTTCCATGTATTACGATATATCGAATCTCTCAACTTAATAGCCCTTTATTCTTTAGTGAATAAACCATATGTTTACTTTGGGTCCATGCAAATGATATTTCTCATTAAATTAAATGAATGTGCACAACTATATGAGAAATATCAAACTGAATAAGAGTTTATTAGAAATAAAAGTACCTTACAAAATAAAAATTATATCATGGAACCAAGTCCCATGCTTTCAACATGATCCTTAAATTTCTTTGGTGGCATGCCTTTAGTTAAAGGATCGCCAATCATCAAATCAGTGCTAATGTGTTGGATGACCACTTTATCATCTTTAACACGTTCTCTAATGACTAGATACTTAATGTCGATGTGTTTGCTTCGACTTCCACTTTTTTTATTCTTAGCCATAAAAACAGCAGCTGAATTGTCACAGTATAACTTTAGTGGCCTAGAAATAGAGTTGACAACTTTAAGCCCAGATATGAAACTCTTCAACCAAACACCGTGTGATGTAGCTTCAAAAAAAGATACGACTCAGCCTCCATAGTGAAAGTAGCAGTCAATGTCTGCTTTTTGCTTCTCCAAGACACGGCTCCGCCAACTAGCATAAAAACGTATTCTGAAGTGGATTTTCTCGAATCCATGCAGCCAGCGTAGTCAGCGTTAGAGTAGTCAACCACCTCCAATTCATCGGTCCGTCTGAACATAAGCGTGTAGTCCTTTGTTCCTTGAAGGTATCTCATAACCTTCTTTGTAGCTTTCCAATGGTCAAGACCTGGATTACTCTGATATTTACCCAATACTCCAACAACATAGCAATGTCAGGTCTGGTATAAACCTGAGCATACATAAGGCTTCCTACAGCGGAAGCGTATGGAATATTCTTCATTTGTTCCCTCTCAAGGTCATTTTTCGGACGTTGGTCCTGTTGGAATTGATCTAGGGTTTAAGAAAAAGTTTAACGCTTCGTTAAGCGGCGAAATTTTAAAAATTTTATTTTCAAGTAAAAACGGTTTTTACTAACCTAGACAAAGAGCAAGTACATATAAATAAAAACTAAAATGAGCATAGAAGTTTACTAACCTTTCTTGAAGCTTGAACTTTGAGAAGCTTTTGGAAAGTTTGCAACGCTCGTCTCCTCGCAGCACGTCTCTCTTTCTTTCCTCGGCAACTCGAGCAACCACGATGGTTTCTATCACTAAATCACTCGAAATAAAAGGAATCAGTGAGTGGGCACTTTTAAACACTACGACTTAAGAACGAGTCTTAAAGTCGCAGAGCTAAACTCTAGGTCAAATGATGACCTAGGTGCCAAAACAATAAAACGAAATTGAAGAGAGAGAGAGAGAGAGAGAGAGAGAGAGAGAGAGAGAGAGAGGATCGGCAACCACAAGTTCTAGAGAGAGAGGCTCTGAATCTCTAACTTATGTGGAATGAATGAAATAAAGGGAATGATGCCTCTATTTATAGGGGAGGTTTTACCTTCAATAAGGTAGTTTCCTCTTTCATTGAATATCACATATTCATGAGCAAATATTGCTCTCCTTCCCTTAGAGTCACTCGGCCAAATAGGCTTCTAGAAGCCCTTGGATTTGTTTCCGCTTTTGTTCCCTTCCTTACTTGGCCGAAATTCCCATTACCATGCATATGAAATTTGTTTCCTCTTTTTCTTTTGGCAAGTATCTTCATACATCAATGCACAAAATAATTTCCTCTTTCTCTCTATGGTATGCACGAAATTTTGAGTCTAGAACATGCTTCTAGTTGTTTCTTTATTTGTTCATGACAAAATAAGAAAAACCCATTAAGAATTTTTCACATAAAATTCCATGAAATGAAATTAATCTTCAAGGCCCAAATTCTTTAACTTGGCCGTGAGGTTTTAACTTCATTTGTCATCATATGACAATGTCAAAAAATTTATTGACATTCATTTCATGCTATGTCTCAAAAGACAAAAATACCCTTTTGACAATTTTCGTTTTTGTTTTGACTTAGCTTCCAGTTTAACTATTCCTAATCGATGTGATTCGTGACAGTGACCTCATGGATCCAAATGAACAAAGCTTGAGCTAAAATACTTGGACTCAAAAGTTCACAAACCTTTTCCAAATTTAGCTTAATGTCAACTGACTCCACTAAAGAGTTGACACTGAAAATCTCTCGGTTCAAATGAATTTATTTTCTACTCAAGAATTTAACCTAATTGTAATGAGTGGATCCACAGAATATTATCAGTGTTTACCCTTCATGAATATCATCAGCTAGTCGGGATTTACAAAATTACCATTTTACCCGTCTAGCTGTTATTTCCTCAACTCCTTTGTCGCTTGTGAATAAGTTAGAAACAATGTATTGACGAGGAGCTAACAAGTCACATTGTTTCATCCAAAAGAGTCAAGACTCAATTTGGACACTGGCCAGTTCATTTATTCACACTCCAAGGAACAAAGCATGAGGTGATATACATTGCATTTCAGCAATCTTGTACATGAATTCCATATCTATGAGAACTTCACAAAGTTACTCATGACATTCTCACAACTTAGTACTTCACCAATAGCCCTTGTTCGGAATCACATAGTGAGTCCGAACTCTGACTTTCTCAAATGAGAATACGTAAGGTGTGAAATGGCATGTCTCATTTCAGGATTAAGGTAAGCACGATGCAATTCATACGTAGTGACTTCGAGACATAAGAGGTTAAATGGTTTGTTCTTATCTTGTCTCTAGAAGTGCACTGGTCAATTCAGTACCTTCGGAAGATACCTAGAAGAACTATAGAGTCTCCAACTCTCAATGCCTCATAACCAGACATCATAGATTCTCCTAACAATCATACTGAGGTCAATAGTCATTTGACCCTTAGATTGCGAATATATCGTTTTAAGCAAACTACGAAGAGTTTGTTCATGCAAATCTACATTTGTCTCTTCGTAAGTTGTTTAGTTTGTTTATGGACTAAAGACTAATGTTTTATCATAAAGCTTCAGACAAGGAAGATTGAATGAACGTTTCAACTTTTATTAATAAATAAGCAGTTACAAACAAGAGTCTTCGTAAGACTATATGACATCATATGTACATAAATACACACTACAACTCTTCTTGTGGGCACCATTGACAACAGGTCCAAACTGAATTTATCACCCTTTACAATGGGTGCTACACTTGGTTAACAATCTTTCATCCGAAATCTCTCAAGAACTTTGTTGATATAGGTCTCTTGAGACAAACCCAAAATACCTCGTGATCTTTCCCTATGGATCTTAATGCCAATAACATAAGATGCCTCACCCATATCTTTCATTTCAAAGTTCTTTGAAAGAAATTGTTTCACCTCATACAACATTCCATTATCATTAGTCGCTAGCAGAATATCATCCACATTTAAACAAGAAAACATATCTTACTCCTACTAACCTTTTGGTATATACATTGATCCATGACGTTCTCTTCAAAGCCGAATGAAGTGATGACATCATGAAACTTTAAATACCATTGGCGGGAGGCTTGTTTCAAACCATAAATGGATTTATTAAGCTTGCAGACTAAATGTTCACCATCACTAGAAGAGAATCTTTCAGGTTGTTTCATGTAAACCTTTTCCTCTAGATCTCCGTTAAGGAATGCTGTTTTCACATCCATTTGATGTAACTCAAAATCAAAATAGGCTACTAATACCATAATTGTCCGAAGGGAATCTTTCTTTGAAACAGGAGAAAATGTATCCGTGTAATCGATTCCTTCTCTTTGAGTGAACCCTTTGGCTACAAGTCTTGCTTTATGTCTCTCGATGTTGTCTTGTGAGTCTTTCTTTGTTTTAAAGACTCATTTGCATCCAATGGCTTTTAAACCATCAGGCAGTTCGACGAGATCCCAGACTTGATTAATTGACATAGAGTTCATCTCCTTAATCATAGCTTTGTGCCATAAGTTAGATTCTTTAGAACTTACAGCTTGTGAAAACATTTTAGGATTATTCTCGGCTCCAATGTTGCAGTCCATCTCTTGCAGATACACTTCATAATCACTAGGCATTGATGATCTTCTAACTCTAGCAGATCTTCTTAATATTGCTTCAGTATTCTCTTGAGGATCTTGTTGTTCAATCAGTTGTTCGATTGATTTTTCAACATGATCTTGATCATCAACTTGATCTAAAGGATCAGCATTATTAACTTGTGGAATTTCAATAGCTGGTTGTCTTACACACGATTGAGCTTGAGAAGTGTGTCCGATAATCAGTCTATCACTTGAACTAGAAGGTTCAGCTTCATTGTGATCTAATGCAGACACTGAGTCATTTAATTTGTCACTTCCACTAATCATGTCATTCTCAAGAAATTTTGCGTTTCTTGATTACACAATCCTGGTATTGTGAGATGGACAGTAGAATCACTACAAGAAATACCACATTTAGCGACGAAACTATTAGCGACGACTTAATCGTCGCTAATCACCCTTTTAGCGACGATATTATCGTCGCTAATTTTTTGGGGCGAAAAATATTAAAGTTTGGCGGCATAGATAATTAGCGACGACTTTATCGTCGCTAATTCTTTTTTGTCGTCGCTAAGTTCGCGGGAAAATAATTAGCGACGATAAATTCGTCGCTAATGATTTTTGAATTCATTTCGCGACGATAATATCGTCACTAATAATGTTGAATTAATTTCAAATTTTAAAGAGAGAAAAATCCCTCAAATTTAATTAAGACGAAAACCTTTAGCGACGATTTTATCGTCGCTAATTATTTTTTTTATCGTCGCTATACAATTAGCGACGAAATAATCGTCGCTAAATGTTTTCGAATTTTGACGAATTTTAAAGAGGGAAAAATCCCTCCCATTTAATTAAAATGAAATAATTTAGCGACGATTTGGTCGTCGCTAAAGATGTGAAATTTACTATTAGCGACGAATAAGTCGTCGCTAAATGCCTGGTTCAATTAAGTTCATTTAGCGACGATTATTAATCAATTAGCGACGATGTTATCGTCGCTAAATGTCTTTAAATATCATATCGTGACCTGGTTCCCTCATTCGCTCCCAAACCCTAAAATCCCCATTTTTCTCTGGTTTCTCCTCTCCTCCGCCGTGCGCCTCCTCCGCCGTGTGCCGCCAACGCAGTCGACGCCGATCTCTACCTCCCCGGTAAGTCTCTCTCTCCTCACTTCTCTCTCTCTCTCTCACATCTCTCTCCTTACCTCTATCTCGCTCCCGTTGCAGCTCCTCCGCCGCTCCGCCACTAATCCGCCGCTCCGCCGCCGACGCCGTAGCTGCTTCCCCGCCGACGCCTTCTCGCGCGCTCCCCGCTTCCCCGCTCCCCACAGACATCGGTAAGTTTTTTTTTATAACTTTATATATATTAATTATTTATAGAATTAATATATTAGTTATATATATTAGTTATTTATATATATATATATATATATAACTTTATTTATATATTAGTTATAAATGGTAATGAATTAATTAGTTATAAATGTAAATGATTTAATTAGTTATATTTACATAATTTATATTTATTGAATTATATATTTGTTATAAATTTTATAAATTATAAATGAATTAATTAGTTATAAATGAGTTATATATTTGTTATAAATTTTATAAATATTTAAATTAGTTTTGTTTACACAAATATTTAAATTCGTTATAAATTTTAATATTAGGTATAAATATTAAAATTAGTTATAAGTAATTATATTAGGTAAAATTATGTAAAAACATGTAAAAACAATTAGTTAGTTTATGTAAATTAAATGGAATTGTATTTAATTCTTGTTAGAAATGATTAAAAATGTGAAATTAATTAGTTGATTTGGATTATGAATTTTAATAATCGAACCACTGAGGTTGGATTTATTGTTAGTTTTAGGATGTTTCTATGCAGGTTTTAAAGTTAAAGGCTTGATGTCGGGTTGTTAAGTTTATAGGGGAGGTTCTGCCGAAATTTCGGTAGGATCGTGAAATTATAAAATAAAATCCGAAAACTACTAAATTTTGAAATGTTCAATCTATAGGTAAAATGAGTTATCCAAATAGGAATTGGATAATAGAGGACCAACGTTTAAGCGTTGAGTTTGCGGCTGGCATGACAGAGTTCATGTAAATGTCGAAGGACGAGTTAAGTGTCCATGCAAGAGGTGTAACAACGTGTTGATGCAAAAAATTCCTGATATAGAGAATCATCTCTTTATCAGAGGATTTAAGAGGAATTACACAAGGTAGAACTTTCACGGGGAGGAAGAAGATGACGTAATGCAGTATCAGACGGATTACAGAGGAGGAGGGATGTTTGATGCTGTACACGATATCTTAGATCACAACGACGTAGACGGTGACGATGACAGTATTGACCCGAATGCAGAATACCAGAGTGGACAGTTCGATGACCTTTTCAGCGACCTGAACACAGAATTATGGCCGGGTTGTAAGGAGTATTCGTCATTCTCATTTGTTGTCACGTTGATGCATTTGAAAGTGATGAACAAGTGGACGAATAAGTCGTTTAATCAGCTACTGAAAGTACTGAAAAAGTCTCATCCGATCGGCAACACCATTCCAGAGTCACACTATGAAGCAAAGGCGAAATTGCGTCGATTTGGTATGGGTTACGAGTCGATTCACGTCTGCAAACACGATTGCGCGTTGTTTTGGAAGGACAACGCCAATCTAGACGAGTGTCCAGTTTGTAATGAGAGCCGGTGGCTGAAGAAAGACGGTGGAAAAAAAGTAGCGCATAAAGTGTTGCGCTACTTTCCACTGAAAGATCGACTTACGCGACTGTACGCGAGTCGGCACACAGCTCTAGAGATGCAGTGGCACGAGAATGAACACATTAAGGAGGATGGTGTACTGCGACATCCTGCAGACGGAGCAACGTGAAAGGAGATCGACCAAAAATATCCCATGTTTGCGGCAGAACCGAGGAGGTCCGGCTTGGACTTGCCGCCGATGGTTTCAACCCATTTGGTGACATGAGTTTATCGTACAGTATGTGGCCGGTAGTCTTGACTGCGTACAATTTACCGCCGTGGTTGTGCATGAAAACATCGTACTTGATGTTAACATTGCTTATACCAGGTCGTAGTGCGCCGGGAAAAGACATGGATGTTTTCTTACGACCGCTGATTGATGAGCTGAAGGAATTGTGGGAAACCGGTGTTGTGTTGAGAGATGGTTCGACCGGTGAGCTATTCAGGTTGTTTTCCGTACTTCTATGGACGGTGAATGATTTTCCAGCGAGAAGCAGTTTGTCGGGATGGAGTGGTCAAGGGTACCTTGCTTGTCTGACCTGTAACAACGACACACCATCTTTCAAGGCTCGAAACAAGATTGTTTACTGCGATCATCGTCGATTCTTGCCGTTGTTACACCCGATGAGGAAGAGCAAACTGTACAAGGTACGAAATGAGAAACGACCACCACCAGTGAGAAAATCAGCGAGCGACATACTTCGACAATTGCGATTAGTGGGAGATGCAACCCCGGGGAAGCACCCTGACTTCGGCGGGAAGAAACGAAAGCGCGATGCGAGTGAGCTGAATTGGACAAAGAAAAGTATTTTCTTCGAGTTGCCGTATTGGTCGAGTCTTACGCTGAAGCATAACCTCGATGTAATGCATATAGAAAAGAATGTATGTGACAATCTTCTGGGTACCTTGCTGAACATCGAGGGGAAGACGAAAGACACAGATAAGGCGCGGTTGACTTTGGCGGACTGGAACATAAGGCACGAGCTTCATTTGTACCAAGAAGGAGATAGATGGATGAAACCGCCTTCATCATACACTCTGACACCTTCAGAATGGAAGCGGTTTACTGAGTTCTTGAGATCTGTCAGATTTCCCGATGGTTTTGAAGAAGAATGTTACCGCGGATGGGAGGTTGACGGGTTTGAAGTCTCACGATTGTCACGTGATTATGCAGCGCCTATTGGCTCCTGCTATTCGTCATTTTCTGGATCGAACAATTCGAGATGCCATAATAGATCTCTGCAACTTCTTCAGACTTATTTGCTCTAGAACGCTGGTAATTTCAGACATTGAGAAGGCGCAAGAGGATGTGAAGCTTATATTGTGTAAGCTGGAACGAATTTTCCCGCCTGATTTCTTCACAATCATGGTTCATTTGGTAATGCATCTACCGGAGGAGGCAATTAACGGAACGCTCAAGAACTTTGTGCATAATCGAGCTAGACCAGAGGGTTCAATTGCCGAAGCCTATGTTGTAGACGAAGCATTGACATTCTGCTCAAGGTATCTAGAAGGCGTTGAGAATCGTTTCAACATGCCCCAACGAACATACGTCGCGTCTAACTTTGAAGGTGTCGAACGGGAGTTATCGATGTTTCAGTCATCAAGTTGTCGGCCTTACGGGAAGATGACCACGATACGCTTAGATGAGAATATACGTTTGCTCGCTGAGTGGTACATTTTACGAAATTGTCCCGAAATTGACGATTTCATGAGGTAAATGAGTGAAATAAATGAACTTGAATTATTTATACGAAATGATGTATTAAATGAACATGAATTTTATTTCAGTGAACACATAGATCTCATGGAATTAGAAGGTCGGCCAGATGTTGAAGAAGCGCATCGACTTGAGTACCCAAAATGGTTTTGGGAAAAGGTATTTGACTAATTAACTCAAAGAATATGATTAAACTCGCTTCGACACTAACCGACTCGTTAATGGTTGTATGTAGGTATTTCGCATGAGTAAAGACGGATTATCCGTATCCTCCGAATTATATGCATTGGCATTGGGACCACATTTCGCACCACAGACGTATCCGTGTTGTGTAGTGAACGGAGTTAAATTTATCTCTCGTCAACGTGATAGCAGAAGAACGACTCAGAATAGCGGGGTATGTGTACCAAGTGAAGGAGGTCACGACTTCTACGGTCAAGTAGAAAACGTCATTGTCTTGACGTATCAGAACAATTGTCGTGTCGTCTTATTTCAATGTCGTTGGTTCGGTGACCAAGATCCGAGGAAAAGGACACGTAACGACAATAACTTGACAAGCGTATATGTGGCAAAAGAATGGTACAAAGACGAGCCATTTATTTTGGCAACTCAAGCGAAACAAGTTTTCTACTTGGAAGATAACTTGAATGGTCCTGATTGGCGAATCGTCGAAGAGTGTAATCATCGAAATGTGTGGGATCTTCCTGATATTGACCTCATTCTTGGTCAATCGTCGTCTTCAGTTCAGTTGTCAGTAGAACCGTCAGATTTAGATTCACTGTCGACGCGTCATCAGTCTGCGATACCAAAGCCCGTGAGCAACGACGCAGTGAACTTGTTGGAAAATATTGAAGAAGAAGAGTTTATCGATGACGAAGAAACTGAGGACGAAGAATTGATGGAAGAAGATGATTTGTCAGACGACGATGATTGATAGTATATAATGTTTTTCATTTACTTAACTGATTAACTGATTTAAATCATTACGAATACATAACTAAATAAATTTTGTTTTGAATTTCAGATGGCTGCGGCTACAGGAGCTGGAGGCAACGGAGGTGGGGATGACTTCTTAGCCCGTCTCCCGAATTATTGCCAGTCGGCGCCCGTACGTGATGGCGTCGAAGAAGAAGACAAGGATATCGAACAGGCCGTGCGTGGGCCGACGGTCGGGCTTCGATCTGAGCGTGCACGGCGCCCCGGGGTGAAGGAAGTCGTTATTTATAACGAGGAGTTTCAGTCGTTCTTGCAGCCAGAGCGCGAGATGGATCCGGATCTCGCGACGTTCGCGAACACGCTCGGGTTGGTCGTCCGAGACAAGATCTCGCCTACGGTCCCAAGGTGGACGAATGCAAACGTGGGGCCGGCGAAGGAGGCCGAGATCCGAGCAGCAATTCGAGACAAGTACGACATTCGAGTCGATGGTGATGCAACCGGGAAGAAGAAGGCGATTGTCGATGCGGCAATCATTCGAGACGCGAAGACTCGTCTTCGCGATTGGAGGCATACCTTGCGGTCATGGTTCGACATCGACTGCAAGAGCAGCGTACAGGTGGCGCGGTCGCTGAAACCGAGGACCGTTAAGCTCGACACCGAATGGGAGACGTTGATACAACGATATACGAGGGATGAGTTTAAGGTAATCAAATCATTTACGTTAAATATGTGTTTACCCTTTTATTAAACGATTTGTTATTTACGTGTACGTTTACTTATATTACAGGCCATTCAAGCGAAGAACAAGGCGAATCGCGCGAAGAAGAAGACGAAGACTCGACAGGGGACGATTGGGTTCTCGACCCACCGCATGAAGAACGTAAGTTTTATGTTTATATGATACATCAAATCGTTAAAATTATCTAACACTTGAAGTTTTGTTTACATGCAGAAGAGCGCCGAGACAGGCGCTTTCGAGAGCTTGTTTGCGAACTACAAGCGCCAACATCAGTCCGACAAGTCCGAATGGCTGACTCCTGAAGCCTCCGCACGTTATGTAAGTTTACTTTTATTTTTCTTATTTTTCGATTAATATATACTAACTAGTTAATTATATCAGGATCGACTGGTCGATAGGTTCAACACGTTGCGAGCGGAGGCTGAGCACCAAGGAGCGGACGTTGATATTTCCGTCCTAGAGCAGCAGGCGATCCGCGATATTATGGGTTCGCGGACTGATCACTTGACCGGCGTCGGACGTTTGGTGCCACAGGGAGCACGGATGGCGGCTGAAGTCGCCGAAGTCTACGGTTCGGAGGCTGGGACGTCGCAACCAGGATATATCTCGCAGGATGTGTTGACATCGACTCTCGCCGCGTTCGCCGAGGCAATACAGAGTCAGGTGCCCGGCCTCAACCTGAGCTCGTTTATGCCTCAATTTCCGCAAAGTTCGCAGCACGCTCCGTCATCCCACAGCCAGCAGACTCCGACGGCCAGCGTCCACACTCCGACGGGCGGCCAGCAGAGGACTCCCGACGCTAGCCAGCAGACGACGCCCGGCGGACCAAGTCAGTCTACTCCGACGCCGCAGCCTGCAGAACTTCAGCGCCAGCAAAAGAGCGTTTCACGTCGAGGAGGGGGAAAACGAGCGGCGGGACGACAAAGCAAACGTCGCGACTAGTGTTTTATTAGATATTTTGTGTATAGTAGATTATTATTTACATATTTCTTGATAACCGAAAACGTACGTAACTGGATTTTATATATTTCTTGATTTGGATAATATAATTTAGTTTTTATTTGATTTTTCATTTTAGAATTTCATAAACAAAAAACCATAAAAAATAAATAATTAACGACGAAAAAAAAATAATAATAATAATTAGCGACGACAAAGTCGTCGCTAAATATTATTACACAGAAGTAATTAGCGACGACTGTCGTCGCTAATTCACGCGGGAAATTTTCGCCCGTGAATTAGCGACGACAAAGTCGTCGCTAATTACCTGTTTCAAAATGGAAAAAAACTTCTCGTCACGACATTTAGGGACGACATTATCGTCGCTAATATCGTCGGTAACTATTTAGCGACGAATAAATCGTCGCTAAATATATTTAGGCATGGACATTTAGCGACGATAATAATCGTCGCTAAATAGATTTAGCGACGATTATAGGGTTATTACCGACGAAAAAAATCGTTGGTAATTGTTGTATTTGTTGTAGTGAATCTATAACCTTTAGACTTCTCGGCATATCCAATGAAATACCCACTTATAGTCCTAGGGTCTAGTTTCTTTTTTTGTGGATTATAAATTCTCACTTCAGACGGGCATCTCCAAACGCGTATATGTCGCAAACTGGGTTTTCAACCTTTGAAAAACTCAAATGGCGTTTTAAAAATAGCCTTGGTTGGAACTCGGTTTAATATATACACAGCCATCTTAAGTGCTTCAGTTCACAAGAATTGAGGAAGTTTTGTTTTACTCCTCATACTTCTCACCATGTCCATTAAAGTTCGGTTTCTTCTTTCTGAAACACCATTCTGATTCGGAGTACCAAGCATAGTGTATTGGGCAACAATCCCATGTTCTTGAAGAATCTTCGCAAATGGCCCAAGTGCTTGTCCATTCTCAGTGTATCTACCTTAATACACACCACCTCTATCTGATCTCACAATCTTAATTTGTTTACCACATTGTTTCTCTACTTCAACCTTGAAAACTTTAAAGGCATCTAAAGCTTCATCCTTAGAACGAAGTAAATAGGGATACATATATCGTGAGAAATCATCTATGAAAGTGATAAACTATTTTGGACTACTTGCATCCATGTCAGGACAACAAATGTCTGTATGTATGATTTCTAACAATTCAGTACTTCTCTTTGCACCATTTTTAGACTTGTTGGTTTGCTTTCCCTTAATGCAATCCACACAGGTCTCAAAGTCGGTAAAATCAAGAGCACTAAGTACTCCCTCATTCACTAACCTTTTTAATTCTCAAAATGGAGATATGTCTCAATCTCCGATGCCACAATAGAGAAGAATTTTCATTCATAATACAACACTTCAACCCAACAGTAACGTTCAAAGAGCTATTAGCAACATCATTTTACAGTGTAATTGAATAAAGACCACCAGACAGTGTACCATAACCAACTATTTCGGATTTATTTAATAATGTAAAACCATTATCCGAAAAGTTAAAGTAAAAACCAAGAGGCACAAGTCTTGAAACTGAAATTAAATTCCTTGAAAAACTAGGAACATAAACGGTCTTTTCTAAACGCAAAATAAAGCCACTACTTAACACCAAATCGCAAGAACCGACAGCCTCCACATGCGAGCTCATCATGCTTCCTGAAAGGATGTAGTGCTCATTTCCCACTGGCTTTCGTAGGTTTTGCATACCCTGCAAGGTATTTGAAACATGGATTGAAGAACCAGAGTCAATCCACTAAGTATTATGACCAACATCAGTTAGATGTGATTCATAACATACAAACGAAAGCTGAACACCTTTCTTGTCAAGCCAATTTTTGAACTTAAAGCATTCTTTCTTCATGTGTCCTTTCTTCTTGCAAAAGAAACACTTTGACTCTTTCTTTATATCCGGTTTGACACGGATCTTGCCTTTGTCGTTGACACGATCTTTCTTCTTCCTTTCAGAGAAAGTCAGATTCACTTTCTCACCCTCTTCCATAGCCAGCCTATGTTCTTCTTGAACACACATGGTCATAAATTCATTAATTGACCATTTATCTTTATGTGTGTTATAAGAAATCTTAAATGGGCCATATTGCTGGGGCAGAGTGCACAGAATGAAGTGAACCAGAAAGGTTTCTAACATGTCAACTTTCAATGTCTTTAACTGAGCCGCAATATCCCTCATGCGCATGATATAATTATGCATACTTCCTACTCCAGTGAGCTTAATGGATGAGAACTGCATGATAAGAGTACTTGCCAAAGCCTTATCCGAAGTGACAAATTGATCGTCTATTGCTTTCATTAAGTGACGAACATTGTCATATTGCTCAATAGAACCCATAATCCCACCAGATACTTTGGTCTTTATGAACATAACGCAGAGGCTATTAGATCGCTCCCATTTTTCATAAAGATCAACCTGATCTAGGGTACTATCCTCAGTAATTGAGGGAGGTTCAAGCTTCTTTATGTCATAGTCAATATCCATCCATCCTAGAACTCTCTATTTCCCGACCTTAAAATTATCCCCTTTGAGTTCAGGAACATCACATTTAGCATCAGAGTAACCTTCAGTTTGACTAGCTGTAATGTACAGGAATTAAACATACTTATTAAAATTTTATTTTGAATAAAATAACTATATCATGTTTTACCAATGTAAAAACATGTTACTCAATGAATCTAGAGACATAAAACTTGCACGTGGACTAAAGTTCTAATCGATTAGATTCACACGATCATGAAAAAACTATCAAACTATGTTCCTTTTCCTAATACCTGTGGGTTGATTAGGAAATATAATTTGATACTTTATCCTAATTAATCAGACAAATATTACAAAAAATTCATGTGGGTAGATTTGATTTCATAATATATCATATGATTAACCACAACTATTGTCTTATGTGATCTTAATTCTAAATATACAATCTTAATTAACTAAAGATGCTGTGGCTATTCTTTAATTAATTTAAGATCATATAGATCACTTAACCTAGTAAATATTTTTAGGTTGTAAACAATATAATAATATTCATTTATTTTACCGTGTAAACAATTATAATGCTAAATGATACATGTAAAACAATAAAAGTAATACATATAACCCTAAAAAAAAAATAAAAAATAAAAACAAAAGGGAATTATATAGCAGATTTCAATTCTTTAAAATTTCTGGAAAAACACGCAATGAGTCGAAAAAGCATTATCAATATCAAAGGTGGTTTTATAATCCATATCAAAAACAGGATATTCAACCGTATGAACAACGCCACATTTTCCAGATAAATGAAATCAGAAAAAAAAAAAAAAAAAAAAAAAAAAAAAAAAAGGCAACCAAAACAGGCTATTGAGAATATATAGATGCTCTGAATAAATAACTAAACTATTTCAAACAATATAACCAATCGTATATGACTATGTAAGTATGTTTGAAAGATACAAAATTTGAGCATAAAACAGAGCATGGACAAAACGCAAGGCAGAGGCATAAACGTGCTCTGATACCAAATGTTAGAAACTCAAACGTGATTTAAACATTTAACCTAGTTATTTAAACCACAAAAACGGAAGTGAAAGATAAATATTACCTCCAGCCATTGCAAAAGGAGAAAACCACACTCAAGCTTCAGGGAGCGTGTTTAGGACAAGTATTTCGGTTTTCTATGCATTGGCTCCCTCAAACTCGATGGTGCTATGTTTCTAAATAGAGGAGAAGGCTTAGTGACCCAAAATACTGAAGACGTTCAATTTATAGGAATTTTTCCCATCATAAAATCCCTTGAATCGTGACTGTAGATGGACGTGAATTAATTGCTGATTCACTCAAATATTCGTGGATATTAATCAGCAATATATGGACCATATATAGATTGATTTCCTGTGATTTACTTAATCAAGAATCAAGGTTTGAGTTATGCAAATCGGAGCACTTATTGCTCGAAAACTAGAGGTCAAAACGGAAAGAAATCAACACACCCAACATTAACATTTAGAGATGTATCACTATAACTCCAAAAAAAAATGGCCATTCTATTCCTCATCCTTTAACACTACTACCTGCTCTGCAATCTTAACCTTGGCCTCTCTGAGAGCCCGGACCAAGTTCGAAAGACACTCCCCGGGGCCGTCAAGGGACGATTTTGGCATTAAATTCTCCGCCACATCGGCTGGGGTAATCTTAACTTCCCCAATCAAGTCCTCAATTTCACCAAAAATCTCATGGCTCTCAAGCCCCAAGTAGTTATTGGCAAGCACTTTGAACCCTTCAAAACTACAATACGAGAGCTCAATGTATTTGTCCATTCTACCCCTTCTAATCAATGCAGGGTCTAATTTCTCCACGTAGTTTGTTGTGAACACTATCAACCTCTCACCACCACAAGCTGACCACAGCCCATCTATGAAATTCAATAGCCCAGAAAGTGTCACCTTACTATTACTGTCATTATTATTATTACTATTATTATGGTCATTATGTATCTCCAGATCTTTTTGCTCTTCCGTACACTGATCACTCTTTTTGTTGCCCTTCCGTTGACCGGTCAAATCAAGAGAACAGTCAATATCCTCTATCACGATCACCGACTTACACGTGGTCTCGATCAAGAGCTTCCTCAGCTCGGTGTTGTCCTTCACGGCGGTCAACTCTAGGTCGTACACGTCGTACCCCAACAGGTTAGCCATCGCGGCGACCAGAGTTGACTTTCCGGTCCCGGGAGGACCAAACAGCAAATACCCTCTTTTCCATGCCTTGCCGATCCTGCCGTAGAAGTCTCTGCTCCGGCTGAAAGTCAGGAGATCCTCGACGATGTCCCGCTTCTTGTCGGACTCGAGAGCCATGGTGTCGAACGTGGCGGGGTGTTCGAACGCCACGTGGGACCACGTGGCGTGTCTGTAGCCGGAGCTGTTGGTGTAGAGCTTTCTCTGTCTGTTCCGAACCCGGATTTCTTTCCCTTGGTTGAGGACGAACCCTAGGTACGACTCTGCGACGAGGTCGCGGTGCTTCTTGTGGAAACTCAGCCGGAAAAATCGCCGGTCTTGCTCCGGGAGGTACGGCGACATAGCCCGGGATGAGGCCGGCGGCGGCGACCTAGACAGGGCCAGAAACTACATTTAGGAAGCGCCACGTGTCAAGAGTAAAATTTTAGGAAATAAAAACATAATGATTAGAGATGGCAAGAAACTGTACTTAAAATCTTTAAAAACCGAGGGGGGTGGACTCAAGTCAGTTCATTGATAAAAAGGAATTAATCTCCCTGTAAATATAATGACAAAAATGAAAATATTTATCTTCTTATCTTTTCTTTTCAAAATCTAAATCTAAGCAAGGGCTGGCCTTGAAAAAAAAAAAAAAAAAAAAAATCTAAGCAAGGGCTTTCCAAACATATGTATAAAAAGAAGAAATTTTGTTTTAAGCTATTTATGACTTATATGTCTATAACTAATTATCGGTTTGAACGAAATGAGACTTATCTGAAATTAATTGAATCAACAATTCATGAAAAAAAAAATCAATAAATATTATTTTTTTATATAAAATTCTAGTCTGATTTTTAATTTTTAAAGATATATAAAGGGTTCAATTTGTAATTTTATTAGATAAAAGAATAAGACTATTAGAGTATGTAATAATAATATAAGAGAGACTACTAGGTGATAAAAAATTTATAATCATAGAAACATAAAAATTAAAATCTAAAATGTAAAAAAGAAAAGAAAAAAAAAATAGTGCGAATACATAATGTGAAGTTTCCACCCCTTGACCTGGAGAGGACCCACGAGAGGTCTGCATCGCGATACTCGTCGGAGACGAGCTCAGACTCATCGGCAGTGAGGACGTGATTGTTGTTGAGATCGGAGAGGCGGAGTCGGGCGGCGGAGGAAGAGGAAGCGGCGGAGGCGAGATAGGCCTCGACGTTGAGGAAGGCGTCGCTGCGGCTGAGCCGATCGCCGGAGAACTCGTGGACGGTGACGTGGACTTGAGGGTTGAACCCGGCGGCTATTCGGCGGACGATGGAGTCGATGACGCGGCGGAGCTCGTCCGGCAAGTATTGCCGGAGCACGGCGGAGATGAACATCAGGCTTGCTAGTGTGGGACCCACTGTTGTCCACAGATCCGCCATTATTATTGTTTGGTTTTAGATCAAAGCAGTTTTTGTTTTTGTGTGTGGGTTATAAAGTTTGAAGCTTTATAGGGGGAAAACGCAGATATTAATTAGGTTGGTATTGAATGGAAGATTATTTTGATTGGAATAATTACTTTTGGTTTACATTTAGATAGAAAGTCATTTGCTAATACGTTTTTTTTTTCTTTCCATATATATGTAGTGCTTGATGCGTTTGATTGTGAATGCTGCTGATAAAACTAGATGATAATTATATTAATGTTACATGTTTAGAGAATAATACTTTTTCAGGCATGCATGCGTTGTTGTTTGCTAGGTCAGAAACACACGATTACGGAAAATAATAAAAGAAACACTTGTGCATTCGACAGCTTAAATAATATAGAGCTATTTTTTTCCCCTGCACGTACAGCTTTCTGGTGGAATTATCCTGTGAGGTTTAGCACGTCAAAAGATTTTTTATAATTTTATTTTTCAGTAAAGAATATTAACCACTAATCTAAAAGTACGAGTAATATATAAGTTATAGTGACAACTTTTCATTTCAAAAGTGAATTAAAAACTTCATATATTTATATACATACTATATGTGTGCATTATGTACTATTGTTCTTCAGGTTGAATGGAAGTGAAAGTGGGCCAAAATAATTTAAGATGAGAAGAAATTGCCTGGACATATTGTTTCAGCATGACTATCCCAACACAAAAAATTGAAGAATCCCGGTTTCGTCTTCTTCTTTTTCCTTTTAAAGAAAATTACGGTCCTAAACAAGCAATTACAACTACTATGTTTGATGAAAGAGTCTAAAATTGGATATTATAATCCCAATATATAGGATTCATCAGTAGTTACGTATGAAATAATAAATTATAAAAATTAAAGGGATATTTAATAATTATGAAAGTTTTGTTAATTTATACTAGCAAATTAAAGGCTAGATAATTAGCACTATCTACTAAACACGTGGGGTTGACAATTGAGGCTATCATATTCATATCTAATAATTATGATAGTTTTGTTAGTTATAGAAGCTAATTAAAGGCTGCACTATCAGTTTAATTCATTATACATCTATTACCATTTCAATAACATTTTCGAATAATCCACTAAAAACTAATTTTGGCAAAAAATACTGCTTGACTTTGTGTGAAAAACCCAAAATATCCTTCGCTTTAATATTCCTTACATTTTGATCAAAAACCAAAACTCAATTAATATTTATCTTTATTAATTATTTTTTCATTTAATTGATTTTATTTCTTTTTCTCTCTCCCTAACCGAGTTTATTCAAAATCTCACCCTCACCGATTTTTCAAAATAAAGATAAATATTAATTGTTTTGGATTTTGGTCAAAATATAAGGAATATTAAAGTGAATGATATTTTGAGTTTTCCACGCAAATTCAAGTAGTATTTTTGGCCAAAATTATGTTTTAGTGGATTATTGGAAAATGTTATTGAAATGGTGGTAGATATGACAATTTCTCTAGTAATATTTAGTTTTGCAATTTTTATTCTAAGCGACACTCATATTTCGTAAAATTAGGTGAGTTGATGTGCTGAGAGATTATTTAGTATGATTCTTTTTTTAATCTAAAATTCATTACTTATGCATAGTAGAAAAAGTAACATCTTATGAAAAAAAACGTAACTAGCTATAGACTTGGTGCAAATTTATTATTAAATTTAAGATGCTCCAAGATATAAATCTAATAATATTATTTTAGTTGTACTTTGTATCTTGCCTTTAAGTTCTAAGATATGAGTTAAAGGGCATATGAATTTCTTTTAAGGTCATTGTCCATCTTCTCGGAGAAAAGCTTCAAATAAAGTAAATGAACCTTGAATGAAAGAATCATAGGGGTTTTTTTAAGTGTATTTAGGCTTTGATTGTATTTCTACCTTTTTTTACCACTTATAGTTTTTGTGACTAGACATCCAATGTATATTGCTTCCCTGAAAGACAAATCACCAAAAAGTGGGAATCAAAGAGCAAAATATAACACGAAAACTGCAATCTGTTTCTATGACTCAGAATTCCACGACCATTAGCAAATCAAAAAGTACATTCCATTTCATATATTCAAACCCTCATTGTTAGTGTCACAACATTTCTGAATCTTCTTTTTACATTGATGACAAGTATCCAATTGGTAATTTCCATTTAGCAAATTAGAAATTCTTTACTAAAAGAAATTAGAGACACTCTCTTGAAAAATTAAGCTGATTTATTCTATTACTATATATTTCTTTAAATGATGACATTACATATTTTGATTTGGATACCAAAGGAGACACAAAACAAAGGACATATAATCCGATTTTGTTTTAATTTTTCGACCAAACAGAATGGGGAATATATTATATATATATATATAGTAAGACCATCGTAGAATGCAGAAACGCACACCATTTTCTAAATGGCGAGGAAAATGTGAACGACAATTATCCTGGAGTTAAAATGATGGCGAGAATATTCATACGGGATTGGGATATAGTTGTCCAATTTAGCGAGAATGGCCAGTTTCATGTTCGTTCTCAAATCGACATTTTTTTTAGTGTTAAATTGTATATAACTGCGAGTTACTATTATGAGAAAAATATGAAAAGAGTTTAAAAGCCTATCATTAGGTAAGAAGGAGCAATTAGTATCATGTGTAAAAATATTTACAAATCAAGACAAGACGATTACTTCGAACACATCAGGGGAGATGACAAAATGAACATAAAAAGAACAAAGAAAAGGGGTTGAACTGGAACAAAGGACACAACATAAGAAAAAGGGATGACTAAAAGGGTGGGAAATGGCCTTCTAAGTAGTCTTTTTTATACTTTTGACCAAAATATTGTGGTCATTGTTTTTGGACAAAAATACTACCTAACCATATAAGAAAAGTCTTAAGTGCCCTTTGGTTTTTTATTTTGTTCATTTCCATTAAACGTGCTCTTAGCTCTCTCTCTCTTTCTCTCCTTGTTCATTGTTTCAAAGCTCTCTCTTTCTCCTATTTTTTCTTCTCTCGTTCATTTAAGGTAAAAAAAAAAGCTTGTCTTTTTCTGTTTGTCGTCGCCAGTGGTTTGTCCGCCGTCGTCGTCGCCGAAGAGGTAAACTTTATCTCTTCATGTCGGCGAACGAAATCTAGGAATTTCTGGGTGGGTTTCGTTCGTGTTTGTTTTTTTGTATGAGTTTCGTTGTTGACGTACGGGTTTCGTGTTTCGTTTGTGTTTATTTCTAGGTTTCATGTTTATGGGTTTCATTCGTGTTTTTTAGTTTCATATTTATGGGTTCGTTCGTGTGTTTGGGTAAAAAATGGTTTTTTTTTTTTTGTATTGTCGGAGCTGACATACAAGTCTACAATTTCATTTATTGTAGACATACAAGTCTACAATTTCATTTATTGTAGACTTCTATGTCTACAGTAAATGAAGTTGTAGACTTCATGTTGGCGAACGAAATCTGGGAATTTCTGGGTGGGTTTCGTTCGTGTTTGTTTTTTTGTATGTGTTTCGTTGTTGACGTACGGATTTCGTGTTTCGTTCGTGTTTAATTATGGGTTTCATGTTTCTGGGTTTCATATTCATGGGTTTGTTCGTGTGTTTTGGTAAAAAATGGTTTTTTTTTTTTTGTATTGTTGGAGCTGATATAGCTGATATACAAGTTTACAACGTCTGAAATTGTAGACATACAAGTCTACAACTTCATTTATTGTAGACATAGAAGTCTACAATAAATGAAATTGTAGACTTGTATGTCTACAATAAATGAAATTGTAGACTTGTATGTCAGCTCCGACAATACCAAAAAAACAATTTCAGAGTTCCTCCAATCCTTTCTCGGTCGATCTCTCGGTTCGGCGGTCTCCTCTGGCTCGGCGGATGTTCTCATGCTCGTCGGAGCTTCGTCAAAAGCTTCTCTGATGGCTTTTCTTTGGTCTAGAGTCGGTGGAGCTCACGTCTCTTTTGTCTCAGCCGAGTCACGCGGCGAAGAAAAGAGAGGCTCGGAGCTCGCGATTCTCCTCTTTCCGGTCGGAGTTCACGCGAAGATTGGCTCGGACTGGGCTGATCGAGCTCGGAGTCGTGCGTCGGAGGCAGAGGACGGCTCGCGATGGAGCGAGTTTTGGCCGGACTTGCAGGAACTCGGGCGGTGGTTATAGCGTCGATTTCGCCAGAAAGTTAGGAGAGAGAGAGAGCGGGAATGTAGAGAGAGACTGGGGAGAATTTGTTTTTTTTTATTATCAATTTATTAGTTTTCACGTGTGTGTGTGGTGTGGGTATGTTTATAAAAGGGCAAAATTGTACTTCCTCAGCTGATCAACTATTATTCTTGTCCAAAACATGGATTTCCATATTTTGGTCCAAATGATGAAAAGTAGTAGTACTTATGGCCATTTCGTAAGGTTGAACTAGATACAAGAGAGAAGAAGAAAAACCATGAAAAATGAGGCTAGAAGAATGAAACTGCACTACTTATTGTATTGTGGAAATTACCCAACGTTTACAACATATATTCAGAAATAACTTATTTCTCATTTTTATTCCGAGTCTATCCTTCTTATAGTATTTTTTTTAAGGGTTCTATAGTTATAAGTCATTTTGAAACTTAAGTTTGCCTAATAGCTAATATTTGGTTAGTTATAATTAATTAGTCACCGATTTTACTAACAACAATTAATTGACAATTTTGTCCAAATAAGTCTAACCCATTGACAATTAATAGGAGGAAGTTATTTTGAAAAACTGTCAATTAATTGTTGTTAATAAAATCAGTGATTAATTAGCTATAATTAACCAAACATTGATTATTTAGTAAATAATAAGTTTTATGTGGCTTAGTTGCTAATAAATTTCTTTTTAAATTAATTTTTTTGTTGTTTACGTTTTTATTTGAATTTGTTACCAATATTGTTCTTAGTAGTTTACCGATTCATTAAAAATAACGATAAAATCAACTGATAATTAAAAAGATTGTTTAGTTATGAAATAATATAAAAATTTGAGTTTTTTTTAAGGAATTAACGTCTGAGATTCGCGGAGGAAAGGATGCCAAGGCGGAGAAACGCCGCCGGAGGCTCTACACCAACGTCGGCGGCGGAAACGGAGGATGGGGGTCCGAGAAATCTCTCTGGAGCCACATGGCTTTCGAGCACCCGGCGAAGCTCGAGAACATGGCTTTGGAGCCGGCGGTCCGCGAAGACATCAGGGAGGATCTGATGGCCTTTGCCGGGAACCGAGAGTTCTACGAGAGGGCCGGGAGGGCTTGGAAGAGGGGTTATCTCCTCCACGGGCCACCCGGGACCGGGAAGTCCACCATGGTCGCCGCCATGGCCAACCTCCTCAGCTACGACGTCTACGACCTCGAGCTCACCGCGGTTTGGGACAACACCGAGCTTCGTCAACTCCTACTCGACACCTCGAGCAAGTCCATCATCGTTGTCGAGGACATCGATTGCTCTCTCGACCTCACCGGCCAATGCAACAATGATGGCACCAACAAGAAGAAGAATACGATCGTCGAAGAGTCTCTGAGCGACGACGATGGTGATGACATCAGCGAGCCGATGAGGGCGGCGAGATCCAATAAGGGGGCGGGGAGCCGGGTGACTCTCTCGGGGCTTCTGAACGTGATCGACGGGATTTGGTCGTCGTGCTCATCGTGTTCACCACCAACCATGTCGAGAAGTTGGACCCAGCTCTCATTCGGAGTGAGCGTATGGACAAGCACATCGAGCTTTCGTATTGCACTTTCGAGGGCTTCAAGGTTCTCGCCAAGAACTATCTTGGAGTCGAGTCTCATCCCATGTTTGACGAGATCGAGGGCCTGATCAAGGAGGTCGAGATCACCCCGGCGGATTTGGGCAAGTGCCTTGTGCCTCGCTCCCACCGGGACGGAGCCAAGAGGTGCCTTTCGAACCTGGTTCGGATTCTTCAGAAGGCTAAGAAGAAGATGGCTGATGAAATAAGCGAGTGTGTGTGAAAGTACACCCCTATCTATCAGCTGCTATCTATAATTCTATAATTTATGGTACTGATTATTTTGTTGTACGTACGCATAAAAGATTTTATGGTATTCATGCATACTAGGAAAAGAGTATTAAATTTCTTATCTTGGTGAAGGCTTCCTTCCCATATATATCTTTAATATGTACTTGCTATGTTTGCCGATATGTACTCGATATACATGCATAAACCGAATTGTAAGTTGTAAGACCATCCCATGTGAAATATTTAAGCTCATTATTATTGAGTTTTATTAATATTATTTATGGTATAAGCAATACAATTCCAATCAATAAATGTTGTTATTATATTAAGTATTTACATTAAAACCTGTTTACATTGTTTTTAGATCAACATTTGAAATCACATGTAGTTCAATTTAGGCTCGGATCATATGACCCCACGAGGGCTAAATGGGTGTGAAGGCTTCCAATCTCGTTGTCCTTACCTCGCCGGAATGAGGTTATGGTTCCTCTTCACCTCGACAAAAGTCTTTGTGTTAATCTTGTTCTTCGCACTCATCGTGTTCATCGTTTTTTTCGCACTCATCATGTTCGTCGTGCGGAGGATTTTCCCTGAACAAGTGTTTTGACGTTCAATATTAGTTGAGGTAGTGGTCTAAGTCTCGCCTTGAGTGTCGAGAGAGAAAATGTTTATAGTGAAAGAAAGTGAGGTGATAGAGAGGCAAAAATTTCATGAGTTCAGAGAAACTTACACTTCTGAGTGAAGGGGTGTATGTATTTTTTTCCCCTCGAGTCTTTAGTGGTATTTTGGGCCATGGATGCCATTTTTGGCCGCATGATCAGAGAGCCTTAGGTGGCTAGGAGGTGTCTCTAGCCGAGAGCTTACCAAGGGCCGAGAAGTGGCTTGGTTGAGAGTCACAACCGAGTAGTTGCCCGAGCACTTGGCCAGGAGTGGGCTTGAGGTCATGGTGGCCGAGGGTTCTGGGCGCAGGGCCATGACTGCCGAGAGGTTCAGGTCGCGAGGTTGGCCGAGAACTCTCAAATGGCCAAGTTGGGTCACCACGTAGCCGATTCCTCGGCACGTACGGCCGAGAGTTGAGGCCTGGCATCTGGACGTATCGAGAGGTAAGCTGGTCGAGAGCTTGCCCTTGGCTGAGGGGATCTCGGCACACCGAGGGTCTTGAAATGGCATGACGTCTTGAGGCAAGGCCAAGTGATCGCTTGGCCGAGTGGTCGAGGCTGGGGCGCGGAGCACAGCACGTCTCGTTGTGACGACTTGGTGAGGACAAAGGCGTAAGGACGTGCCAAAGCGTGGCACGGGCTAGAAGTCCTCATGGAGCGAGACAAGTGGTTGGCGCTAGGAATCTCGTGGCGGGGATGTGAGGCATCGAAGGACATTCGGGCGAGGACTCAGCGTCGATGGGCACGCTGGGTGTGCCTCGGCTAATCTCACCAATAGCCACTAAAATAGTAAACTAAAATAATGACATATTTCAATTTTGGAAGTAAACATTTTCAAATGTACAATTTATTTTTCCTTTCTATTTTAATTTGACCCTGTTTTATTTAATTTTTCTCTATTTCAAACATTGAAGGTTTGGGTTTCTTTTCCACCCATTCAAACTCAGTGCTATCGTTTTCAAAGAAACAAAACTGGATTCTCTTAGGCCGAGTAGAAAAGGTAGGCTATCCGCAAAATCTGGATGAATATGTATCTGTCTAGCTGATGTGTGTTTGGTGAGAAGGAAATGATCTATATATTGATAGATTGTTGTATCCATCGGGCTTCGAGACGAGACTTTTGTAATACGAAGTTAGTATAAAAACATAGTTAGTTCTATATACACCAAATTTAATGTATCTAAGTTAAAGAACTTGACACGAAATTCAATTTGTGAATTATAGTTTTATTTGTCCTTTTAAGCATTATTAGCATTGATGATTTCTTTGAAGAGAAAGGAAGCAAAGAAACAAATAATATAAATAATGAATTAATTTGCCTATATATAGAATTTTTGTACAAAAGTTTCATTCCTCTTCGTGATAATATACAAGCTCGTAAAAAAAAATTACTATAACCTGCAAAATTTTACCTATATTCTCTCTTTTGATGATCAAGATAAAAACCATTGTGATGATGATCACCGTCTTCTTCGTCATCTCATACCGCAGCACTGAGGCCTCGTTCCCCGCTGCAACTTTTCCCACATGCAAATCATCTGCCTCGGCGACTGGTAATGAGCTGTGTAGTAATCCTCGATGCAACCGAACTGGCAGAACTTTAGGTTGTGAACGTACTTCACCGGCGTCGTTTCGTTGAATTTCTCTACCCACATTCCCATACTCACATCTTCCATCTTGAATAACTGCCACACAAAAAGAAAAAGGGATTGTCTTTAGGGAATAGAAAAGCGTGGACGAGAAAAGGCAACAGGATTTTTTTTTTGTTTTACCCGAAGTTTATTTCTTTCGAACTCGGAGACGGTGAAGTTAGCAATGTCAGAGGACATAATGTACCCAGGTCCATTGGCGTAAGGAGGGTAAACTTCTTCTGGCCATTCCTGAATTCACCAAGTTATAGTGAATAGGTGAGACTTATGCGTAACGGTCTTCAATTTTATGACTATTGTAATCTATCGCTGTCTTATATGCTTGTAAAATATAATAAAAAAACAACGGTCTTCGACTGTCTTGTATACCAAGTTTGCACACCTTAGCAATCAGAGAAATATCGGAGGAGAGGAATTAAACATTAAAAGTAATGAAGAAAAAAATACCTCCGGTGTCACAGCCCATTTGCCCGAGCGGAGCGGCTTGTGAAAGTAATTTATGTTTCCCACGTAAAAACTTTCGCCCTCGGGTATTTTCCTCGCTTCTCCCAAAACCGCGTCCACATTTACGAACGTGTCGTCGTCGCACTTCATTACGTTTTTGGCAGACATAGACCGAACCTTGATTCGAAAACAAAATCACAATACACACGGTCAAGCTTTTACATCGCGACAAAAATTAAAAAAAAATGTGTGTTTAGAATTATTTTCGGATGTTCGAGTTAATTTAAAACTCACCCCATGTTCACAAATGGCAACGGTTTTCAATACGACGAGGTCGTAGTTATCGAGGTATGGCACGATGACGATGTCGCCGAAGAACTCTGCTTCCTTCTTCAGCTGAGCATTCACTTCTTTCCTGGCATGCTGTAAGAAAATGTCAAAACTATAGAGTTAGGCTAGTAATTAATTACAAATTAATTCTCCCCTAACCACCCCCAAATCTAATGATGCATTTATGATTAAGTAAATTAAAATTACAAATTTACCCCTCTAGATAAATCGCCGAGTGACTCACCAGCGCTACGAAAAACCGAGCGACTACGTCCGAGGACCTGACGAGCTTGTGCCTCATCCAGGACTTCCTCGCCGCCATGCGCTCGACGAAATGATTTCCGGCCGAGAGGACGCCGATGAATAACTCGACGCCTCCTTTCTCCGGGACAGGCGGGGCCCGCCACTGGCCCGACATGTCGAGGCTCCGGCGCGGAGCGAGGCTCGGGTGCAGCGAAGGCAGAGAGGCCGCGAACACGGAGTGGACTTCGACGTCCCCGTTCACCGATATCCCCGTCGCGTCCTCGAGCGTGAATCCCTGCCGATTCATGTACGAGCTAAGTGGGTTAAAATTTATTTGATGATACTCGTTAAATAAAATAGACACAAGTTCTAAAAATAAATAAAAATAATAATAATTCTAAATAGTCATTTGAAATTTAAAAATAAATAAACAAATGTTAGTAAAAAATACAATTTATCACTTTCAAAAAATTCACACGGCTAAAAAAAATTATTGAATCTTATTATTTGACACATTTTAGTTATTTCACTAGTTTTAGACAAACTTTCCATTTATTTCAATTGGTTATTTAGCTATAACACTCTTAAATAAAAGTCCGGTCTCTTTTTCTTCTTTTAAATTCGAATTCAATGTATTTTTTCATCTACCAAGATTTATAAAAAATAAAATTAAGCATTTCAAACGCAGTGTATATTCCACTGAAATGAACTTCCTTCTAATTTGGACTTGTATCGATTTTTTTATTTTATTTTAATGTTTAATATAACCTTTATTGACGGATTATCGCAGAAAAGTGGACGGTATTAATTAGATCGGAATTACTTACGGTGCGGTAAGGGAAAGAGGCGACGTGCCTTCCGTCGACGTTGATGTGATAGCCTTCGAGGCGAGCACTGATTGTGAGAACAAAGAGCTTGTCTTCTGCGAAAGGGAAAGGCCACTCAAAGGCGAGTTTTTTAGTTCTCGAGCCCATGAGTTTGTTCAGCCACCATTTCGTCTTGGCCTCCTCCGAGGTTATGTTGTCACCTAGGATCCACTTTTCGCACTTCGCCTTCCCGTCGACTGCCCGCAAAATTTCCAACCGAGTTAAGAACGGCGGACAAAAACTCGAAAAATAAATAATGTAAATTTAAAATCCTAAAAAAAAATCTACTTTTTTTTTTACCATCATGAAAAAGAAAGAAAACCTGAATCTAGAGCAGTACAAGATCTCGACTTTTTATCGCCAACATTGAGTAAATAAAATCGAGATCAAATCTCTCCCAACTACTAGTAGTCACTCATTACAAAAGCCGCCATGAACCAGAGTAAAATTTCTAAACTTTTCAATGATCAATTCACTCACTATTTCCATGTACACATAGAATATAAATAAAATCGACTCCCTTAGCCCTACCAGAACAACAGCATGAATTTTTTTATTTAAAAAAAAAAATTAGTAGCAAGTCTGTAAATGGAATCAGCAAAAATTCAAGAATCTTCACTTTTGACCAATACTGAAAGAAAATAAAATAAAATAATAATAAACGCAAATAGCAGCCAACCAAAAGTCACTAAAAGATTCAAAATCATGAAGAAGATACAAAAAAAAAAAAAAAAAAAAATTATATGACCAAAACTGATTGTATAAAATCGATCAAATCTCACCCAACAACTAGTCACTCATTACACAGCCATGAACCAAATCAAAATTTCTAAGCTTTTAAATGATCAATTAACTGAGACTGCTTCTATGAGTATGTATAGATATATAAAATAAATAAATAAAGAATGGACTCCCTTTACCCAACCAGAACAACCTAAATTTTCTATTAAAAAAAAAAAAAAAAGTTGAGCAGCAGCACTGTAAACGGAATCAGCAAAAACTCAAGAATCTCCACTTTTTACCAAAACTGAAAAGAAGAAAAGATTTTTTAATAATAATAATAATTAAATAAACTATGAATGAAGACTCACCGGTGTCCTCGTCAGCCCTGGAAGGCCAACCGTCGCATCGGAGCGCCGATCCCCATTGCATCCGATAACAAGTGTTGATTTCGATCACCGGTTTTCCGCTCCAATCTCCTCTCAGCCTCGGATTCATATGCAAAACCCTCGGCGGCTCTTCTCCCTCCGCCGCCTTCAGCCCCACCAGCTCCACCCTAAACTCCGCTCCCCTCACCCGCCCCACCACCGTCACCGACGACCCCACCGTCATCCCGCACGGGATCGCCGCCACGTGTCCCATCCCCTCCAGCTCCCTCCCCGTCACCGTCACCGACCCCGGACACGTGTCGCTCCCTGGACGGACGCCCGGACCGGGTGCTTCGGACTTCGCCTCGGCCTCGGCTTCGGTCCAGAGGCGGTTTCCGGCGGCGAGGGCGGTGCTGGCGAGATCCCAATCCTCCGCGGCGCGGCGGAGGGCGAGTCTGGAGAGGGAGCGGTGGGCCACGCGCTTTTCCGGGCGCGTGGGGGCGGATGGCGGGGAGTTGAGGCGCGCGTGGATTGGGAGGTTGGCGTGGCGGCGCGTGGAGAGGTGGGCGGTGGTGGAGGAGAGCTCGTTGAAGGTGGATTCGAAGGTGATGGGGATTTTGACGGTGGAGAATGTGAAGTAGAGGAATCCTAGTATGATTAAGGTTTGGATTAGTGTCGTTTTCGGTAGAGTCGATAGTTTTTGGAGGTTCTTCATCGTCGTCACTGTGAGAGTGTCTTCGGCGAGCCATATTTTCTTCATTTTTTTTTTTTTGTGGATTCGAGGAGGAACAGAGAAGAGATTCGGATATTTAATTGGTATATGCAAAATTACCTCTCTTCTCAGCGAAAATAAAGAGAAAAAAAAATTAGAGCTCTCTCTCTCTCAATAATTTGAGTATGAATAGAGAGAGAGAGAGAGAGAGAGTTGGGTAAGCAACTTCGAAACTCAGACGCGTAAATATATTTCTCTCTCGCAAACATGAGAGAGAGTATTTTTCGGGTCGGTGGTGAATCGTGATGTGATATCAGAGAGTATTTTTCTCTGTATTTATTTAAGAGTATTTATAAATAAATAAATAAAGGAAAGTTAAATATCGGAGAAGAAAACGAGCCTTTTAACTTTTAAGATTGAAAATGTTTGGTAGTTAAGACTTACGAAAGAAAAAGATTGGGCAAGTAAAACCAAAATAAATGCACAATAAATAGATGACTATTTTACTTGAATGAACTTACATTCCTTTTATTGACTTTAAGTTTATGTTCATGCGAATTTGCAATTTATGGATTTGTTTTGGGTAATACAAAAAATCTAACTTTTTTTTAAAAATAAGCTGATGTTTAAACTTATTTTTTTAAGTGTATCTTCAGTCTAATTTTAAAGATCTTTCAAATCGGAAGCCAGGTAATATAAATCAAACAATAATAGATTTTGTATGATATGATGTCAATTTTGTAGATCTATATTAAAAAAAAAATGTAGAGCAAATATCCTTAAGAACCAATTACAATTAATTCCGTAGAATTATATTATAGCATCTATTGTAAATTTAGAATTTTATAGCTAAAAAAATGTTATAAAAATTAGGTAATTGTTTGATTTTCAGCTACTCGATGGTCAACAAGTACAAACCGCTCACGGCCGATCAAGGAAGAAATTTTTTCATGCAAAGTTCTCGTGGTTTGCGGATCGGGGCAGTTATAAGTGATCGTCAAATGACGTTGAAGGTGGTTAATTGTATTTCTCCTCCGATCATAGATCAACGAGTGCATGGAAGCAATTTTTTGTGATATTTAAGTGTTTCTAGACGAGCTCGGCAGTGACACTTGTTGTTTTATTGCCCGTGAAGGGAATAGAGCAGTTTACATGCTAATTTGTATGGCTTTTTAGTTTGTTCATGATGTTTTTTCGGATTTTAAAGTGTTATCTTTATATTGTTTATGCACTTGGAGAAGATGGTGTTGCTAATTAATCTGGAATGATCACTACTCTTTGAAAAGGAAAGAAAAAAAAAAGCAAGATTTGATTTTGAATGGGCATTAGCTTCATACGTGCATGAAGCCAGACATTTTCTAAAAAAAAAAAAACATGATATATGAATATTCATGTACTTTATGTAAGGGTAGAAATTTTGTTTGAAAACCAAACACGAAATATTTACTACACGAAAAAGACTATCTGAATATTATCTGACTATCTTAATTAACTCAAAAACACTCAAACTAATTAGTAACACTTTCCAAATCAATATATTACCGGCGAAAATATCGACATCCCGCACGGTCGATAATAAACTATAACAGATGAACTAGACTTGGTTGAAATGATTAGGTGTATGAATGTGATTTAGCTTATAATATAGAAGTAATGGCTTGAAATAGTCAAATAATTACATATTACGGTAGTAAAATTAAGTAATAGTAGAATACATAATTAAAAGAGACCTAAAAAGATCTTTACTCGATCTCAATTATTTGAATAGTAAAAATAGAGCTAAATTTATGTCTAACCCTCATAATTTGTGTTCTTTTTTTTTTTTTTGAGGAAACGTGGGCGATACCACGGGCAATTCATTAAAAACACTCACATATGACGGAGGAAAACCGTGGTTACAAGATTAGGACAACGTAGGTTGATCGGAGATAACATCATCCCTTATACAAGGTGGGACCATTTCCGACCAACACGCGTCTGTGAGAAACTTTAAGGAGTAACAAGCAAGTTTATGAGCAACCACATTATTCACTCTAGGGAGGAATGAGATATCAAAGAAAGAAAATTGTGCAGCCAAAACCTTGATGTCGGTGAAGATCGTACCAAGTTCCATCGCCGGAATAAAACCACTCTTGATCGCGTTAACAATCTCCAAACAATCGGATTGATGAATCACTCTCTCCATCCCGAATTGTCTCGCCATAGACAACCCAAAGGCAACACCGTGAGCTTCAGCAAGGGCAGCCGGTAGCCGCCGGGCCTTCGAGGAAATCTCGGAAGCTATCACTCTTCCACAAAAGTCCCAGATAACGCACCCCACCCCAAACCTACCTTCTTCCGCATTCGTCGCCGCGTCAACGCAAATCGAAGTCAGCCCCCGTGCGGGGGCAGCCCACAACGAAGCCTCGGTAGAATCCTTGATCTTCATCGAGGGGACCGAACCCGCCCGGACTTCCTCCCAATAACTTTCACACCATTCAACAAGGTTTTCAGGGGTCCACCGTGATTGTCCGGAAACAACATTGTTCCTATGATTCCAAATTTCCCATAATAAGATCACATAGAACTCAAATTTACTAACCTCGAGGGACTCCAATGCCGACGATAGCAAGCTGATTTCGTCAACACCCCAGAACACCTTCGTGAGTCCTCCAAACCCGGCAGTTTTCCATACTTTTCGAGCCCAACTACATCCCCAAAAAGCGTGCATGATCGTCTCCGGGGCGCTGGAACAAATGGGGCAGCGAACCTCCTTCGTGACTCTCTGTTTCTCAAGGACCGTGAGCGCCGGAATCCATCCCTTACAAACCCGCCAAGCAAGGATCTTCGTTTTAGGAAGGACGGAGATACTCCAAAGACCCGTCCACCACCTTATGGGCCTCCCCGTATAGGTGGAGCACGGCGGCCAGCTCGTATCCATCGCAACTCGATACCCACTTCGCATTTGTGTTATGTTTTTAAATCATTAAATATTAAAAATACTTTAAAATAGACAATATGTCTAGCTCTTCTTATAATATGACATCTCTATGGCTAAATAATGACTAATAAATTATACATGTACATGTGTAAGGGCTTCTCCAACCATACGCCATAACGCCAAATATGACGTAAAAGCTGCTCCAACCACATGTAATATCCAACGCCAAATTTGGCGATTTAAACAGTGCCACTGTACAATACGGTATATTTTTTAAATTAACATATTAAATTTAAAGTTTTTTTTTATATATACATATATTAACCTTATAAATGTTTATAAAACACAAAAACTCATAAATTGACTACAAAAATATCAAAACAAAGTTCAATTAAAACATAAAAATTTAAATATAGGTTACAAAGTTTAAATTAAACACACAAAATAAAATGAAAACTAAAAACAATAACATAATTTTAAAAGACATAGTAAAAACTTAAAACACAATTTAATAACGGGGAAAATTATTTCAAGTTCCGTCAAGATAATTATAATACTGGGTGTAATCTTGATTTTGATCTCCTTGAGCTTGATCTCCATTAGTTTGATCTTCATGAGCTTGGTATTTTTAATAAAGAGATTGTTTTATTTTAATAATATAATAATGGTAATTATTTATTGAAATATTTATTAATAAAGAGATTGTTTTATTTTAATAATATAATAATGGTAAATAATATTTTTAGTGTGAAATTTGTTGTTGTGATTGGAGTTGAAAAAAAATTTGGTGCTAAATCAACACAAAAGCTGTGTTGAATTAACACCAAATATAGTCCATGGGTTGGAATTGCCGTTAAGTGTTTTATCTTGTTTTTTTAATAAAATATTTCGTGCCATTACTTAATTAAATAAATAAAAAGAAGCGTTGACGTAATTAAATTAGCATTTTCTTTTGTAAGATATTTAATAAATAATGGCTTTTTTTGACGTAACCATTTATTTCAGAGCCGTAGGTTTCCCTTGTATTCTCCTTGACTTTGGACAGCACTGAATTCCGTATCACACCAAAAGCTATTTGGAATTTTGGATCATATGTGAGAGCCCCCGTAACGGCTTTTAATGTTTAATTTCTTTTAGTATTTAAATTCTCCCTATAGAAAAACATATATTTATTTGTATTTTATGCATTTTCGTTGCTTTGAAGTTTGAACTTCAAAATAAAAAATTATGTGGTGGAGGTGTTTGTTTGTCATTTGTGAATTGTGATTTATGTCCCCGTCAAATCGAAGCTCGTCACCATTTTTAACATTGAATTATCCGTTATTGTTGTAATTTAATATTGCATGTACTGTTTTTGTTTTTATATAATTAAAAAATTACGTGCACTGTTTTTTTTAGAGATAACTGACAGATTCATAATTACTTTTGAGGTAAAATCAGCGAGCAATACAGTCTGAAAAAGAATTAAACCAAGTAGCTGACTGATCCCCATGTAAACTGCTAGATGCTATATGGTGTGGGTAAGAAAAATATTTGTGGGGATAAGTTAATTTGCGGAAATAATTAAATAGATAAATTATTTCAAAATTTAAATTAAATTACTAATAAAAAAATATTATGAAGAAAAATTGCAGAACAGAAAAATAAAATAAATTGGATAAATCTTAACCGGTATGAACAAAGCACATAAGAATTAAAGAATAATCACCGAGGGCTGTTAAACGATTTTCAGAAAACTTTGTATCGTTCTTTCATGATTGTTGAAATATTTGAGTGAAAGTCTCCCATTATATGACGACAGTGAGATGGACGGTGCACCACAACGTACGACTCCGACGAACTAGAACGATATTAGACTACATGAAAATAAGCAACTATTTTTAGGAGGAGAGAAAAATTTTATAACTCTTAGTTTTGGTGTGTACGAATGAGAAGTATGATATATATATATATATATATATATATATATATATATATATATATAGGCAATCTCCATCCTGCTTACACATTGTACCATCAATGCACATTTACCTTTAGTGCAATTTAATGCTCAGAAATTCGTTATGAATTTCAAAACGAAGTCTTCATGGCACTGTTACAAGATGTTTTGAACGTTAATGAATGAAAAAAAAAACGTTTTAAACTTAATGCAAATATTTTATTGCAATAATATAGACGTCTATAAAGCAAAAAATTATTCGGGAAATAGCTCACTCGAGCCTATCCTAGACTGATCACCCAGACTGCGACGTCGGCACACACGTGTGGTTGTGGAGGCTTGTCTGAACTCTGAAGTATAACACATCTACAAAACTCGATCATCCTTGGAAGATCAAATGATTATTTGATTTTTTCATATAAAAGCACTAAAAAAATTCACTTATTTTTCATAGGGGACTTTTGTGTGTATACACCCAACCACAACTTATCTATTTTCTCATTCAACTTAGAATTGATTTTGGAAAATCAATAATTAATCTTATACCATTTGCAACAATGATTAAGAATCTTCTCTAAAATCTCATATTCGATAAGTTGACCTCACTAATTTTTTTTCCCAAAAATAAGCCAATTAATAAAATAAATACTCTGTATTTTCAATTTTTCTAACAGTATATAACATTGCTTGAGCGTTTTGGTAAAAAAAAAAAATTAGAACAAAGACTTACATTTTCAACATCATTTACTAATACACACATCTCTTCGTACACATTGGATAAAGTCTTCGTCCAAAAAAAACATGTTCTGTTATAGGGTTTTCAGAACTCCAATCTTCTTCTACCCCACTGCCCCCTAGGATTTCGATCGCTGCCCTGCTCTAACTAGTGGCGTGCCACTAACCTAGAGGGAAGCTTTTCCCATGATGGGTTTTAGTTTTAATCCCCACATAAACTCCATTTTCATCAGATCTGCTTTTCTATGGCTCCTCGTCTCTTTCTCCCACCCCTAGCCGCGTTGTTTGCTCCGGCGAAGCCCCGTGGCTTCTGTGAGGCCAACCTCTTTTGTTCTGGGTTATTTTGCAAGTTCTCATGGTGTTGCAAAGTCTTCGTTCCAACCTGGATCCGGGAGTTTCCGGTTGTGATAGCCGTCATCACAGAGGCTTTCCCTAGGCGGTTGTCAACTCTGAAGATCTGAGCATTCTTCTCCTCCCAAATCTGTATAAGGACTTTCGGTGCTCTTCCCATAAGGTTCTCTCCGACGGCCGTTTTCTTCGAGTGTGTACGATTTGTATGGGGTGGAGCGTCATGGGTGGATTCGTGACAAACCATGGAGGGTGATTCGTATATGGAGGATTCTATGTAGTGTTTTAGTTTTATTTTAGTTTTATGAATTTTTTATCTTGGTTGTTTTGTTTAGCTTAGATTCTTTGTTGCATTTAGGGTGTTTAGAACCTGGAGTTCTGTCCATTTTACTTTGGTGGCTTTTGTGACCCGGAGAAGATTTAGTCATCTTTTGAGTTTTTCGTTCGAGTTTTATGTTGGGATTTTGCCGGTACAGACGCTTGAACGTTGTCCTCCACAATCGATGGTCCTCGAACTCTTTGATTCTTCCAATAAGCTCAACAGGTATTTTAAAAGACAACGAGTTGCTCGAAACTCAGAGTGGTCTATCTTTTGCTCGTCGAAAGTTCACACACATTGTACTTTCATCCGATTCCAGGTTTGAATCATCGTTGTCTTGAGGTCTCGGCTTTTGTTGTTGGAAGATGTACGAAGTTTGTACTTTTGGGTGTTATACCCATTATTCAATAGTAAGCCTTGAGCAATTTTATACAAAAAAATATTTACTAAAAAATCAGTCTCCTTTGTAGAAGAAATAACATAAATGATGAGGTTGACGACGAGTTTTGAGTCTGATTCTATGTAACAGCAATTATCTACCCCAAGTATTTTCAGCCTGACCAATTGGACTTAAATTTTTTCCCTCACACTCTTCGATTTCTCTCTCCAAAATCTAAAGAAGAGATTAGACCCCCCACTTCACCATTATCAATCGGATTAATATTGAACGTCGAAAGAGTCGTTGAATGAAAATTTTTTGCGTCTTTGTAGCTCATTTTTTTCTCTACGACAAAATTACTTTCTGACTAGACGAAGCTACTTGGTTTGAGCATGTCACCAATCCTCGGTCTCATATATAGTAGACTATTCATAAAAAAAATAATGAGATTAATTATACATATATTTTACGTTGTTAGTATAATATCTGCTCTAAAGTTTAGAGATTTCTTTTACATAATACATTTAGCGATTAAGTTGACCAAAACTCAAATTTAAAGATAAAAAGTGGATCTACTCATATTCCTTGATGGGGATCTATAACGCGAATTTGCCTCAGATTCCCAATTCAAAATAAGCGAATGAGTATAATGGACAAAATAAACGGTCATTTATTCAAACAATCAGAAAAAGAAATGTCGTCAGCTTCTCTCACTATACACACTAAATACTTACTCTCAAATGAATTGGGCTTAGCGATTCTCCTCTGTTATTTTACTTAATTTATAGAAGATTGCATTAAGCATGATTAGACTGGGCCAATACGAGCTTGTAGCTTTTGTGGTATATTAAATTAAAATATATTTGAGGGTCACAACGATTTGAATTCGCTGGTGCCACATGTTTCCGATACGTGGAAAAGCAACAAAACAGGTGTATCTGCGTGGGACTAGATTCCCATTAACTCTCATTCCACAACAATAAATAGTAAGGAAAAACCCCTATATGCAATATATCCATACTTGCATCAAATTGCAAAGACCCCTATCTGCAAATATATTAAAGGGAAGAAGAACAAAAAAAAAAAAAAAACAAACATTTTTATCTTAAGTTTGGTTGGCATGAAGAATCTGCTTCCCCTATTCTTGACCTGTCTCTAAGTGTCTCCAGTGAATCTGGGTTGGGTTAAGTTATAACTTATAAACTTGCTTTCTCAGAATGTCTTTCGTCTTAATTGGACACGTGTCGTCCATACAAAGCCCTTGCTATGAATAGAATGTAAATATATTCAACTAAAATAATAATCACTTTGTTCATATGTAAGACGTACGACAAATATATGTTTATATTTTGAATAGCTCGATTGCTCGTATTAAAAATTTATAGTTTAGGAATAATGAGCTGCCTAAAAGTTGTACCGTATGTTCTGGCTGTTAATGACTTTTATTGATTAATTTGATCAGCTCTTTAAATCGTAACAGGTAGTCAACGAATTTCGATTTCAATATTCTCGAACTACGATTGGTGGTCAGAAATTTGTATGAGTTTTTATTGCGAAAAAAGTTTTTCCACTTGACTCTCTTGAAAGGAAAGACTTTTAAATACATTATTTGTAAACGAGCGTCATCAATATTATTCCGATTCTTAAATGTTGTGTCGTTAAAAGTAAATTTTATTCAAGAGTTTCTTTATATGGATGTTGACGTGCATATTTTTGGCCTCACAATTTTCCATGCACGGATCATTGAAAGAGAAAAATATGTCCAATCAAATTATTTTTTCTTTCGGTTTTTCCTTTCTATTTTCCATCTCCTCGTGAATTAGGTCAATATTAATTAATGAAATTAATTTATATAAATATTTGTGAAATTTGTTATCACTAGCATATTTTGCACTTCTTATTAAAGAAATAGTCAAAGTTTCATTTAATTAAGAAAATAGCTTATTTTTTCTTAACAGACAATTATAACATTCACAAATCAGTTAATTAATTAACAGACCGAATTGAGTTAGGTTAATTAATTAACTGAATGTTTAGATTGAAAATTCACAAAAAAATTACAAAAATCAGGACTCATTTTGGATCCGTAGAGCTTCTAATGTTATGGTTCATTGACTGTGGTTTCTGTGGTACGAATGAGGTATCGGTCTCTGTCTGTGTATCATACTGAATAAGTCTAGAGTTTGATGAAAATACAAACATTTAAAGGTATCTTGGGTCAGTGTGTAATTATGCGAAATTAATTTGTGGACAAACAAATTTACCATCATAACAAAAATAAAAAGAATAATATAAAAGTAAATAATAGTATAAGCTGTTATTGTTGGAATTGATCTATGGTTAAGAAAAGATTTAACGCTTCGAGCAAGCGGCGGAATTTAAAAATTTTCTTTAAAACAAGTAAAATGTTTTTACTAACCTAGACAAAGAGCAAGTACATATAAATAAAACTATAAGTGAGCATTATATGTTTACTAACCTTTGAGAAGCTTGAACGTTGAGAAGCCTTAGGATGGTTGAAACGTTCGTCTCCCTTCGCAGCACGTCTCTCTTCTTTCCTCGGGAACTCGAGCAACCATGAAAGTTTTTATCACAATAATGACTCGAGAAAGAAAGGAATTAGTGTGTGGGCAATTTTAAACACGACGACTCGAGAGCAAGTCTCAAAGTCGAAGAGCTAAAACACTAGGTCAAATGTGGACCTAGGTGCCAAAACAAAAACGAAAAGAACTTAGAGAGAGAGAGAGAGAGAGAGAGAGGGAGAGGGGGCGGCCAAGTGTTGCAGAGAGAGAAGTTGTCAATCTCTAAAACTTTTGAATGAATGAAATGAGAAGAATGAGAGATCTATATATATGAAAAGTTTTACCTTCAATAATGTAGTTTATTCTTCTATAGAATATCACATATTCATGAGGTAATATTTCCTCTTTCTCTTTCTCATTTGGGCGTGTGACTTGAGGCTTCTAGAAGTAAAATTGTTTCCTCTTTTGCTTGCCTTGGCCGCCCATCATACTTTCCTCCTAGAGGAAATTTGTTTCCTCTTTTTCTTTTGGAAAGTATCTTCATACATTAATGCACAAAATAAACTCTCTTTCACACTATGGCATGAACGAAATTCAGCCTTCTTTTCCTAGGGTTGGACGTGCAAGGCTTCTAGAATGGGTTTCTAGATTTTTCTTCATTTGTTCATGACAACATAAGAAAAGCCCATTAAGAATTTTCAAGTAAAATTCCATGAAATGAAATTAATCCTCAAGGCCCAATAAACTCTTCATGGCCGAGTGTTTTAAGTTTTATTTGTCATCACATGACAATGTCAAAAAAAAATTATTGACATTCATTTCGTCCTATGTCTAAAAAAATAAAAATACCCTTTAGACAATTTTCGTAAAACTTGTCTCGTTCTTGTTTTGACTTAGCTTCTAGTTTAACTATTCCTATTCGATATGATTTGTGACAGTTACCTCATGGATCCAAATGAACAAAGCCTGAGCTAAAATACTTGGACTCAAAAGTTCACAAACTTTTTCCAAGTTTAGCTTAATTTCAACTGACTCCACTAAATAGTTGACACTGAGAATCTCTCGGTTCAAATGAATTTATTTTCTACCCAAGAATTCAACTAAATTGTGATGAGTGGATCCACTGAATGTTATCTATGTTTACCCTTCATGAATATCATCAACTAGTCGAGATTTATAAAATTACCATTTTATCCTTCTAGCTGTTATTTCCTCAACTCCTTTATCGCTTGTGAATAAGTTAGAAACAATGTATTGACGAGGAGCTAACAAGTCACATTGTTTCATCCAAAAGAGTCATGACTCAATTTGGACACTGGCCAGTTCATTTATTCACATTCCAAGGAACAAAGCATGATGTGATATACATTGCATTTCAGCAATCTTGTACATGAATTCTGTATCTATGAGATCTTCACAAAGTTACTCATAACATCATAACTTAGTACTTCACCAATAGGTCTTGTTAAGAATCACATAGTGAATCCGAACTCTGACTTTCTCAAATGAGAATACGTAAGCTATGAAATGGCATGTCTCATTTCAGGATTGAGGTAAGCATGATGCAATTCATACGTAGTGACTTCGAGACATAAGAGGTTAAATGGTTTGTTTTTATCTTGTCTCTAGAAGTACACTGGTCAATTCAGTACCTTCGGAAGATACCTAGAAGAACTATAGAGTCTCCAACTCTCAATGTCCCATAACCAGACATCATAGATTCTCCTAACAATCGTATTGAGATCAATAGCCCTTTGATCTTTAGATTGCGAATATATTGTTTTAAGAAAACCATGAAGAGTTTGTTCATGCAAATCTACATTTGTCTCTTCATATGTTGTTAGGTTTGTTTATGGACTAAAGACTAAGGTTTTATCATAAAGCTTCAGACAAGGAATGATGAATGAACGTTTCATCTTTTATTAATAAATAAGCAATTACAAGCAAGAGTTTTCGTGAGACTTTATTACATCAAATGTACATAAGTAAAGACTACAATTCTTCTTTTGGGCACTATTGACAACAGTTATAGGGTCAAAATCAACCCTCGAAAAAAGGCAAAACACGACAGAATGCGAGTAATGTAATTATTCCTCACCGACTAGTCTCCGATCGAGCTTGGGCGAGGCCCAGACAAGCTCCGCAAGGCGCAGGCCCCGCGAGCTTTGAGCGAGGCCCAGTCGGCCAAGATATGCCCCGCGAACCTCGGACGGGGTCCAGCCCGAAGGGCAGGCCCTGCAATCTTCGAGTGAGGCCCAGCCTATCTAGGCAGGCCTCGCGAGCCACATACGAGGCCCAGTCTGCCGAGGCAGGCCTCACGGGCCACTAAAAGCCACGATCACAAGGGCTCACCTAGCAGCCCGAGGCCCGCTGTCCATCACAAATGCCCCACCCACGTATGGCGGCCTCTTTCCCTAGCCTTGCCACCTACGACGAAGCTCAAAAGGTCCAGCGCGAGCCCTCCCCGCAAGGCCCCGTCGAGCATCTTGGAACTTGGGTCATGCACGCCCTCAAGCCATATGCGTGTAAATATGGGCTCATTCTCTATAATCTATAAGTTATTCACTACATTGGAAAGCCCATACTCTCTAATTCTCTCTAAAAATTACTTTAAACGGTTTCGAGCTAAGAGGACGTTCGCTCCATAGTGCACACATTACACCAGTACTAATGTTGAATGTCGGATCACGCGAAGAAGGGAAACATTCCACGTCCCTCTAGTTCACGTTTGTTTCCTCTCACAGGTTACAAGTAGAACACGGCTCCTGATCATCTTTAGAGGTCGGTGATCTCAGGCGTTTGACGACACTAGCCTATGTGCAACTTCAGGGTCCGGCTCTGGGTTGAACCGCTGACGGCTCACTAGTGTTGACCCGATTTCGAGCGTTAACAGGAGCTTAAAAAATATTTCTAACTAGTGTGTAACCAAAATTTGAACTTAGCAAAAATTTGTAATTTTGGTGACCTTTTATGTAGACCAAAAAAATAAAAGTGATTTTAAATCTCACACATAGATACGAGACGAGCCCGAACAAAAAAAATAAGTCATACTTGGATCCACCCAAGCGTACTCATCAAATGGATCCACCCGAGCAGGCGGAGTCGGGATCACCCGAATGAACCTGACTAGAGCTGGAGCCCGATCCACACGGTCCAAATGAGAGACCATTTCAAACTTAATCTTTTAAATATTTGACCTAAATTTTAAATCTCATATAAGGACTGTCTACAATTTCTCTCATTATTTATCGTTTTATTTGTATTTGTTTCTTGATGTTATTCATTTATTATTTATAATTTGAAATTTTAGTTAGGGCTGTTTACAATTTTTAATTAAAAACCGGCATTTGGAGAAATATTTTGTAGCCTGTATGTTTGGAATGAGGATAAAAAAGCTAGTACGTTCGGAAATTTCTTAGTTTTCGAAGAAATCTCTGCCTGAAATGACTATTCCAACCTTGGGCCCATACCATGAAAACCATGTAGCCTAATCCAACTGAAAGTTTTCAGAAGCCCAAGGGATCTTCCAGCGATGTTATGAACTTGATTAAGATGTCGTGTTTTTTTTTCCCCCGTCGAAACAGTGCATGAGATTTTTAATGGGCTGAGTCATTAAGCTCTATTTATTTTGCTCAAATAATTAAGCTCTATTCGTAACATAATGCATCAATCAATTTCTGAAAATCAGCCAATCACAAATGAATAAACCATTAGTTTGTGCAATTATCATCATGACGACGACTTGTGTTACAGCCATTTATAAAGCCGGTCTCCCAAAAAAAAAAAAAAAAAAAAAACTAATCACTTAGTGAAGAACACTTATTCTCTCATGTTATAATGCCCACGCCGGAATAGCTCCACTATGTGGCCATAAAGAATTATTATGTAACAAAAATGTGGAATTTAATTTTATTTATTAGTTTATTTATAGTTTTGATAAATAATGACCCAAATTGTCTCTAAAAAGACAGGATTATCATTGCTAAAATAACGATTGAGGACTGAATTGTCACTAAATAAATAAATAGAGATGGTTCCAACAAGAATTAAGTTTTAATTTTTTAAGACAAAATTAATAATTAACTAATTTTTTAGGACCATGATTCAAATTAAGGTTCCATAGTGTTTTTTTTTTTTTTTTTGAGTAAGGCACTGTCGGCCAGGATTACATGATATATTAGCAATGCAAAGCGCATGTGACACTATCGGCCAAGATTATACAGTAGGTGGTACTATTGGCTAAGATTACATAATTTTTTGAATAAATCTTAGGGGACATGCATTTCTGCATCTCATGGGTGCTTGGACCCATGACCTCTCCGTTGAAGTGTGTGAAATTACCGCTAGACCAAGCTAGCTACCACTAAAGTTCTATAGTTATATAGCCATATAAAAAAATTTAAGTTTGTATAATAGACAACGTTTAGTTAATTATAATTAATTAGTCACTGATTTTATTAATTATAAGTAAATTGATAACTTTGTCCAAAAAATTTCAGCCTATTAATTAAGTTATTTGGATAAAATTATCAATTTAATTGCAATTAATAGAATCAGTGACTCATTAACTATAACGAACAAAATATTGACTATTTATTAAATAATAAATTTGATGTGGCTTAATTGCTCATAAATTTCTTCAAACTATACAGTTTTTTTACCCTGCAATGTTCCATCTGTATATTTTCTCTTTTTTACCCTTTTCAAAGTAGTAATATCACCGCCTTGTTTCTAGTCACCAGTCACAACAAGCTAAATCGTGTGAAAAACTCAAATTCTGGTTACCTCTAGTCACAAATTTTGTTTATGACTTATTAAAGTCTGATTTTTGTGTTTGTTTATTAGTTTAATTGGTTTTTTAGCAGAGGGTTGTTATATATTGCAAGAAGGCTGAAATGAATATTGCATGGTAAATATATTTTCAATCTAGTTGAATAATTTGTTTAAAATATTGACTCTCATCAAACTTGTGATGCATGAAAAATCCATTACAACAAAAAAGTCATTTCTTTCAAGTCACTAAAAGAGTCGACTTATTAATTAAGCTACTTACCTTTAGATTTAATATAGTTTAACCATAATAATCCACCGGATTCAAACCTGATTAATTCAAAATGCTCTTTGGAGCGAACGGCCTTTAATATTCAAAGGAATTTTCAATTGAAAAACGGTTATTTTGAGATGTCAAAATTTGTCATACAAATTTAGTTAAATGGAAGTGAAGTCTCATGCTTTTCTTGCTTCTGGTCTTGTTAAAACCCTTTAACATCTCATAATTTTTCTTTTTCTTCTCTGAATCAAACACGTCTCTCCAGAAGGCAATTTTCAAATCGAGGTTCAAACTATTTATTGATCACAAATAGAGGCAATTTTCAGCTTTTTTTAATCCTACTTCTTTCAATATTGATATTATCAATGTGTGAAATTTGAACACAGATTTAAGAAATTAGGAAGCCAAAATGAAGCCTCCTTGTTGTGACAATTCAAGCATGAAAAGGTGTTTGTGGTCTGAAGATGAAGATTCTAAGATACTTGAATATGTGTCAAAGCATGGAACATCAAAATGGACTTCTGGCTCCAAAAAAGCAGGTTTTCCCTATTTCTCTTTTTTATAACATAGATTGTAATTTAAACCCTAATTTGAGTTGTTGATTTTTTTCTGCTTATTTTTAGGACTCGGAAAATGTGGGAAAAGTTGTAGGCCGAGAAGGACTAATAATAATAATAATAATTGTGCGAAGCCTGATCTCAAGAGCGAGGATTTCACTCCTAAAGAGGAAGACCTTATTATCAAGCTTCATGCAGCCATTGGTAGCAGGTTATATATATATATATATATATATATATATATATATATATATATATATATATATATATTTTTTTTTTTCTTGCAATTTCCATCTCAATTATTGTTTTATCCCTATCTTTGTTAATTCTCTCATCGAGCAAGCTCAAGACATTAGTGATGTCTGGTATCATGCACGTTTTTAGCTTAAATAATCTCGTAGTTATTATGAGTGAAAATATGATCCTGAAATTAATTTTTTGAGCAAAACCGTCATCAATCTATAGAGTTTGTAGCATTTTAATCTGTTTAATGAAGAAGAAAAAAATACATTTTTTTTACATGAATTTTATCAGCCTATGATTTTCATGAGAAAATAATTAAGTTATAATATAATACTACAAAACTTGATAAAAGATACAAAAAATTAGCCAAATAAGCCACCAAAAGTCTAAGAATTGCTAGATAGCCAACTTTTTGTAAGTTTTTTTGTAAATAGTCACCTCAACTTATTTACGACACTCAAAAAGACAAAAATACCTAAAAATATTCCCGTCTATTTTGTTTTTTTTTTTTTTGTCTTTTTGTCTTTTTGAATGCCATAAATAAGTTGAGGTGGTTATTTACAGAAAATTTACAAAAGATCGGTTATTATACAAAATGCTAAGGCAAATGGCTATATAGCTAAAAAAAACCCTAAAAGATATTGTTACAGTAAAATTTCCTTTTTAATGATACTATTCATTTAAAGTATAAATATGATATTTAAGTTTGCAAATATTTTTTAAAATCTCCAAGTGTTGAATTTCATTAAAAAAAAGTGTGATAGTTTTATAGACTATAGGGCTTTAAAATCAATAATTGAGGATTATTTTGTTCAACAAATTATTTTAAGTACCAAAATGTAATTCGCATTATAATTTAGACCAATTGGGGTAGCAATTCTAAAATGTAAATGAACTTGGTTATATAGAAAGAAAAAAAAAATTCTGAAAATAGCTTCACATGTGTTAGTGTGATCATTAGTGCATCTGAAAGTTGTTTGTGTTTATGTGATGTGGGGTTAAAGGTGGTCTATGATAGCCCAACAACTCCAAGGAAGGACAGACAATGATGTGAAGAGCTATTGGAACACCAAGCTCAAGAAGAAGCTCACCGATATGGGAATCGACCCCGTCACTCACAAGCCCTTCTCCCAAATCTTCGCAAGCTACGGAAGTGTTGGTGGGCTCTCCAAGCCCGGTCCGACGAGAATCGGGTCCTTCAACAAAGACTTGAGAAACGCAATGGTCACTCCGAGCCCAACCATGCCAATGCCAATATCTATGATGATGCCGAGCCAAGCTATGGTCTCGCTTGACCTCTTGGCCGAGCTTCAAGCCATCAACATGGTCAAAGACTCCTCGACGAACTACAACAACCCCAATATCGTCTTCATCGCCAACGAGCCTTCTTCGTCGTCCTCTTCGACTTGTTCCTCGGCCGCGCAAGATCTTTGCCACCCCGTGCCTTTCAATTGGAACGAGTTTCTTCTCGAGGACGAGTTTCTTCCCGAGTGTACTCAAGAGCAAAATAATGAGATTGTTATTGGTGAAGTGGTTGACAAAGAGGCTGGTCATCACACTCACTACTCAAGCAATGATGATGAGGCTAGTGATAGCTCTTTTGTGGAGGCTTTGCTGGCCAAAGAGAGTGAGATGTTGATGGAGTTTCCTGATCTCATGGGAGATGGGTTTTACTGATAAATGTCTAATTCAATTTTATTATATGTCGAAATTGAAGGATTAACATTTGGGTTTCATTGTTAATTATGTTTTGAGAGAATAAGGCAAGATTGAGTAGTAAGAATATGCAAGTTGAATTAATATTGCTAAATTATTTAATCTTTGGCTCAGAAAAAAAGTATTGTAGTTCATAAATACTACTGAAAAATTAGATGAAATTATTGTTATTTGGAATATAAAAATTTACAGCAGATAAAGATAATGTGATCATTCATCAATTAATGTATTTATCCAATAATGGCTGGTGCAAATTGACAACATCAGTGTTTTTAGAAGCTGAGTTCTTCTTTCTTGCTGAGTTGAATTTATATTTCTTAATAAGTCTTGCTATTTTCCTCCTGCATATGTCCAACTCTGATCCGAGTTTTCTCACTGTCCAAATAGGCCTGTAGACATAAATCAATCAACTTATGTTAATTATGGCCAAATTAACAAAATAAAAAAAATACATTGAGTATTTCCCTTTAGCTTTCTATAATATTCTGAATATGAAATAATCTTCAATTGGTAATAACATATTTCTAATTCCTTTCTAGGTTTATACGTATTTCTACTATAAGGACGCTCTAGATGTATAGCCCAAACAAACTATGATATTTGTATATAGCCATCCTTTGAGAAAATGATGGAATCTAGCCACACAAAAAAATAAATTTCATTTATTTGTACCCATCTTGCCCTTTAACAAACCGTATATGGAATTGGTATTTACTAGCAGTAATATATAAAAAAAAGAACATTTAATAAACGTGTGTAGTGTAAATTAGTTCCAATTAAAAAAAATAACGCATGTTAATTCTCCCATAATCAAGAAACTATCAGTGTACACGTAACCACAGGGCCGGCTCAAGGCATTTTGAGGCCTAAAGCGAAACTTTGAATAATTGGCCTTTATTTTAAAAAAAATCAATATCAATAATTATAATTTAATGAGAATAACATTGAACAATAATTACTTATTGGATTAAATAACTATTTCATATTACCGAATTAACTCTATTGACATAATAATAATAATAATAAATAAATAAAACTCACACGCACACAAAGCTAATTTAAATATAGAAATAAACACAAGAGGGTGAGTTTTTGAAGTTTTTAAAGCTTGAAGTCCATGTCTATATTTTTTAATGAGTTTCTATTTCTATTTTTCTATGTTTTTTTTAATCTTAATCATATTTGTATTGACTGATCATTTTTATGAAAATAAAAAATCTCACACTTCTATTTTTTTTTTATAAGTCCCAATCCCACGCTGTATATACATTTATAGTTGGGCTTCTGAATATTCTGAAAGTTAATGACGTTTTGATTCTTGTAAAGGGCTTTTTATTTGAGAATCAATGGGCTTTCCAAAAGTGTGGGACTAATGGCATGGCCGATTAATTAGAAATTTATAATATAATCAAGAGTATTAGATGTGTTTTTGAAAAATATTGGGTCTTTTTAAAGTGGGGGCCTAAAACCATTGCTTTAACTCCTTTATGCTTGGGCGTAACCATGAACCATCATTATATCAAAATAAAATAAAAAAGGATAAAAAACAACTTCCCTCGCCATTATCATTCCTAAAAACTCAGAAAAATCCCCTAAAAATTTTGAACGAAGAAGACTACGAAATTGAACTTTTGAATGTAAGTTAGGGTTTGTTTAAAAAGTTAGGGTCTTATCCTGGAAATAACTAGAAATTATTGAAAAAAATATATTGATTATCAAGTTGTTTGTTTAAAAAGTTAGGGTATTTTTGTTTCTAAATTTTGTAGTCGATTTAGTGTTTTTTTGGTTTCTAAGTTTTGTAGTCAATTAATCCTGGAAATAATTAGAAATTATTGACAATAATATATTCATAATCGAATATGTTTGTTTAAAAAGTTAGGGTTTTTTGGTTTTTAAATTTTTTAATTGATTTATGATTTTTTTTGTTCCAAGTTAGTCGGCTGAAGGAAGGAAAAAAAAAAAGAGAACTGATCAGTTTCGTATGGCTGATATATCATATATATAGTGCAACACGAATAAAAAAAAAGATTTGAAAAAGAGAGAATATATTTAATTATGGAAAATAATCACAAACTTCATATTCCAAATCCCATCAAATCAGCGGTAACTAACTGCTACACAAAAAATAGAAACAAACGTATCATTAAAAGCCGTTTAACCTCGAATTTGAAAAAAAAAAAAAAAAAACGTGGTTTCAACGTGAAGGACAAAACGGACAATCTAAAAGGCTGATTTATTTGCCAACTCAGCAATATGGCTATATATATATATATGTTTTACTGTTCCAAAACGTTGGCTACAATGAAAAGCTCAAGTTTCATGTGGCTTAGTTAGAAAATTCTTCTTATAATGTGTTTTTAAATTATTAATTATTTTTCTTTTTCAAATTAGGAAATACTCATTATGAAAAGAAAAGAACAAACCCATTTAATTTGTGATAAAAAAAGACATAGCTGCAAATAAGTGAAAATATTCTATGATTTGAGATTCCTTTTAAGTTTCAAGAGTTATATTCAAATAGAAGTAAAATTTCTTATGGGTTGAGATTGCTTTTAAGAGTAAATTAAAAAACCAAAGAAAAATTCAAAGATACACAAAATTTAAAAATAGAAGTATATTTTAGCATAAAATAATTATAAAAAAATACAGATTCGATATTAAAAAAATATTGAAGAATGACCTACGTGAGCTTGCAATTTAATTTTTATTTTCAATATCTAAAATCCAGTCGAAATCACGACTATAACTGACTCTAAACAGTCACATCCGCAAAATTGATGATGAGTAAATTAAAAAAAAATTACCATGTTCTTGCGGCAATATTTTCCTGGTTCCTGAAACCTTTAACAACTTCTTTGTCGTCGACGAAGTGGAAATATCCGTAGGTTTCCACTTGGTCATCGCTTATGACCGTTGTTTTGGTAACTTGGCCTGCACGTAAAGATGTTGGCACGAACTCGCAGTGGTATATGGTCCTGTATAAGCCACCAAGTCCGACACACGTGTGTATGTCCACGTAATCACCAAAGTCGATCGTAACGTAACTGCAATGGACTATTGGCTTTGTGACGTGGATTTTACGGACTATCATCATGTTCATTCGGTGATCAGTGCAATCGTTGTAGACTCGGCTCATTATTAGGGACATCTTGGAAAAGGTATTTAGGGATCTAGAAAAAGAAGAAGAGCAAATAAATTGATATGAGAATGAGAGTGGTGATGGGAAGATATTGATAAATCTTTGAAAAAGGATTTAGGTTTGAAAAAGCGATTTATGAGTATATGAAGGTTATTTAGTGATATATATTGGCCAAAGAGTGTAGAATCCTACTCGGACTCTAGTGCAATTAAATTCGATTTTTAGAGGAAGTGCACCATTTTTTTTTAAGATTCCGAAACGTCGACTAAGTTATTCTATTTTGATGTGGCATACTTCATCTTATTTTATTTATCTATTTATGACTATTTATCTAAAATATAGGTGCTTATTTTTTTTTTTAATTTTTAATTTTTTTTCACATATTTCACTTTGTTGAATTTTTTCCACTCTTGTTTTTCAGGAAATATATTCTTATAAGAGATTTATTAGTAACTAACCTTATTAAAGGGGGTGTTTTAAAATAATAGAAAAATTATCGATGTATTTAGAGAAATAACCAATATTAATTTTGAGTTACCAAAATTGCACTTTTCCCCAAATTAATCTCTCCCACGCTGCTTAATACAATTGTCCATCCGACCACCCATGAGGAGCTAGTGACGGCGGAGATTCGCCGTCTTCGTCGCCGGAGATTCCCGATGGTGACGATCCACGCCGTCCTTCGGTGCACTCCAGTTCAACTTCGTAAATGCCGTGCCGTCGAGAGCCTCGACCGAAGCTTTCACAGCAAGCTCGAGCTCCGGGAACGACAGCAATTTTGGTTCGTACGTTGTCGTCGACAGAGCCATCGGTGATCTGACAGTTGCTATCTACGTCGGGGTTGCGGACTCTGTTGGGGAAGAGCGTCATCATCGACGACGGATACGGGAAGGAGAAACGGCTCAGAGTCGTCGAGGAGATAGTTGACAAAGAGTTCAATTAAACGATGGAATCGGGTTCTGATAGTGAAAGTCTTGAATTTCGGGTACCATTGTTGTATTGGATTCATATTTCATTGGTCTTTCGATTTTGAATTTCGATGATGAATTTTATATCAATCAATGAACGTGTATCATGACGACATCGATCGGAGCGGGGATGCATCAAATCGAGGTTTTTAGGGTTTCGAGATTCGTGACGTCGGAGAAGATGACTTTCGTTCCGTTTAGTTCGGCGACAGTTAATCCGATTAGCTGTGACGAATCTCTTCTGATCGCGATTTTGAACATCGGCGAGTCTCGCGGTTGCGCCGATCCGGCCATTCGAAAGTCGCAAGTCCAGTTCTGCGTATTATCGGTGATAGTTAATCGGATTAACTATAAATGTTGATCCGATTAATTGTGACGATTCTCTTGCGGAAATGATCTCAAACATCGGTGACTACCGCGGCTGCGCTGATCCGACTGTTCGAAGGTTACAAGTCCAATTTTGCGTATTAATAGTGATAATTAATTCGATTAATAGTGATAGTTAATCCGATTAACAGTGAAGGTTAGTCGGATTAATTCTTAACAATATAATTGGTATATTGTATTGTTGGAGCTAGATAACTTGCCTTCTTTTATAACCTTCCAATTCCAAATACATTCTTTCGGCCCCGTTTGGAACCCGGAAAATACAAAGGAAATGAAAATGAGAATCCATTGCATTTTTTAGGTCTTGTTTGGATTGAGGAAAATAAGATGGAAAGTTTTTTTGATGGAAAATATGATGGAAATTGTATAACTAAAATATGGATTTCATTTTCCTTCACAAATTTGATGGAAAATGCAAATCCAACTTATTTCACACATGTGAAGTTTTCAATTCATTTTAACTTCACACGTGGCAACTTATTTTAGACCTAATTTCGTCTCTCTCTCATCACTCTCCCGATCTCTTTCTCTCTCATCTCTCTCTCTCATCACTCTCCCGATCTCTCTCTCTCTCTCTCTCTCTCTATCTCTCTCTCTCTCTCTCTCGATCTCAACCTCGACCTCGAACATCTCTCCCGCGCTACTCTCTCTTTTTTTTCAGCGCTACGCTTCAATCACTGTTTTCGTCGACGAAGAAGAGAAGAATGGGAAAGGACAGAAGAATCAGAGTGGCCATGGATTTCTCGTATTCGTGACTGAAACCCTAACCTTCGAATGAGGGATTCAAATCCTAGAAGACTCGCCGATCAAATTCACAACTCAGACCAGGTATGTCGATTACTTATCCGTTGAATATTTGAGTTCAGGGTTACGAATTTGATGACGATTTGTGGTTGTTTGACTGCATCGGAACTATCCGTAGCTCGCTCAAAGCTGTGTTGTCCCTATTTTTTTCTTTTCGTTTCTTCTTTTCTTTTCGTTTATTCTTTTCTTGGTTTTGATTTGTTTAATTGGCTCTAAATTATGCTTCGGAGAATTTGGATGCTTTGACTGATGAATTTGTTGTTTTCCTTGTTTGGGGATATTTTTGGGTTTCTTATTTTTGGGACACACTTGGTTTATAGCTGATGGTACTCATTTGAAAATGCTTGAGCGTGAGAGAGCTATAAACTAAAGAGAGAAAAAAAAAATCTTGTGGTTTGAGTAGTAATCTGGCTTGCTCTTTCTCTGTTTTGGTTTTCAGAGTCGCCACAAACGTCAAAATCAGTTTGATCGGCATGAATCGATGTCGCGATACAAATCTGGAAACCAGGTTCCAAGCTCGGATCAAAGACCACCACAACCACCGCCATCGTCAACGGTATAATTTCCTTTCATTTTCAAAGATTCCACTGTGCAATTCAACTTTCATGTCTTTTTTCAATCTCCTTTCTTCTGGTATCCATATTCTTTTTTCTGTAAGCTCATACTGTCAATGCTTACTTTTGTAAAATTCATTCATATCTAATTGGATCCTACTAAAAAAAAGAAAAAGAAAAAAAGGCCTCCCATTGTATCAAATTTTCCAATTCAAGGTACAACTGATCGTCATGTATTGATAAGTTGATCAACTTATTTCCTGCGTGTCTTGAATTAAATCATGAATGTATACGTCAACTTTCTTTCTTGCAAGTCAAAATTTGAAATTAACACCATTAAGAAAATGTAGATATTGCTATTGTGGTTTGTGATTAACAACATTTTCTCTCTGATTTTTTTTTTTGTCATAGTTTTTGCGTGTATTGCTATTTTTCTAGCAGTTTTTGTTCCCACCTGATCACAGTAGTACTTGGTAATTTCTTAAGTTTAAGATCAGAAACAGTTTAGCTTAATTTGACCTTTAAAGCTATTATAAAGATCTGCGAACATCTGAAATTTTGAGTTACATTCTCTACGTTTCATCATTTGAACTGGCTTTACTTTTTTTTTTTTAGTTATGACTTAAAGTTACGTTTATAAAGGATATATAGCCCATTTTTTAAATTTTTAAGGTATATGTATGTCAAGCTGAATTTCCTTTTTCAATTTTACCCTTTTTGTTTACATTTTATTTGATTGGATGTATGATTATTCCTTGAACGCTATGCTGGTCTTTTTTTTATGTGTGGTTTGTGACTGCATTTGGCTTTGATATATTCTTTGGCATTTCATATTAATCTCCGAGCCAATGAATCATCTGAGATTGGGTTCATATTTCAATGTTTTGATGCGGCTACCATATTAAGGTAAAAGCATTCCCTGAGTTTGAGCCATGAGGTCTGTGTATGCTAGTGATTTTTTGTAACTTTATTAGTAAAGAGTAGAGTCTGTTTGAATTCAAAGCTGATTTTGTAAAATGATCAATTTGATATCTAGCATGACATATATAGTAGAAGAAAGCCACGTGATTTAAAGAGCACTTGTGTACTGTGTTCTTTTCTTCGATGCTGTAGCGGCAACATTAGGCAAATCGAGCAGGCTAGACTTGGATATGGAGCATGCGGTCACAAGTGAAAGTTTACGAAGAGCTCACCGAAAACGAGAAGATTGCTCGAGCTTTCCTCGCGATTACCGGAGAACGACGTCGCATATGGATGGAGATGCAATTTGGATTGACGATATTTGATATTTGATAGATGTTAGGACTTCCATTTAAATTTTAAACATGTGTGTCTATGCTCTGTTTGATTTCTTGACAAGTTTCCTAGGTTGATTTGGCTCAGTTTTGTGGATCATTTTTCATCTGGTAGTTTAGGGAGTACCAGGAAACAAATTGGTAAAAAAAAAAATCTAAGACAATATTGAAGCTCCAATTATTTACCTAAATTTTCTATTTCTATATGAATATATTTTAGCCACATAGGAATATATTTATGGGTTTCAAAAGGTAATAAACAAAATACCTTGTAAATTAGCAATCTGATTCGAGTAACAATCGAAATATATTCATCAGCATATTTACTCATTCTAAATTTCCAAGTCATTCACAGCTAACATCTTACAATATCACAGTCATTAATGTCATATAATGTGCCCTATTAACAAACCCAGAAGTATATATCATTAAAAAAATAAAATCCCTAGTTTGATACTGTCTTTAGTGGAACATACGGCATCAAATTTTAGTGTTAAATCTATTGACCATCTTTATAAAACACTAGTGACAAAGGACAAGTATCAAACTTAATTTACACATAATATACTGAACCACATGTGAGTCGCTCATATATCTGGGTCCAAGACCCATATACCCGATCGTACCATACTCTCCAACAAAAATTATTTTTCAGTTAAAAAAAAAATATTTTTCCTTCCTATTTTCAATGTTTGCATTTTTAGCACATCCAAACAAGAATGAGAAAATACTATGGATTTCTACTTTTTTTCCTTTGTATTTTCCACTATTTCCAAACATGACAAAAATTTTTGAGTTTCTCATGTATTCTCCCTTTCGTTTTCATTTTCCTTTAAAGTTTCACTTTCCTTTGCATTTTCTGGGTTCCAAACGGGGCCTTCATGTTGCAGTAATTTTTTTTTCTTATAAGCAAATAAATTATAATTTTAGAAAATCTAAATTGAAATGAATTTTTTTTTTATGAATTAAATTTAGAATAAATGACAGGATTGCCCCCTGAATTATAGCACTTGAGACATCGTGCTCCTTAAAACATAAAATCGACTAAATCACCATCTAATATCATGTTTTGTACGCTTCTGGTCCTTCTGTGTATGAAACTCAAAAGAAGTCTGTTAAGTCGTCACGTTTTCGTCACGTGAGATACATTTCTAGTGGTTTTACGAATATAACCCTTAAAACATTAACCCAAATATATATAAAAGAAGAAGTAATCGATATTTTCAAAATCCAAAAATTCTCATCGCCCAACTCAGCTCGAGCTAGGGTTATAAAAAAAACCCCAATTTTCCCAAAATCAATTGCGAAACTCCATAACCAGTTAAGGTTCGAGAACCCATAATTTCTGAGGTCCTTGTCGCGTATTGCTTTCTCTCGTCTGTGATATGGAAATCAGTCCGAGCAGTTCGTCGAATCGCAAGAAACCTCGTGTCATTGTCGAAGATCGAAGGCCGCAGTGTTTGTGCGAAATTAGCAGCGTTGAACGGACTTCGTGGACAAATGATAACCCAGGAAGACGATTTTATGGATGCCCAAAGTATCAGGTTAGTTTTTTTTTTTTTTTTTTTTTTTTTTTTTTTTTTTTTTTGGTAGTTGTGATACGATTTTTTGTTTGGGTAAATTCATTATATATTGAAGTGGACTGATTTGTTTCTCAGAATTCTAATATGAGAGGGTGCGGATTTCATGAGTGGTTGGACCCACCGATGTGCTCAAGAGCAAAGCATATTATCCCTGGATTGTTGAAGAAGGTCAATACACTCGAGAGCGCAACACAGTTTTCGGTGACTGAACAATCGGTAGACCAAGGCCCATCTCCAAAAAACGATGACTCAAGTGATGTGATTAGGCTAATTGCTACTGAAGTGCATAAATTGAAGCTGTTGGTTATGATTGTTCTTTAACTTATTTGTCTGGTTTTGTTTAAATAATGTGAATGTTATTGAACCATTGTCGTGTTTGACGTGTAACCTATCTGATGAAATATATATGCAATATGTTTAAGAAGATGTTTAAAGTTGGTGTTCGGCTGTTTTGTATAAATTGGCTGTTTTGTATAAATTTGTGAGGTTATGAAAATGTGTTCTGATAAATGGAAGAAGAGTCAGAAATGAAGATATGTGCAAGCAGTAGGCAATTACTTAGTAAAAAACACATTTGATTACAATTCATTACAAACATTGTATTTCAGATAAACATTGCAAGCAGTGGGCAATTACTTAGTACAAAACATTACAAACATATAGGTAATACAGTAACTAATAACTTAAGCCTTTACACCAAAAAGAAGAACTGAAGTTTGTAGGGCATTAGACCCGACCCAAAAGCATGAATTAAGGACCAAAGACAGGCTATACATCTTTGTCCCTAGAAACACAAAATCAGTCTCTGAAAAGCCATCTAGGCTCCATGACTTCCCGTCGACTTGTGTGCCCCCTGAATCTTGGGCTTCGCTGTAAATGGAAAGAAAAAAATAAAATGTTACGACCCAATATCTACTGATGACCATAAATTAAATATGACATCACTTACCCTTAAATTTGGCTGGCCTTCTTGTGTAGCTGAAGGTCCCTGAGTTGCTTGAGTTGTGTGTTGTGTTGCTCGAGCTCGTTGAGAAGCTCGTTGGCTGCCCTCCTGTGTAGCTGAAGGTCCCTGAGCTTCTTGAGTTGTGTGTTGTGTTGCTCGAGCTCGTTGAGAAGCTCGTAGGCTGGCCTTCTGTGTAGCTTGTCTCTGAAATGTATGAAATATTCTAATTACCAAACCTATAATGAATTTACATTATAGGTTGCCAGTCTTATACACAATCAGGTACCTGTTGTTGTTGTCATCGTCTGAAACACGTGAGCGGTTTTGAATGTTAAACCCAGTTTCAAACTAGGGTTTATCATGTCAGTTGCCTCCTTAAACTCTTGGAAATTTGGAAGTCTTTTCTTTGGAATTTTTTTTCCCTGGACACTTGACGAGCCATTGCCATGTTCTGCTAGATCTGAATCGGATGACTCGTCAGCCATACCGATGTTAGCGTCCATGTCATCATCACTTCCATCTTCAGAAATGTCGTCTACATCGCTCATAACATTCTTTCCTTTTCCACGTAATGCTGAAAGTCCAATGTCTACAACATCACCATCTACGTGGACGTCATCATCACTGGCTTCAAACCCAGGTTCTTGTTGCAAGTCATCATGGCCATGCTCATCTGATGATGCTTCATCGACAACTGCAGCAGCTTCATGACCACCATCTTCATCCAGGTCTTCAATGCTTGGAGCTTCATCGACTTCTGCAGCTTCTTCATGACCACCATCTTCAGCCAGGTCTTCAATGCTTGGAGCTTCATCGACTTCTGCAGCTTCTTCATGACCACCATCTTCAGCCAGGTCTTCAATGCTTGGAGATTCATCAACGTTTGCAGCTTCTCCGTGACCACCATCTTGTTGTCAATGGTGCCCACAAGAAGAGTAGTAGTGTCTATTTATGTACATTTGATGTCATATAGTCTTACGAAGACTCTTGCTTGTAATTGCTTATTCATTAATAAAAAGTTGAAACGTTCATTCAATCTTCTTTGTTTGAAGCTTTATTATAAAACCTTAGTCTTTTAGTCCATAAACAAACTTAACAGCTTACGAAGAGACAAATGTAGATTTGCATGAACAAACTCTTCGTAGTTTGCTTAAAACGATATATTCGCAATCTTAGGGTCAAAGGACTATTGACCTCAGTATGATTGTTAGAAGAATCTATGATGTCTGGTTATGAGGCATTGAGAGTTGGGGACTCTATAGTTCTTCTAGGTATCTTCCGAAGGTACTGAATTGACCAGTGCACTTCTAAAGACAATATAAGAACAAACCATTTAACCTCTTATGTCTCGAAGTCACTATGTATGAATTGCATCATGCTTACCTTAATCCTGAAATGAGACATGCCATTTCACACCTTAGTATTCTCATTTGAGAAAGTCAAAGTTCGGACTCACTATGTGATTCCGAACAAGGCCTATTGGTGAAGTACTAAGTTGTGAGTCTGTCATGAGTAACTTTGTGAAGTTCTCATAGATATGGAATTCATGTACAAGATTGCTGAAATGCAATGTATGTCACCTCATGCTTTGTTCCTTGGAGTGTGAATAAATGAACTGGCCAGTGTCCAAATTGAGTCCTGACTCTTTTGGATGAAACAATGTGACTTGTTAGCTCCTCGTCAATACATTGTTTCTAACTTATTCACAAGCGACAAAGGAGTTGAGGAAATAACAGCTAGAAGGGTAAAATGGTAATTTAGTAAATCCTGACTAGCTGATGACATTCATGAAGGGTAAACATAGATAATATTCAGTGGATCCACTCATCATAATTAGGTCGAATTCTTGAGTAGAAAATAAATTCATTTGAACCAAGAGATTTTCAGTGTCAGCTCTTTAGTGGAGTCAGTTGGCATTAAGCTAAACTTGGAAAAGGTTTGTGAACTTTTGAGTCCAAGTGTTTAGCTCAAGCTTTGTTCATTTGGGTCCATGAGGTCACTGTCACGAATCACATCGATATGAATAGTTAAACTGGAAGCTAAGTCAAAACAAGAACGAAAATAGTTAAAAGGGGTATTTTTGTCTTTTGAGACAAATGATGAAATGAATGTCAATAAATTTTTTGACAAGTTCATTTGATGACTTAATATCACTCGGCCATGACTTGATCATTGGGCCTTGTGGATTAATTTCATTTCATAAGAATTTTATTGAAAATTCTTAATGGGCCTTTCTCATGTTGTTATGAACAAATGAAGAAGCTTCTAGAAGCTCCTTCTAGAGAAAATATGGGCGCCCAAATACCTAAGAGAAAGAGAGTTTATTTTGTGCATAAATGTATTTAGATACTTGCCAAAAGAAAAAGAGGAAACAAATTTCCTCTAAGAGGAAAGGATATGGGCGGCAAGGACAAGCAAAGAAGAGGAAACAAATTAGGAAACAAATCCCTTAAGGGAATGAATGTGATGGGCGCATATGGAGAGAATGGGCAATAAGAGATTGCTCATGAATGCTTGGAAAAAGAGGAAACTCCTATTTTCTAAGGCTAACCCCTCTCCTATAAATAGGGCCCTCATTCTCATTGTTTTCTCATTCCACATAAGTTAGAGATTGAGAGCTTCTCTCTCTAGAACTTGTGGTTGCCGCCCCTCTTCTCTCTCTCTCTAGTTTATTTTCGATTTTTCTTGTCTTGGCACCTAGGTCCTCACTCGACCTAGTGTTTAGCTCTGCGACTTCGAGACTTGTTCTTAAGTCGTAGTGTTTAAAAGTGTCCACTCACTGATTCCTTCTTTTCGAGTGATTTAGTTATAGAAACTTTCGTGGTTGCTCGAGGTGCCGAGGAAAGAAAGAGAGACGTGCTGCGAGGGGAGACGAGCGTTGCGAACTTTCCAAAAGCTTCTTCAAAGTTCAAGCTTCAAGAAAGGTTAGTAAACTCTTAGCTCATGTTGGTTTTTAATTACATGTACTTGCACTTGTCTAGGTTAGTAAAAACTGTTTTACTTGTAAAAGAAAATTTTTAAAATTCCGCCGCTTACCGAAGCGTTAATTATTTTCTCAAACCCTAGATCGATTCCAACACATCTTCAGTCATGTCTTCAATGCTGGGAGATTCTTCAACATTTGCAGCTTCTTCATGACCACTATTTTGAGTAAGGTCTTCCACAATCGGAGCATCTTGAGTAAGGTCTTCTACGACAGGACCATTCTCATTAGATTCTTTTGTAGTCACATCATCGACAATGTGACCTTCTTGAGACACGATGATCTGCATATTGTTATCATTATCCCCATACACAATGTGTGGAACATTAACAGGATGATCGCAATACACATCGACAGCCCACTGTGTTCTCAGCGTCTTCGCCATAACGTCCAACAACGTCTCGTCGTCTTCAATGAATACCAGCTGCATACCACGACTCTCAGGGTCCTTCAATAAATAGACTGGGCCATCAAGAAATCCTAGTTGGGCCCTCAATATATTGTGCAAGTACACTATAGACATCCTGTCTATATCTGCACAATCCAAGTGAGCTACACGCCCACCAACGTATTTCCAGTTAGCAGGCTCAATACTCATCCAACCCCCATAGTGTATGTTGATCACAAAGTCGTTCAGCAACGCATCTGCAACACAAAAAATAAATACAAATTAAATGACATAACCTAATAAATATTGACCACCCATACACACCAACACCCGACCAGATGAATTAAAAAGAGGAATAAATGAAATACTTGGAGACACAGAGGACCCACGGTTTCAATAATACCTGACGATTTAAAAACAACTGAAAAATATAGACATGACAACGAAAACAAACAAAACCAACACCAAACACTTTAATGTGTGGTCCCCGAACCCATTTTATAAAAGTTCAAATTTCTCAATCACCATCAGAGCATATTATTTTCTTTTCACTTACCGAAATCATCTTCGCTGTGAGGTCTATTATCAAAAGCTTCTTTCGCCGGCGATTTGGTCTTCTCTGTTGATTTCTTCTTCGCCGGCGATTTGGTCTTCTCTGTTGATTTCTTCTTCGCTGGCGATTTTGTTTTCATTGGCATTTTTGCCTTCGCCGGCGATTTCTTGTTTGCACGAGACGCAGAACTACTTCTTTCGAAGCGTGGAGACGACCTCCTCGGACTCTTCGTCGGGGATTTACCTGGTGATTTCGCCATACCTTTGAAAATTAGGGTTTAGGTTTCTCGATTTGTAATGGAATTTGAACTCATTTTTGATTTTTAGTTTCATTTATTCGATTATATTAATTATTTTATCATATTTATTTGATAGTTTACTACAATACCCTTTTACTTATTAACACGTGACTAACAAGTGAAAAAATAACTGACGGAACGTTACCCAACATAGACGGCAGGACCAATCTGTAACAAAAATGAAGATTAAGGAGAAAATATCGATATTTTAAAGATCGAGGGGCATGTTGTCACACTTGCTATAGTTCAGGGGGCAATTATGTCATTAATTCTTAAATTTAATACTGTATAAATTATATAGGGAAAATAGCGACATAAATACCCAAAGTTTTCGACTTGTAACACTTATATCTCCAATGTTTTAAATGCGTGGGCAAAATACCCAAGCTTACAAAATTGTGTCACCGTGAGTGTATTAGACGGTAATATCAGACGTGAAACAAATAAACGGTGAGATTGTATTACAAACATTTATTTAATTGATAAATCAATTTTTTTCGTTCTATTAAAACAACAAACAACTTATAAATGCAAAAAAATTAAAATGGCAAATGCGAGAGCCACGAAAAAAGCCCCAAATTGAAAACCTAAAAATCGCCGATCTACTTCTCTTCATTATCCTGATCGAAACCCCGAAATTAGGCAAATGGAAGCTGAAAACTCATCATCCACAAGCCGTTGTAACTTGAGTCGACGTCGTTCACAAATTGCAGGACCGAGAAAGGGAAAAAAATGCTTGTGCGAAGTTCAAGAGGTTCAGAGGACTTCATGGACCAATCTGAATCCCGGAAGGAGATTTGTGGGCTGCTACAAGACCCAGGTAAGCACGTGGTTTCTTGATTATGTTTCAACTCGGTTTTGGGTTTTAAACAGTTTGAGGGTGGATGCAATTTTTGTCCGAAATTTGTAAATTAGTGTGTAAATGTTTGTCTTGTTTAAACAGTATGAGGGTGGATGCAATCATTTTGAATGGATAGACCCTGAAATTTGCGCGAGATCGAAAGAAGTGATTCCTGGTTTGCTAAGACGATTGAACGAGTACGAAGAGGAAATCAGATTTCTGAAGATGTGCATTGAAGAAAAAGAAGTAGTTATAAGGACGAGTATGGAGCTGAATCAGTATAAAAGCTGTTGCAATGGACGTATTTTTTTTTGTTTTCTAATGTTGATCAGTGTTATTGTACTTGTGAAGTTATCTGTGTAACCTCAATTGTTTGGTTTGAATTCTGTTTTGGTTAGTGTTAAATGTAAGGGTTTGAGTTTTGGTTTGGTTAGTTTTTGTGATGAAATTGTTATGGTCATATAAGATTATAGTTCAATGAAATTGTTAAATGTAAGGGTTTGTATTTTGGTTTGGTTAGTTTTGTTTTGATCTCGCAATGAAATAAAATAGGTCAGTTTGTACCATAAGAATTTCCATTAAACTGTACCAAAAAACAGGGTCAATTATGCAAGACAATTGCACCATTAAAGTCTACCAAGCATTAATGGAAATTCAGAAACAAATGTACCAAAAAACAGGGCCAATTATGAAAGACAATTGCACCATTAAAGTCTACCAAGCATTAATGGAAATTCAGAAACAAATGTTCCAAAAAACAGGGACATTAAAGTCTACATAAAACACATCCTAAACATCTGCATTCCGAGCTCCCTCTCTTTCTTGTTGCTTTCTTCGCCTTGCACTTCTTTTAACTGTTTCAGTTGTTGGATTGGACTTCGGTGGTCTTCCTCTCTTTTTAGAAGGAGATAACTGTGAAAGAAAGAGAATTAGTTTCAGATAACATCATATATTGTAACAAACACACATAGACCATAAAATAAATTCAGATTCAATAATCATACCTGTGAAACTGTTTGGTTTTCACAAGTTCGCTTAGAATGGCCACTCTGTTTGCAGTTGCTGCAACGATTTACTTGTCCCTTCCTACTCTTTTTTGTGCCGTTGCCAGTTCCAACACGCGGTGGTATCTCATCATTCTGCTTGTTTCTCTTTTTCTTTGGACGGCCTGGTAAAATTTGCTCAGTGGGAGGCAGAATTGGGTTCAAACCACAGTCTGGCCATTTGTCAGGACTGGTCATCGGGTCAATCATTCCAGAATACGCAGCTATGTATGCGTCTTTCTTGTACCAGTCATGTATAAAGTCGAAGTGGTCCAAACCAGATGACCAAATGCACGCCAAAGCGTGTGGACAAGGTATTCCTGTAAGCTGAAAGAGTCGGCACGTACAGACTCTTGTTCTCAAGTCCACTGCAAAGCTTTCAGTCCCAAATAACATGACCTAAATAAAACCAGATCAAATCAAAACAAATTTCAAATCAAAACAAATTTTAAATCAAAACAAATTTTAAATCAAACAGATTTCAAAGAGATTATTACCTGAAACTTTCCATTCCCGGCATTAGTTGCCATACAATGCTTTGTTACATTCTTGTGGTTTTCAATAATAGTAAAGATCCTGTTACCAATTGGACGAACCCATTTGTGTACTTCCTCCCTTTTCTGAGCAAATCGAACCATTAACCAGAACCGAATCTTCTCCAGGAGCGTCACAATTGGCTTATCTCTTGCTGGCAGTATGGCTGCGTTAAAACTTTCACAGATATTGTTTATAAGCATGTCACACTTCGCTTGAACTCTAAATTGTGACTTAGACCACTGTGACGGTTCTCTCTTTGACAGCCATTCATAGGCTTTCTCATCTTCATCTTTCAGTTCTTGCATCCGTTGCTTAAACTCGGTTTCAGTCGTGGCACGTGCACATGCCCACAACATTTGTTTCAACATCAAGCCACTATGATCCTTCTTGAAATTAGCATGTAAATGCCTTACACAAAACCGATGCTCAGCCCCTGGAAAAACCTCTGCCATAGCCTTTTCTAACCCCTTTTGTCTGTCAGACATCATAGTGAAGCCAGTGCTGTTATGGACACCAAGATCCTCTTGAAGTAGAAGCAGAAACCACAACCAACTCGAGGTGTTCTCTTTCTCAACAACAGCATAAGCAACAGGAAATTGGGAGTTGTTTGCATCAACACCTATAGCTGCCAAAAGCATGCCCTTACAATATCCCTTGAGAAAGCAACCATCAAACCCAAGCAAAGGTCGGCAGCCCTTGTTAAAACCATCTTTACACGCCTTCAGACAAATATACACTCTCTCAAAGACTCGCTTACCCTCAATAAGATCGATTTTGAGCAGTGCCGTGGACCCTACCAATGAACAATTACAATTAAATTGTGAAATTTTATCTCTATTTGATTGAAACAGTTTGGTGCAACTTTATCTCTATTTGATAATTGAAACTGTTTTTTTGAAAGAAAAAAAGAGAGAAAATCAGTTTACCTGGATTAGTACTTATGAGTTGTTTGCAATAGTCGTCGAGAATAGCAAATTGGCTCTTCACGGATCCCTCCAAGAAATCCTTGACATAATCTTTCGCCCTATAGAACGTTGATCTAGAGACATTGCTGTATTTTGATGATGAGACCATCTCTTTGAAGCAACTATAATCCATGTGTGGATTTAATCTAAATTGCTCAATAAAATGCTTGGCTAACCACTGGCTTGTGACGAGCCTATTGTCAAAGACTATGCCGCAATTGTGATCATCTACCAATGTGTTCACTCGCACTGTATTTGTATCCGGGCCCTTAATCCGAGCGTACAAGGTCCATGGACAACCAATAGTACCACATTTTGCTCTTAGCTTCGTCTTGTTATTGAAAACAAATGTGTACTGTCGATCAACCTTAATAAACTCTTCGATCAGTACACTCCTTAAGTCAACCATTGAAGGAAATTCCATACCGAGTTTAAACTTGAAATGAGATGAATTTGAGCGAGGGTTGTACTCTTGCCTGCTCTTCCTCGTGGTTTGCTCTTCATCATCGCTACACAGGTTGTCCAGGTCACTACCAGACCTTACTCCATCGGAATCATCGCCGCCACCACCTTGCTCAATGCAGACCTCATTCACGGAAGACCACCACTCCTTTGGGTGCATCAGTTCTTCATGATCTTCGTTGTCTGCGTACTCTTCTTCATGAAGTTCAAAGCCGGCGGCTTCATCTTCTCCTTCGGTCAAAGGTTCGAATTCCTGCGTTTCCATCTTCTTCGATTTAGGGATTTAGGTCAAACGTTTTTATTTTATCTCTATTCGTTATACGTCTGAGAGAAAAAAAAATTGATTTATTAATTAAATAAATGTTTTTAATATTTTGTAATACAATCTCACCGTTTATTTGTTCCACGTATGATATTACCGTCTAATACACTCACGGTGACACAATTTTGTAAGCTTGGGTATTTTGCCCACGAATTTAAAACATTGGGGATATAAGTGTTACAAGTCGAAAACTTTGGGTATTTATGCTGCTATTTTCTCAATTATATATATATATATATATATGTATATATATATGTATATATATATTTTTTTTGCAGAATAATAGAAACTCGTGTTGATGATGCACGAAAACCAAATAAAAAGAGTTTTATTATATTAACCATAAAGTGAAAAATTAAAAAAATAGCAGGGGAATCAGAGAACCGAACTTCCAAAAATGGTGGCGATATCGCTGTACAGAGGAAACCTTCACCGGGTCTCCGACGTCCCACGGCGCTGGCTTCCACCCAAGCGTCAAATCTCTCTCAAAGACTTCAAGATTCTCTTGGCTCGTCGCTCTAGAGCTCTCTCTCGCCTCAATTCCTCTTCTTCCTCTGAGCCTGACTCTAACCCTAAGCCTAACTCGGTCTCCGATCACCATGATGAGCCACCGAGGATAAAACTAGAATCTGAGACAGTACCGGAAGCGAACGAAGGATTCTCTGCCGATTGCTGTAAAAAACAGACCGGAGAGAGGAAGGACGAGGAAGATCTAAAATTCGAAGTCATCACGGAGAAACCTATCGTCGTGTCCGATTCCGCGGCTGATTGCAAGCCCGGATTGCTCGACGGAGCTCTCGATCGCGTCGATGACGGTGAGAAACCGCCGGTTGTGGTGGAGGCTCAGGCAATTGAGGGATTCGCTAACCCCGATCCGGAGGTATTTGTGAATGTGTTTATCTTGTGCTTATCAGTCAATTTTATCCTATAAACAATGAGCACCGAGTCTGAAGAAACGATGGCTCTTTGTTTGATCAAACTCATGTAAGCATTTCGGTCGTATGTTTGTTGTGTTCATGAATTTCCTTTTCGGCTAGGTGGTTAAGAAAGAGGAATTGGACATCGAGAAAGTGAAAAGGAAGAACGAAGTTGAAGAAAGATTAAAAGTACTGAATGACAAGAAACATGGTTTGGTTCAGTTGTTGAAGCAGGTAATTTCCCTTCTGAATTCTTTACAATCCCATTTTGTTTAATCTCAATCGCTGCTTTGATTTGTGACCGTATTTCCAGGTTTTGAATGCAGAGGAGGAATTGAAGCGGCGAAACTCAACGCAACTAGTTTCCAATCGTCCTCAAGCCCAGCTCCAAGTGGATGTCAACAATGATTCTGTGTCAATGACCCGGAATTTGACTCCGAGGACGGGTGCGGAGCCTAATCTGAGCTCCGCCGATGCAGAAGGGAACGAAGGCGACGCTCTTTCGAACCACAACCTTCATTCTCGCCAGATATTCCGGATGAACAGCATGTCGCCTTCCTCGGAGTCTCCTATCAGACGGCCATCGTATCTTCAGCACAACACGGTATCGCTATTCTCGCTTTGGCTTTAGATTTTTGTGTTTAGATCATCTAGTTATGCGACCTAAAAGAGTTATCTATCGGTAATTCATGGTTGGTTTGGATTGGATGATTTTGTTTCGTATCAGTTATCTATTACCTATCCTTGCTTGAGAAAGCCATGCTGATCGGTAGAGTCTAAGAGTATGGGGCTTTGAGCCGGTGCAAAGGATTTCAGAATAGATTTTGATACCTTTGTGCTTATAATGCAAGGCGAATTAACCACATGATCAAAGATAACACTTTTCTGAGAGTCTGTTCTTTGTAAGAATTAGAAGTTAAGAAGATAGCGAAATTTATTAGGGGATACAGACACATAATTTAAATAAACTATCACGGGTTTGGTATATAGTTATCTATTACCCCCTACTTGAGAAAGTCACGCTGATCAGTAGTGCTAAGAGAATTGTGTTTTCAGTTGGTGCAAATGATTTTAGAATAGGAATTGGTAAAAATAACTACATGGATTATTTGATTTAGCCAATCATACAAGGGCGAATCAATCAGAAAAAAAAGATTTTACACTTTTCTGAAGCCCTGTTATTATGAGTCGGTGCTTTGTAAGGCTTAAAGGAATTCCTATTAACCCAGAGTTGAGAAAAATATTGAATTCAATTAGGGGACATCGACACATTATTTGACTCAACTATTGGGATTTATGATTCTTTTAAGAACCTTTAATATTTGTGTAATACTGATATGAAATACTAGATAATGGGGTATCTTGAGAGATTTGTAACTCTCCTTAAAAACCAAAGTTCTTTTTCTTCTCCACAGTCCACACTCTAATTTCCCGCCAATGTATTTATCCTCCTCAAATGATTATTTCTTCTAACTCCTACTTATAATATAAAATATTACTAATTATTTCAAAATCACCCCTTAGCTAATTATTGTAAGTACTCCGACCCCAAAGATTTCAACGGATTTGCTATAATTTGGGAATTTAATTTTGGGTGATACAAAACGTGCAGGGTCTTCATCCCGTTTCTCGAACGAGTCTCGGGGCCACGGGAAGTCCATCGCGCTTCACTCCCTCGGGCCACGCTGCAAATATGCCCACATCCTCCGTTTCGGGAACCAATTACGTCGCTTCATCACCATCTCCCGTGGCATCTGGTGGAACTTCTACTTTTAGGGATTCACGGTTTCCGAGCCCTTGGAATTAATTCACCAAGACTCGAACGGGAAACAATGGCGGTTTCGAGGCTAACTTCTCAAACACGGGTCGAGGTAAAAGCTCTAATGCTCAATCAAGCAGTTGTTTTCTTAGGTCGTGCGTGTTGTTTGTTCTGTAAGAATTTTTATGCCTCATGTGTGTTAATTCTATTCTATTCTTGTATTGTCTGAGAGCATTCTAATATTTCGGCTGTGTCTTTTATGATAGCAACTCTACTAAACCGCCCAATCAAACACCCAAAAAAAAAAAAAATCTTCTCTACTATGACTTGTCTATTTTACCCATGTCGGTTCATGCTTAAAGATTTATTTCGCGTGTAATCATTTTCAACATGCTTCACTATTTTAAAGATGTGTCACTTGTGAAATAGAGTTGAATAACTGTGGGGACCATTTTATGGTGTGTCACCATTTGTGTGCTTGGTGTGCGAGAGAAAAAAAAGAATTTGAGATTTGAAAATTAGATGGAGAAAGAGAGAGCTTTCTGGGTCTACATGTAACTTTTCTACCAGTGAGAAGTTTGGAAAAAGGAGTAACAAATCTTTTGTTGCTACCTTGGTGATAGTTTTGTCTTCACAAATAAATATAGTAAAAAGTCGACGCGGTACGAAGGCTAACAGAATCGTATATTGATTCCTTGTAATTATTTAATTAATTATTTTACTATTTTAAGTTTACTACCAAAGTACCAACCAATTGGGGGAAATTTGTTTACCCCCTTTTTTCTGTATCTGTCAAACTTCGGGGCAAATGAATTATTAGTCCTTTTTGTGCAAGGTTCTATAAATCTTCCTTGAATTATTGTCTAATTTGTATTATATTTATAAGACGACATGAATTAATATAAGAATAATAAATATCGTTCAATTATTAGTCTGCAACAATTTGTCAGATAGTTAAAATTAATTGAGACTAAAATATAAATCATGAATTAGTTGTTCAGAAACTCTCAATTTTATCAATTTACTGCTGTTTACCCTTTTTTTGTAAAAACACATAGCAAAGGTATAATTACGGTATTAATCACATCTGTCGGTACACGGATTCGATCAGTCTTCAACCTTATTGAATGACTTAACCAAATTCCAATCAGTTTCTTTCTTTCAATTAAATGAGTTGTCAATTATTAAAGACCCAAATTTCTATCAACATAGTTCTTCCACTTTTCACCCCCAATCACCCTTTTTTTTCCCTCAAAATTATTCTTTCCTTAATACAGTTGGGCATATAAACATATTCATAGTCATACTTATACTTATTATGACCATGTTCTCCGCAAGGGTCGTCACACATAAATGTATGCATCTCCAAAACAAAAAAGGACAAAAAAGAAGAAGAAGTGGATTATTCAAGTCAACAGTCAAAAAAGCAAACACAAGAACACAAACAAACACAACGCCCCTTGTTATCCTCCGCATCAAGCGCATGTTAGATCTAATCACACGCCACAGATCTCACGCCACCAAACCAATCCAAAAACAGAAGAATCGCCAATTCGCAATTCAGTGGACCCCACTCACAGAAACCCCCATCGCTAAAATACTATATCAGAATCAGAGTTACATAACTTTCTCGACTCTATATACACGTATACGTGCATACATTTTCTATCGCCACCATCTATGGCTCACCGTATCACCACACAGCGGCGCACTTTAGCTGGCACGGACTCCAAGAAATCGGCTTCCATGGAAGCCTCTAGTCTAAGAAAACAACCACCACAATTAACAAGACCCAAAAACCCAGATCCCTTACCCATACCCAACCACAAACAGCTCTCGAAATCCTTCGACTCGTGTCAGATTCAGAAGCCCATCTCCCAGAAAGCCTTCTACTCCTTGGTGGGGTTTTCATCGGACAAGTCCAGGCGAGAAAAGGAAGAAAGAAAAGACAAAGTCGCTTGCTCGAAGAAGAAGGGTTTCGAGGAAGAAGAAGAGGAGAATAAGAGAAAGAACAAATTCGGGGCTCTTAGAAGCTCGGTGTCTTCTTTGTCCGTGGGTATAAACGGAAGGAGGAGGTCTGTGGGTGGGGCCCGCCAGGAGGTGGAGCTTGCTGACGTGTTCGCCGGAAACGGAGTGAAGGTTGTGTCGGCGGATATGCCTCCGTTCATGCAGATCCACGCCGTTGAGCTCGCTCGGAAAGTCCATGACAGTGCTGAGAAATTCACTTCCAAAACTCTCGCTTCTACTCTCAAGAAGGTAAACCTTTTTCTTATCTTTTTATTTTTTATTTTTTTTTAACTTGCGGTGGTTTACTGAAGTTTACTTCATGTGATTAGTGTGTGATTAAGGTCGAGTTTTTTTTTTTCATCAATTGTCCCTTTGTGGTGTTTGGAACATTGAAAATGAAGTAAAATTTACAGCCTGGTCCAAAATGAACAGAATAACAATGTTTACTCAAAATTTCCTTCAGATTTTCATTTTTTTTTTTCTTCTTCTTCTTCATATAGCTTTAATGCGGAGAGTTTTCAGCACAGCCTGGTCCTGGAAACTTAATGCAATAACAATAGGATTTTAAAGTCCAAGAACAAAACTAATTGGAAGTTGAAATATTCTTTCTGCTAGTTTGGGGACCGATTAAAAGAGCCATATTAATTTTTTTTTTCTTCTTGCGTCTGTTATTAAGAATCATTGTTTGTTGGTGCGGAGAGTGAATTTTGTGGGGTTTGAAAATTGTGCAGGAGTTTGATGGGATATATGGGCCAGCGTGGCACTGCATTGTAGGGACGAGTTTTGGGTCGTTTGTGACACACTCTGTGGGTGGGTTTCTTTACTTTTCCATGGACCAAAAGTTTTACATCCTCTTGTTTAAAACCACTGTACAAAGAGCAGATTGATTTTCCTTATATTGATGATGATGATGATCCCCAAATAGAACAAAAATACATGAAGAGCTATTCCATATATTTTACTGATGTAGAGAATTTTAACAAGAAAGAAGAAGCTAAAAACTACACTTTTGTTTTGTACAAGAACATAGTTTAACCATTGGTGTTGCTAATTGAGTACTTATTACTGAGCTGATTTTTTTTTTTATTTATTTTTTTATTTTTTTTTATTTTTTTTTTATTTTTATCTGCTCTAAGCTTATAGACTATTTTAATTAGGGTTATTAAGTTATATAGCCACACGGATATAGTGGATTGAGATATAGCCCACATTTGGTTAATTTCTTGTAAATAGCCAAGTAAACTTATTAACAGATTAATAAAAGCCTTATTTAACACAACCAAACATATATTTTAGGTAGTTAATAGACTGCCACGTATGCAAGTTGGCTATTTACAAAGTATTTACCAAAAGTTGGCTAATTTACAATTCCTATAGTTTAGGTGGTTTACGTAGCTAATTTTTTGTTTTAATTATCACTGATAAAGTTACTGTCTTTGTGTTACATACAGTTCTGTTTTAATTAAATATGAACATAATTTTATTAGTTAAAATAAAATTAGATTGTTTTAATCCATTATGATAATACCCATTTGGTATTATACCATTCTATCCTTCCTCTTAATTGCTATTTATTTACTAGCAGAAAATCCAATCACATTCCTTGGTATAGAATTTGATTAAATTTGTAATTTTTATACTTCGTTAAAGTCAAGGTTGATTTGAGAAGGAAAAAAGGTGTTTTGATGGTCAGACACACTTGAGTGTAAAAAAAACTACCAAGCAACATAGCTTTTGAAAAACTATGTAGTTGCTTGAGAAAGATTTTCAAATTTGAATCTAATTATTTTCATAGGAGGACTATCATTCCGTCTATTCTGACAAAACCCTTTCAATAATGAGGTTTCACATTACTTTGAGAAGTTACCGTTTGAATCGCCATTTGACATATTCAAACAAAGAGTGATAGCCTGGGTTTGGTTAGGTCACACAAGAATGGTAAGTTAATAATACAGTTTTTAATATGTGCCATTACTGTATGATGATTCTGATGGATAGGATAGGCACAAGTGAATTGAAGAGGGTTTCACAAACCAATGATTATTATAGGTCGAAAACATGTGGTGTTTATTTTACAGTTATACAACTGCAATGTGTATGATAGTGATGTGGCATTGCTGGGATTGGTTTCTTTTTTTTTTATTTGTTTGTTTATCGTGATTCATGAATGAATGTACGTGACAATGCCATGACTGCACAAACATTTATTTACGGATGATGATGGTGATGATTGTAGTGCCAGAACTATATATATATAGGTATATGTATATGCATTAAAATCAAGGCCTGGTTATAGGTGTTAGTCTTTGTTTTGATACGGTACTACACTACTACTTACTCTGAGCTCATTCATTTCATGTTCAGGCAGGGTTGGTTTTGCTGATTATATATTATTCATTTTTATCTTGTTTTACTGTTCCGTGACTCATTTACTCAATTTGGAGGGAAAAAGAGAAACAGTTAAAAGAAAAAGAAGGGTCCGGAACTAAATTCTGGAAATGAATGTTGACCCCTATGTACCAACTTTTAATAAATAGCCAATTGTGATTTCTCTGTTTTGAGCCTGCATAAATGTGGTGTGTTTTAACTTTTAATTAAAAATGAATAAGGAAGTTTATTATTTTTATATATTTTTCCTTCTGCTTTTGGGGTGACTTGAGTCCATTTTCTCATTTGGGAGGGGGGTTTCCAAGTGAGTTAACTGATTTTAGCTCCATATTGTTTCTTATTTTTTTTTTCCCTTTATTAAACTCCCATTTAGCGGAGATTTAGGGGCCGTTTGGTTTAGTTTTCTAAACTCGTTTTCTGTTTTTAAATTCTGTTTTCTGATTCTAATTTTTAAATTTAAAAAACAGATTTAGAATTACGTTTCAGAATATTTTAAATGTTGTTTGGTTATGTTTTCTATTCAATTGTATAGAGATAAAATAGAAAACAACTTTTCATTGTTTTCTGTTTTCTAAACAAATTTCAAAGAAAACAGAAACATGATTCTAAATCTGTTTTCTGAATTTATAACCAAACAGTTTTTCTAAAACCGTTTTCTAGAATTTAGAATCAGAAAACAGAAAACAAATTTGGAAAAGTTAACCAAACACCACCTTAAATCGTTTGAGTTAACTTTCTGATTAATTTTAACCGGTTAAATTATGTTATATATATATATATATATTTAGACCAATTTTTCATCTTTGGTTTAATACGGAAGTATAGTGTTATGAATTTTCACCTGGATGTAGTGAGATAGTGTGAATTTATCATATAACATTATAATATTCTATAACAATGTATAGGTTAAACTCCTATTTAATCTCGTGTGTAAGAAGTTCTACTATTGCTGTTATATTTGCAAATCTCATCTTTTTGTGTGCTCAACAGGAATTACAGCTCTTGTCCCAGTCCCCCATTGAATAGGATTTTAGGGCAAAACATTCATAGTTCATTCAGATAACAAATTTCTTTGCAAAAATTCTCCCAAAGGCCATATAGCCCTTTACCATGGCCCTTTTTTTCACATGCCTTGTGATCCAAAGGCATCGGTGAATTGATTTCTAGCCACTAAGAGCATCTTCAATCATGATGTAAAATTTTGATCTAAAATGCATTTTTGCATCAGTGAAAAGTGTTTTTCACTCCAACCCATGTCTATTTTACATCTCTTTGAAGAATATTCTAGGTATATTATTTTCCATTTGAATTTTCTTAAAATTACAATTTGAAACCTATAATAATTTTATATTTAACAAATTTTCCCAAATAATTATTCTTTTCACATCACCAATTTTGTATATGTGATTTACTTTTATGTATAAAAACACATGAATGTAGTGGTTTGATTGTAGTACTTTTTTAAAATTTTTTTTTTTAATGCCTTTGTTATATTTATTTCAATTATCTATGTAGTATTGTTGGTTAATTGTAGTATTTTTTTTTTTGTTAATGTATAAGTTGTATTTAAGTTGAAGTATTTTAGAATATATATATATATATATATATATATATATATATATATATTCAATAATTTAAACAGTTTTATTAAAATATATACATTAGGGACAAAATTGTAACTACAAATTCAAATAGGGTCAATAATAGAATTATTAAAAGTTTTAATATTAAAAAAAGTTTATATATCTATGAATACTGGTGATCTATATTTGGATCGCCACTATTAAAATAAGATGCAAATATAGAGAATGCATCAAATTATAGATCATGATTGGAGTGAAATCTCTAAATGTTGATGCAAAATGCATCACCATTGGAGATGGTCTAAGACCCTGAGAAGTAATATCCCTTATCCGGCGTAGTAACACTCACGCACAACTTGATCCCGATCATCGTTGCCAAGACTCGATTCTTTTCCTTCTTCTTCGTCGTCAACTTTGTCGCAAAGAAGAATTGTCAACTATCTAAGTTATGCAGCCAGACAATGCCATAGAAGCAAAGCTGGTCAAGTGGAACTCGTCTTTAAATGTCACTTTCCCCATAAACATTTCCAATAGAAGGATTCCATACCTATATATGTCGCTTATTGTTGACAACCCCGTTGCATATTCTAAAAAAAATCAACATAAAACTTACAAATTAACAGCCCTAATTATATGTGTGTGTGTATATATATATATATATATATATATATATATATATATATATTTGCATATTTTGTTGACCATTTTGTTCAAAAACTTTGTATAAGTAGTCACCAAAATTTCCCTTGAATTTTTTCGGACTATGCGCTAAAAGAAAATCAACATTAATATAAAATACTTTTCACTGCTACGACGTGTCTTTATTGATCGATCATGATTTCACCTTTATAGATGGATATGAATACAAAAAATACGAGACATATATAATACTCATCCTGAGCAATGACAACAGAAGTTAACGGAAGTGCCATGACCGTTGCTTAAATTTACCTAACGGAAGTGCCGAATTCCATAACGCTTTCGAGACATGGCGGAAATGGCAGGCATGTTTGGTACCGTTAGACACAATTCAATTCAATTTTTCCAAAATTTAATCTCAGCCGTTCATTAATTGTACTGTTGCTAGCATCAAAGGGTGAAAAAAATTAGCTGTTTATTACCGTTTGAGCTCGGAAATGCAACAAATTTTTACACTTTCATCCCCTCCATAATCCCACACTATAAATACTTAGCATTTGGTTTCAATTTTCACAACATACCAACACAAACATTCTCTCTAGTTTCTACAAACATTCTTTACACAATATTATCAATATTATTTATTTATTTTATATAGTCTTAAGTCATAAAAATATATATTATAGTTGTAACTATAATTTATATTATAAACTTCAATCAATATTACAAAATATATTTTATAAATACATATCATGTCTGGCGAATCATTATGTCACCAAAGTTCTCGTCGAAGTTCACGTGAATCACGTCTAAGTTCTAGTCGTACTCTCACATCATCACAAGCACAAGAAAAAGATGAGTAATATGAAGAAGTTCAACAACCCACTCCACCACAATAATATCCACAAAATTGGTTAAAACTTTCTCAATTTCCCAATTATGAAAACACCAAATATCATCACGTTCCTGATCCAACATTTTCATACCAACCTCCAAGTATCCTTCTAGAATTATCCCAATTCGCCTCGGTCTCTCCTTATGTTCCACGACAACAACAATATTTTACGCAATAACCACATCCACCACCTCCTCCACATCAACCACAATATTTTACACAACAACATCAAAATCCTTCTAGCTCACAACAATATCCATACGAAGACGCTTTCATGGTATATCAAGAACAACTTCGTAGATTTCAACACCAATCATCTCTTCCACCACCTCAACGCAGTTACCTCCTCCACCCCCTCCACATCAAGATCCTCAACCTCCACAACCAAAGGAAAAAATTCACATTCTGAAATGTGGAAAATACTTCATGGAGATCAACGATGACGAAGGAAAAAAAGTCAACGCAACAAATGTGGTAAGATCAACAAATGTTGTCGAGAAATGCCAAAATGGACTATATGAGTGTTGTAGTTCATAACATAGATGAGTATTGGAACTTAAACAAATGGATCATAGCCTTTACGAGAATAGAGGGTAGTCACACAACATATGCCATCTTAGGAATCCTTCTAGATGTTATAGAAGAATGGAACATACGTGAGAGAATAATTTTCATAACTCTTGACAATGCCACAAAAAACGACGCCATGATTAGAGCTTTACGAAAGATACCCAATCAAGGCTCCCTTTTACATCAAAAATGTGCTACCCATATCATAGACCTTATAGTTAAAACTCGGTTTGTACATTTTGACGAATGTATTACTAAGATTAGAGAAACCATAACTTGGATAAACAGTTCAACCCAAAGAGTAGACGAACTCAAAAGACATTTTTATTTTACAGTCTTGATGAGAGGAACTTCTACACCGATAATATGATTATGTGGAACTCAACATTAATAATGTTGAATACATTCTTGGCCGATAGATATGTAGAGATTATTAGTGAATATGTGAACATGAATGGAGACAATAACATAACCGAAGACGACATCGTAGTGACTAAGTGTTTTACTCATTTTCTTAACTTTTTTTATGCAGAAACATGTGCATTGTCTGCCATTTACTCACCTACATCTTATTTAGCACTACATAATGTTACAAGAATTGCCAAACATCTTCAGATTGCAAACATTTTTACAATATTTCAACCATATTCCCAATATAGGAGAACTTTTTTTTATCAATATATCAACCAATATTTCTTAACTTTTTTTTAATATTGGGGAACTTTAAAGATTTCTTACTTATATGGCTTTGAATGCATTCTAGACCCCCGAATGAAATTTGGAGGTTATCTTACATTTTTACAAAATTTAAAATGTCATAATGGACAAGATTTCATGGCACATGGTCAAATTATGGTCGTGGAAGAGTTTTACTTATTTATTAGATTTTATCAAAGACAAACTCCGAGTCCACCCGAGCCGAGTCCACCCCGAAATGTCTCAACAAGTACAAGAATATTTCGAGATATAGCTCATTTTTCTCGAGGCGGAACTTCATCACCAAGATTGTCACCACATCCCGTAACCTCTTAAGGATGTCTGAACACGACGAGATCACATTATACAACTCTCAACAATTCTCCTCTATGAACCAAGACGACCTCAACTTGCTGGTAGGTGGAGGCAACACGAAAACATGTTTCCAATATTGTCCAAGATGGCTCGAGATGTACATTCGATGCCAGTTTCAACGGTTTTGTCTGATTCTGCGTTCAGTAGCTCGGGTCGCATCATTGACGATCGAAGGCAGAGCTTGAAATCCGAAATGATGGAGGCACTGACCGCTTACAAAGATTGATGTCAACACGAATAACGTTCTCAAGAAACATTTGTGAACATTGATCTTGTTGATAATTTTGATGTAAACTTAAAAAAAATGACTATTCATGAGGTTTATTTTTGTTGCAATGTTTTTATCATAATCTTGTTGTAAAGTTTGATTATTAATTTTTTTAAGTGATTAATAAAAATGCAATTCAATTTACATATTAGCCATTTCTTTTAAAAGTTTTACATTTGAGTCCATTTGATTTACCATTTAAAATTGATATTTTTTATTAAATTAACAGAAATGCTAATTTTTGTTAAGCCTAACGGTATTACTACTTTCGTTAACCTCCAAAAGGCATAATTATGTCTAACGCAAGTGCTTATGTTGGTTATATAGAACACCAACACATAGAAAAAGGGTAGAAGGAACTAGTCCATGACTTAACATCGGTGGAATGGTACCTCCAATTCCCTGTATCTTCGATAGAGCCAATGCACAATGCAAGTAAGTCTGATATTAATAAAAGAACCCATCGTTCTGCTCTGGAAACCAAAAATAGAAATTAATAAAAGAACTAAGTGAAAATGAAATAGACAGACTTAACAGCTCATAATTAAATACCATAATTAAATAGCAACGTCGTTAAGGAAACAGAGCCACTTCTGTAAAGCCACGAAAGGCAATTTAACGGTACCAGAATGGCACTTCCTTCGGTTGCCCAGATTGATATAACACTCATATATTTTGACTCTCATAATGCATAAAAAGACCTCTAAGATTCGAACTATTAATTGCTTTTATTGAGGTCGATGAGCCACATGTCTTTCTTAGAATTTTTGAAGCCGCAACGGTTGAAGATATTCCGTGTAGAAAGAATCATGAATAAATTTTTGACGAAACCAGAAACTTGCACAAAATCTGGACAATGTTTAATATAGTGAAGCTCTCGAAATCAGTCCGTGTCAACTGGCGTGTTAGAACATGTTCCATGACATCTTGAATAACCAATTAACGTAACTACAAGAACCATTCAAATCTAGATTTTGGCCATTTTTGTTGAAATTCTAAAAATTGAGTAATGTATAACATATTTGGCAATTTATAGTTATAATCATCCATTTAACGACGATATTTGTGATTATGTGGGCTATTTATGTCATAATATTTTAGAAAAGAAAAAAACTTTATTTTCATTATATCTCCTCCTCTGTATTTACGGTTCACTCGTCCCTGTCCTTTCATTTTACTGTTCAGTTTAATCATACTTCCTAGTTTACAGAAACTCTCTAGGAAGAAATTTCTACACCTGTTAACACTCGACTATTCCTAACAATTAGCGAGCTGAGTCAACTTTGTCAACTCGTCTCCAATACGTTCACGCGACAGGACTATTAAGTCTTTAACTTCTTTTTTGGTCCAGTTTACCCGTGGAGGTTGACATTAAATATCTGGCATATCATTTAAAACAGAATATCTTTTTGGTGTCTAAATTAATTTTATATATACAAAAGTTTATTTTAAGTATTAATTTTAAGATACAGTCATTCTATCAACGTAAATTAATTAAATATCTCACATGTGTAATGAGATATTTTCAGCATGTAATTTTACAGCTAAATATATTTTTATTCTTGTTTTACCTTTAATATGAAATGTTTAAAAGTCTGGTAGCGGAAGATTTGTCGATGGTCGCGGACTACAGAAATTCCAACGAATATTTTGTATATAAAATAAAAATGTCATATAGAAAGCTTTTCAATGGAAATGTTGATGGCCTATAGAAATGTGAACAAAATCGTATTTCCGTCGTCAGTAACCACCAAAAACAAATTTTTGCTAGTATTTGTCAAAATTTTAAACTATACTTAGTGCAGATTATTTTTGGCCAAATATATGTAAAAGTAAATTATTTAGTCATAATATCCTTATGATATATGAAAGTAACTAGATTTTCATCTGAAATAGACCATTTATTTAAAATTTATCAAACCTTAGTTATTTAATAATGTCAAACGTTTAAATTAACTATTTTTTTCCTAATAGACCCTAATTTTTAATCATGAATTAGGGCAATAAATAAGATCATATGGTAAGTCAACAAAGACCATATCTACTAACATGTGGCACGACAAGTGAAAAAATCAACTGTATAGTTACTTATAATTCTCAACCAAGAGATCCGCTACTACCTGTCTATCGCTTTGAAAAGTTTCCAATATGTATCTTTGGTCGACCCTCGCTTTGAGCCTCTTGATGCTGTATTGTACGGTGGTTTCGGGTGCGTCTTCGGACAAACTCTCGCTGCTGGAATTCAAGGCTAAAGTGGACGAGGACGGTCCGAAGGGTCTGCTTCGAGAGTGGAACGAGTCCACACACTTCTGCTCGTGGCCCGGGGTCACGTGTGGTCGCCGCCACCGTGACCGAGTCACTGCGCTGGGTGTCTCGGGCTGGGGACTCAAGGGCCAGCTGTCCCCGAGCATCGGGAATCTGAGCTTCCTCAGAGTGTTGAACATCTCAAACAACAGCTTTGGCGGAGAAATCCCACCAGAGATCGGTCGGCTCTTCAGGCTTCAAGCGCTGGACTTTGACAAGAACGGCTTCGGCGGCGAAATTCCTGCAAACATATCGGGATGCTCGAGCCTGCGAAGTATCAGAATGTCTGATAACAATCTCATCGATCGGAACGATTCCAACTGAGATCGGCTCGTTGTCTGACCTTCTGTATCTGAGCTTTCAAACCAGCGAGCTTGTGGGAGAAATCCCGTCGTCCCTCGGGAATCTCTCTCGCCTCATCTACTTTTATCTCTCTGACAACGCTTTGAGCGGAACCATTCATGCAAGCATCGGCGGTTTGAAAAACCTGAAGAGATTTGGTGTTGGGAATAACTTTTTAGAAGGTACACTTGCATTTTTTTTTTTTTTGTTCAAGTGCTTCCAATATGAAGTATAAACTATCATGGCCATATTTATTTTTTTAGCTTAATTAATACTGGTGACAGGCTGACAGCACTTTACTCAGCATTTGATTCCCTTTTCACTTCATTTAGCCCAAATTAAAAAGAGAAATTTCATAATATACAGATTACTACTTGTAATTTATAAAAATATACACTATACAGCCAAAATTCCAAAAATATAAACATCTGTCTGTATAGAAAAAAAAAAAAAGTAATTGTCAACCTTCAATACATCTCATTTTTATCTTTCTAACGTCTGTTTTTACTCTAGATCGATTTTATGTCTCTTTTAGTTCTTATATTGGTAAATTTACAAATGTTTGTGTGTGGGTGTGCACAGTCCATACATAACCATTTATACGGTTTATAAAAATTGAAATCGTACAGGACCTTGCAATAAAATAAATCGAACAAACCGTTTAAGACCGGGTAGATCCGATTTAAACCGTTTATCAATATGTTTTAGTTTTTTTTTTTTTAATTAATAAGAGAATAGTTACACAAATATAATTATTTAAATATTAACAATTTATTTGTAAATTAACATGTACAAATCAACAGGTTAGAATTATTATTGAAAAACTTAACTAACTTAAAAAAAAAAATAGGATATGTTGGGTCTAAACTGTGGTTTCAATTTTTGAAACTGGAGCGGACCAATTACTGGTCTAAAAAATAGATTGGACCAGATAAGTTAAAAACCGTTTTAAACTAGACCCACGGTCTGACAAAATGGTGCTCCGATTCGGGTTACAGTTTTCAGTTTTTGTTTTTTTCAGACCTCTTCTAGACAGATTGTGGAGAATGGTTCCCTTTTATTTTTTGTTTTTACACGGAATCTGGCGTTTGCTTAATATGTTACCTTATTAATTATCATAAAATAATAATTTCATTTAAAAAGTATCACAAATAAACTATATTCAGGTTTTAATAACAGAAAACAATGAATCAAAAACTTTTTTAAAAAATATACCGGTGATGAGTTTTACACATGAACAAGCAATTTTACTCTATTAAGAAATAAATAAAAAGCAATTTCTATAAAAAGCAGCTATAGAAATAAATAAATAAAAAAGGCTACATATGCTAGATTTTTACATATAGGAATCAGGCGAACTACATTTCTAGTATCTTTAATTATTGAACACTCTCAATTATTAAGTCATTCAGGAGAAAATTAATTTAAATAAATCTACAAAAGAAAAAGAGCAATCCACCAAGGTTTCATCTAAAAAAAAATCAATGGGCAATGAGAGAGCAACTCATGACATGTATAAGAATATCATCTCTTTTCAATGTGAGATTCTTGACATGTTGCCTTGAGATGGTCGCTTTTGCATTCGTCTATCTTAGACGTCGAACTCTAACGATTAGATTGGATACGCGTTTTTTAATAACTCCAATATCATAAATAGCTGTGAACAAACATAAGAGAGAATGAGAGAGTTTGTGACCGGGAAAATGACAAATTTTGTAATTGATATTCCAACCAACGTTTACACTCTTGACTCGGGACTTAAATACATTTGAGTGAACTAATCTTAGCCATTGATTGACTGCTAACAGACATAAATCAAATCTAATAGCACGGAATCAGTCATGATATTTTAGTCTTAACAACTAGACACTTGTACTTAAAAAACATAAAAAAAAAAAATAATTAGTTAACTAGCCAGCATAAACTTAGAGGTTTGCTAAATAGCCAATATTTAATAAGTTTTCGTAAATAGCTAACATTTGGTAAATAACCAGTATTAGATGGACGTAAATAGTTATTAACATGCAAGAAAAAAAATCAATAACTGAAAATAGTAATTTATAACTGCTTGAATTAATAGCCACTTTAATTAATAATTAATGAAAAATTACATGGACTACGTCACTTGAAACGGTGGTATTGCAATCTAGGCAACGTTTCATTTAAGTTTCAAATGTAGCCACAAATGATGACGTGACTTTATTAGTCATATAACAAATTACCACATTAATCTTTATTAAAATCGGCTGATCATAAACATATAGCCAACGTTTTGATCGCAGCCCAATAATGCAGTTTTAATACACGTTAACTTGACTTATTTCATAATATTTTCTTTCCTTTTTTGTAGTCCAATTAGTTGCGATATCAAGTTTTTTTTGGATTAATTTAAGTTAATTTCCGTTTATTCTACACGCGATATTAGACGTTAGAAGAGAAACTTTCGTTAACTAAGAAGAAAGATGAAGTGGGGTAGTTATTTTTGCACGGTTACTTATTATATTTTTGTATTAATTTTAATAATGAATTGTCTTTTAAATTTTCGTTTTGATCACAACCAAATAATACAGCTTTAATACACATTAACTTGATCCCCCTTTATTCCATAGTATTTTTTTTTTAAGTCCAATTAGTTGCAATATAAACTTTTCTTGGGTTAACTTCATTTAATTTTCGTTTATTTTACACGCGATAAGTTTTGGCTGGCTGAAACATTGGCACTACTACAAATGTTGGATTCTACAACCCATATTCTACAACGCTTACGGCTAAGTGTTGTAGAAACTGGAGATTCTACAACATTTAAAATAAGCGTTGTAGAAATTGAGTGTTTCTACAACGCTTATGGCTAAGCGTTGTAGAAACTTGGTGTTCCTACAACGCTTATGGCTAAGCGTTGTAGAAGCTTGGTGTTCCTACAACGCTTATGGCTAAGCATTGAAGAAGCTTAGTGTTTCTACAACGCTTACTATAAGTGTTGTAGAAGCTTGGTGTTTCTACAATACTTACTATAAGTGTTGTAAAATTTTACCATATTTCGGATCTCCCACGACGCTTAGACTATCCGTTATAGAAGCCTCGCCGCGGCGAGAACTTTCTACAACGGATAATCTAAGCGTTGTAGGATTAGTGAAATTTAATGGACCTCGCCGCGGCGAGAATCCTTCTTCGCCGCGGCGAGAACCTTCTACAACGGATAGATATCCGTTGTAGAAGGTTCTCGCCGCGGCGAAGAAGGATTCTCGCTGTGGTGAGAAAAATTCCAGAAAGCCTTTTTTGGAGAAGATTTTCATGCTGCGGCGAAGGCTATCTCTCGCCGCGGCGAGAAAATTCTGTGCTTAAATTTTAGTAGCCTCGCCACGGCGAGAAAAGTCTTCGCTGCGGCGAGAGTTCTACAACGCTTATTCTAAGTGTTGTAGAAGCGTTTAAAACCTAAAAATTTAAATTTTTTCAAAAGGCTGGCCCGAATTTCAGACTTAGTCAATTTTTCTTTTTCATTCTTCATTATTCTTCTTCTTCTTCATTCTTCATTGTTCTTCATTCTTCTTCTCCACCCTCTCTCTCTCTCTCTCTCTCTCTCTCTCCCCGCCCTCACCCTCTCTCTGCCTTCACTTCTCTTTCTCTCTCCGCCCTTACTTCTCTCTCTCTCCGCCCTCGCTCTCTTCTTCTCTCCCTTACTCTCTCTCTGCCCTCACTATTCTTCTCCGTCCCCACAAAACCCAAACCTCAAACCAACAAAAGTCACAACCACAAACCCAAAAACTCCACCACCACGTCAAACTCACACAAACCTAGGCATCTCCGGCGACAACTCCGATTCTCTCTTTCTTCCACGCCTCCATGCTCCACATCTACACTCCGGTTTAGTTTTTGGTTGATAATTATGTATAATTTAGGTTGAAAATAAGTGTTTGTTTGGAATTGAGAGTATGGATTGATATAATTTAGGTTGAAACATATATTTGTTTGATATTTTTTTTGGAATTGAGTTTGCATTTGATATTTAGTTGAAATTGTGGCTCTTAGATTTCATGTCATCCATTACTACTAGTTCTAGCGGTAGCGGTAAAAGAAAAACTAGAAGACGACCACAAAATACACATCGCCGCGACGAGAATTGGGGTAGAACCTAGATATTTCTCGCCGCGGCCGCGGCGAGGCATTTCTACAATGGATATCTTCTCCGTTGTAGAATATCTTGCCGCGGCGAGAAATATACATCGCCATGGAGAGAAATTCTGAAATTTTTTATAATTGGACAATGGAACTCTATCGTAGTAGAAGCTTCTACAACGGATGTGTAAGCATTGTAGAAGCCAAGCTTCTACAACGGATATCTAAGCGTTTTAGAAGCTTCTACAAATGCTGGATTCTACAATGCTTAATAAGCGTTGTAGAATAATTCTACAACTGTTTTTAAGCGTTGTAGGATCCCAATTTTGTAGTAGTGTGGCTAGTAGTTGGTTTCTATGATTTATATTACATAAGGATATTTTCGATATTTTCTAACCGTTTATTTATGTAAATGGCTAGATTACAAAATTTACCAAACATTGACTATATACTTAAAATCATGTTTGAAATTGGCTACGTTGCTAGATTATCCATAACTAATGTATAATGACCTAGGTGGAAAGTGGGATAAGGTATTTCAGTCAATTTACGTGTATAAATAAGGGTCATGGCTATTTACCAAAACCTTACTAAATGTTGACCAGATGGCAATGTATTTGTAAATATGGTTATATATCTAATAGACCATCACTACTACAAAAATAACTTTTAGAAGCGAACATTTGGCAATTATAAACGACAAGTCGTTTCTAAACTATTCCACGGAAATAAAACATTTTGCCTTGAAAAAGTCATACTGTTGAGATTAGAAGCGACAAGTCGCTTCTAAATTTTTTCCGGCAATTAGAAGCAACTTTAAAAACGACTGACCTTTAGAAGCTTCTAAAATCGCTTTTAAAGTCGTTTCTAAAAGTCATTTAGAAGCGACTTTTGTCGCTTCTAAAGGTTTTTTTGTTGTTGTTATGCTTTAAAAAAAATACTGTCTACCAGTACAAAGTACAATGTTCAAATTACTTAAACTAATATATGTTTTGTCTGGGGATATACTAACAGTGGAAGTTTCAAAATTATATTAAAATGAACATTCATAAATTAAATCCACGTACATTTTAGATCGTGTTTCAAATTTATCGATTTTATATGTGTATTTTAGTTCATCCCCAAGTTGTTTAAGGTTTATATATACACATAATAATTTAACCAAGCTCCTTGCTCGTTGATATTTTTTGGAAATGTAACAGGTAACATTCCTCTTTCGCTCTACAATATCTCAACACTCGAGTATTTCGGTGTCCGAAATAACACACTTAAAGGAACTCTTCCTCCTGACTTGGGAAACACTCTTCCAAACCTTCAACATATTTCTCTCGTCCGCAATAACTTTTCTGGAACTATTCCTGCCTCAATATCCAATGCCTCAAGTCTTATCTACTTCGAAATTGCACGCAACGATTTCTTTGGCAAAGTTCCTAGCTTCAATGGTTCCCCAAATCTCCTATCGTTGTTATTAGGCTCCAATAACTTCGGATACGCTGAGGCACAAGACTTGGAATTTTTATGCAATACCATCAACAACACTCGCTTAGAAGGCCTGGATTTCAGCGGAAACAATTTTGGAGGAACGATCCCCGAAACTATTGGTAACGCAACGAGAGTTTCGTTCTTGGAGTTGGGAGGAAATCAGATTACTGGGAATATTCCGGAGGGGATAGGAAATCTCGTACATTTGGAAGTGTTAGGATTGGAATATAATCATTTGACAGGTCATATACCAAGCACAATAGGGAAACTGCGAATGGTAAATATTTTCTCGATGTGGGGCAATAAACTCTCAGGAAATATTCCAGCTTCTATGAGAAACTTGACATGGTTAAGCATGTTATATCTGTTTGAGAATAGCTTACAAGGAAGTATCCCGAAAAGCCTCATAGCGTGTAAAAATTTGCTAGATTTAAGGCTCCAGAAAAATAATCTAACAGGTTTGGTACCATCACAACTTGCAAGCTTATCATCGTTGAGCATAACGCTAGATCTATCGGATAACCAATTGACCGGTTCGATTCCCTCTGAGATCGGAAGATTGGTACGTCTTGGACACTTCGACATTTCCAAAAATAAGCTCTCAGGTGAAATTCCAAAAAGTCTTGGTAGTTGTTTAAGCATGGAGAACCTTTACTTGCAAGGGAACCACTTACAAGGCTCAATTCCAAAAGATCTACAAAACTTGAAAGGAGCTCGAGTAGTAGACCTTTCCCGTAACAGCCTGTCTGGTCCAATTCCAATTTATTTTACCGACTTTCAAGGCTTGGAGTATTTAAATATGTCATACAATAAGCTCGAAGGTCCGGTACCAGTACAAGGGGTCTTCAAAAACACGAGTAAATTCTCAGTCGATGGAAACATGAAGCTTTGTGGAGGCTTGCCCCAACTGAAATTGCATAAATGTGTCTCAAGTACCTTTCACAAAAGCCATAAACAATCTCCAAAGAAAATTTTGATTGTCATTATTGTATGTTGTGTGGTGGTGGGATTGATTGTTGTATTGGCCATTGTATTGCTTTTGTTTCTCAAAGGGAAAAGAACGAAGCCCCCATCGGAGCCATTAGCTAGAACTTCACTACCACGGGTCTCCTATGGAGATCTCATCCAAGCAACTGATAGTTTCTCTTCCTCAAATTTGGTCGGAGTAGGCAGTTTTGGCTCTGTCTACAAGGGAATCTTGAGTAAAAAAGAAAACAAACTTGTCGCTGTAAAAGTCTTGAACCTTCACGTTTCGCGAGCTTTAAAAAGTTTCGTGGCTGAGTGCGAATCTTTGGGGAGTATCAAGCACATTAATCTCGTCAAGCTTCTGACGGTGTGTTCGAGCGTGGATTTTCAAGGGAACGATTTCAAGGCTTTAATCTACGAGTTTATGGAGAACGGGAATCTCGAAGAGTGGCTCTATTCAGGACGTGCGAGTCAGCGTTTGAGTATGATTCAGAGGATCAAAATCGCCATTGACGTGGCAACTGCTATAGACTATTTGCATAACCATTGCTTCGAATCAATCGTACACTGCGACATAAAGCCGAGCAACGTTCTGTTAGACGGAGATATGGTTGCTCATCTGGGTGATTTCGGATTGGCAAAGTTTCTGAGATATAGTATTTCTAACCAAAGCAGCTCTGTCGGGGTCATTAGAGGAACCGTCGGCTATATCCCACCAGGTAATTCTTTTATCAAACTGCCGTTAACAAAGTTTGTTTTATTAACTATTTAATTTTTTCTATTTGTTCAGTATAAATGAGATACCATCATAAAATCAATAGCAATGCTAACGTAAGAAGAAGAAAAATAGTTTAATGGTTGTTTTTTGTGGATCCAATAGTAAATAACTTAAATCTGAACTGAACTCATCATTTGCTATAGAAGAGATTGTAGTATTTTCGCTATTGAAAATTGATAAAAAAAATAATAATGTTTCGTTTTCTTATTTTTAATTTAATACTACTAAAATGGCAGTTTCAAGTTAAAAAAAATTAGCCTTTTTCACATCTATGTACTACTTAGAGGCCATTTGATGAGCAACTCGCGATCTTATAAACTCAATTCAAAAACATTGTAAATATAATTTTATTTGTTTTCAACAATGTGGGATTCTTATGTAACTCGCGATCTTATAAACCTTATTAAGATGTGAAATCCTTATTTAACTGCCATTCCATGCATCACAGAGTACGCCACGGGAAGTGAGGTGTCGAAATGGGGTGATATTTACAGCTTCGGAGTACTTTTGTTGGAAATGTTTACTGGGAAGAAACCCACTGACATTATTTTCAATGATGACTTCGACTTGAACAGCTTTGCTTCCGCAGAAATTCCTGATCGTATCGCCGCGATTTTAGACCCTGTGATCTTTGAGGAAGAGCATGATCGGGATGAGATAGTGTTCAAGTCTTCTGTGATTTCGGTATTCGAAATAGGAGTCGCGTGTTCCTCCAAACGCCCTGAAGAGCGGAGGAACATCAGCGATGTTGTTTCTGAGTTGCACAAAATACATGACTTACTAGCATGCAGAACAACACGGAATCGTGTCTACAACGCATGAGGATCTGAAGGTACGTTTACTCATTTTTTTTTACCAGATAGTAATTAAACAACAAAACATCAAATTTCTAAAAAAAAATAAAAATAAAGTGAATAATAAATTTGAAAAAGACTCTTGACATTCATAAATGGTGTACTTTTCAGAGGGACGATTACATGGAGTTCATACTTATTGTTATTTCTAAGTTTATTTTCTTATCTTCGCTTACTCAAAAGATTCGGTATTGGTTGATGATTTTGCATTTTTCTCTGTTTTTGTATCTTATTTATGTTTTGTCAATGTTTGCTTGTAATAAAAAAGCATTCCATATTTTCTTCCATTTTGTAAGAAGCTTATAACATGATTGGTGAAGTCATATTGGAAACTGTTCAATTTAGATATCTGTTACTTAAATAAGTAACTAAATCTGAATGTTCCATGTATTTTTATTTTAACAAAGAAACTCCAGATCCTTTAAGCTTTCCCCCAACTAGTTCTTCCTATGAAATTCCAGCGACACTCCGGTTAAATTTGTTTATTGGTTCTGTATTATTTAATAACAAAATTTCCATTTAAAACATGTGAAATTTTGAAAACTCTGGTGAACTTTTGGAAAACAAAATCTTGGGGGATTAATTTGAAATTTTCTCATATAAAATAAAAAAATAAAATAATCAATAATTGAGGGGGACGCTTGTACTCCCTTGAAATTCTGTTTAGTCAGAGACATGATGTCGCATATAATGTAGAGTCAGTATATGTGCCAATCTGTTCCGATGCAATAAATGAAAAATATAAAACAATGCGTAAAAGTAAATGACACAAAGAATGGTAATCCAGTTCGGTGCAACGTCACCTACTCTGAAGGGCAATTTGTCCAATGAAAAGAAAATTTACTATATGAAAAGTAGTCAATAGTATATAATGGTCTTATATGAATGATTTCCGTCTCAAGGCCCTTTCCCAATTACTACCTGTGAATTATTACTCATGCTCCCCTTGAATCTGAGATCCACTCACTTCCATCTCAGGCACTCTCTCAAGTGTTTGGTAATCTTTGATGTCAACGCTGTGAATACTCAATGACAAAATCATAAAACCCACACAGCACTCTAACGCTCAGTAAATCTGGAATAGCATCTAAAGAGTTACACCACACACCACACACAAATAGTTTCTCAGTCCGCTGATCGTGCACGTCTAAGAACCCTAATTATGTGAATGAATGCGCAAGACTACTAAGAGAAAAACATTTTCTTTTTATAGTAGTCAACATCTGTGGAAGTTGAATTAGGGTTTCTTTACTCATTCACGTGGAGAAAATAAATGTAGAAAGTCTTCCGCGAATCATTCTGGCAAAACAGAAAACTTGCCAAAAATACAGTTATGCACACATCGGCCAAGATGTCTCAATATATCCTGGAGCATGATGCAAGACATATTTGGCGAACAAGCTTGCAGTAAAACATAAGCCAATAAAACACGTAACAACATCCCCAAATAGAGTTCCATCCTTGCCTGTACTCGAGAATATCAAAAATGTTGGCAAATTCTCGATCACGGAAACCTAAAGCTTTGTGGTGTTTTTGCCTGAGCTAAAATTGCGAGAATGTCCCTCCAAAGGGCACAGAAAAAAAATACAACATTAGGGGTGGAGCTACTGTAGGTCCAAGTGGGGGGTTATAGCTCCCCTCAAATATTTTCCTACATTTTCTTGCTATTTCTTAACTTTTTCTATTTTGTGTTACTTTAAAAATTTATAAATTAGCTCATCCTATTTGCATATTAGCCTCCTCATTTATATTTCTAGATCCGTTCCTGATCTCCAGGAGCAAAGTCGGTTGTGATTGCCTTTTGCTTCTTTTGTAGGAGTGATTGCAAAATTGCTTCTTGTGTTACTATCTTCCGGTAGGGAGTCCGATACCAAGACAGATTCTTACATGGAGTTCTTCTCAAAGCGACTGACTTGTTTGTCGACACAAAATTTGGATGGTGTTGGTAGGATCAGGTCAGTGTACAAGGGGAGTCTCAAATCAAATGACAGCACATCGGTTACCGTGAAATCCATGAACCTCGATAAATATCGTGTGCGCTAAGAAGCTTTGTATCCGAATGTGACGAGTCCCTAGGCATAAGAATCTTCTGAGGCTTTTTACCATATGCTCAAACCTTGACATACAAGGCAATGGTGTCAATGGGAATGGAAAATGGGAATCTCGATGACTGGCTGCATTCTTCAGGCCATACGGGACATCAGAGTTGGAATCTTATTCAGTGGATTGACGTTGGAGTTGACGTGGCTAGAGTTCTATATTATCTCCACAACAATGGCTCTAAGTCAGTGGCTGGATGAAGCCAAAAAGTTCATTACGGGGACTACAATTGGCTCTAAGTCCGTGAATTGACATTGATAGCTATTTTAGATGTTCATACAAAATAAAAATAAATAAGGCGCAGTAACTAGTCAATTTTAAACTTGATTTTAAAGAACTAGTCAATATGTCGTTTATTTTGTAAATTAACTATTTACCAACATTAACATATGAAAATGATAGGAGCAATCATATAAAATACTATCTGATTAATAAAATTAGATGATCAACTGTGGTTAGATTTTAGACATGCTTAAGAAGTTGATTAGATAACAAATTTAACTTTTCAACCTAAGTCCGTGAGATTTTTCAAATAAAATATTGGAAGAACTTCGATACGACGGGCTTCAAAGAGTTTTCTTGCTTTGAAATTGTTTTTTTTTTTTTATATAAAATCATCATCAAGCTTATCAAATATATTTTTACAATGTACAGAAGTGTATTACATGACTATCTATCTTTCTCTGATAATATTTTTTTTTCATCAGAACCTCAGTTACATTATAAAAAAAAAAAATATAAGCTTAAAATTTAAAATACAATATATGGATCATGTCTAATTGTTTCTAAAAATAAATGAGATTTAAAATACAACTATGATTGAAATTGGCTAGTAATTTTGAAACATTATAATTTCAATCTCGCCAATGTTTTAAAACCTTTAATTAACTAGCCATTACATGTTAGTCTTTTACCCAAATGCTCTTTTTTTTGTTTATTTTCAAAAATAAAAAGAAAGTAATTAAATTCCCATAAATTAAGTAACTACTTCCCTAAAATATACGCAATTAAATTTCTAAAAATTAAAAAAATCGTTATAGTTCAATTTATCTTTCATTGAAAAAAATAGAATTGTTACTGCATAAAAAATATGAAAACACAGTAATTGTTGAAAATTTGAAATTTTGACTATTTTATCAATCAATTAGTTTCAAAATACGTACTATTTTGTATAATTTAGAAATATATATATATATATATATATATATATAATTAATGAGATTTATTAGTAAGTTAGAATTATAGGTAAATTATTAATTTTTTTAAGTAAATAGTCTATTTTAAATTGGATTTCCAAAAATGCTTCTTTTTCCAAGCGCCATATCTACGAAAACTCCACGGACGAGCTTTTCGATTGAGTTTAACCAAGCTCATTGCTGGTTAATTGATATTTTGAAAATGTATCATGTAATATTCCTCTTGTTGATGGTGGATGTTAAGTGTGGAGCCAAATCTAAGGAATAGGAAAAGTCCCACATCGGTTAGGGGTAGCAACTTTATACTTTTCCTTAGTGTATATAAAGTACTCTGTGTGTTGCATTTATTGCACAAAAAAATAGAAACACTTGTACATGTAACCTTTCCCAAATTGGGTTTATAGTGCAGCGGCAAAGTGGACGTAGCTTTCTCTTTTAGAGTGAACCACTATAAATCTTGTGTCCCTTCTTTATTATTTATTTCGTTTTTCTGTTCTTCGTGAGAGAGATTTTGACAGAGTTAACCCAACTCGGTTGGGCGAACTGACGAACTCATTCCAGCTCGACTGGACGAAGTGACGAGCTCGACTGGCGAAGTGACGAGCTCGTCAGTCGAGCTAGTCGAGCTCGACTAGCGAAAAGTGACGAGCTCGACTGACGAGGTCAAAATCCCAACAACTGGTATCAGAGCTTCTAGGTTTGCAGTTTCTTGGTGAAACGGAGTGCGACCTGTGGAGAAGAAGCAAAGTAGAAAACGATGGGAAGCGAAGAAGGCACGGTGCATGGGATCGGGAAGTTCGACGGGTCGGACTATGCATTCTGGAGAATGCAGATCGAGGACTACTTGTACGGAAGAAAGCTTCATCAACCGCTGAGCGAGAAGCCAGAAAAGATGGACGAGGCAGAATGGAATCTCCTCGACAGGCAGGTTCTGGGAGTTATTCGACTGACGCTGTCGAAGAACGTGGCTCACAACGTGGCGAAGGAGAAGACCACGGCGGGAATGATGAAGGTCCTGACGGACATGTACGAGAAACCCTCGGCGAACAACAAGGTGTTTCTGATGAAGAGGCTTTTCCATTTGAAGATGGATGAAGGAGCTGGGGTAGCCACTCACGTGAACGAGTTCAACACGATCGTCAACCAACTGTCATCGGTTAAGATCGAGTTCGACGACGAAGTGCGAGCTATGATTCTGCTCGCGTCCTTGCTGAATAGCTGGGAGCCGATGAGGGCCGCGGTCAGCAACTCGGTTGGAGGTGCGAAGTTAAAGTTTAACGACGTACGAGATCGCATCCTCGCCGAAGAGGTGCGACGAATTGATTCTGGCGAGGCCTCGACGAGTTCGGCCTTGAATGTGGAGAACACGGGAAGAAACCACAACCGGAATCAGAACCGATGGAAGGACAGGTCGAAGTCACGGAGTGGACGAGGTCAGTCGAGGTCGGGGCGACCTGTTGCATGCTGGAACTGTGGCGAGTCCGGCCACATCAGGAAGTACTGCAAGAAGCCCGCCAAGGAGAAAGGCGGTGCCCACGCTGTCACTGAAGATTTTGCAGATGCGTTACTGCTAACGGTGGACAGCTCGATCGACTCTTGGGTGGGTGCTCGACTCAGGAGCGTCGTTCCACACCACCCTTGATAGCGACATTCTGGAGAACTATGTCGCAGGGAATCACGGGAAGGTCTACGTGGCTGATGTCGAGTCACTAGACATTGTTGGTGTCGGCGATGTCAGGCTGAAGATGGGCAACGGCCAAGTCTGGAAGATCAACAAGGTCAGACACGTGCCGAAGCTGATGAGGAACCTCATCTCGATGGGTCAGCTCGACGATGAAGGTTACACCACGACGTTCGGGAGTAACTCGTGGAAAGTCTCGAAGGGAGCTATGGTGGTAGCTCGCGGACAGAAGACAGGCACGCTCTACATGACGTCGAGCTGCAGAGACATGGTGGCCGTGGTCGACAACACCACGAAGACCGAGCTGTGGCACCGCAGGCTCGGGCACATGAGCGAGAAGGGGTTGAAGATGCTGGTGAAAGACGGCATGATCCCTGAGCTGAAGACGGTGGAACATTGGAGCTCGAGCTGGTACATACTGGCGTATGGGTACCAGCTCCAGTCCCTTCACTTGGGGGATCTCGCTATTACGTGACGTTCATAGATGACTCCACGAGGAAGGTATGGGTTTATTTTCTGAAGAATAAATCTGACGTGTTCGCTACCTTCAAAACGTGGAAGGCGATGGTCGAGCTGGAGACGAGCTCGAAAGTGAAGTGCTTGAAGTCCGACAATGGAGGGGAGTACGTCGACTCCGACTTCAAGCGGTATTGTGCCGAGAACGGGATCAAGATGATTAGAACGATCCCGGGAACTCCCCAACAGAACGGAGTGGCGGAGCGAATGAATCGCACGCTGAATGAACGAGCTCGGAGTATGCGGATTCACTCCGGCCTGCCCAAGACCTTTTGGGCCGATGCAATCAACACGGCAGCCTTCTTGATATATCGAGGACCGAGCGTTCCTCTGAATTTCAGAATTCCAGAAGAAGCGTGGAATGGGAAGAAGGTAAACCTTTCTTATCTGAAAGTGTTTGGCTGTTTATCATACGTTCATATTGATGAATCTGTTCGAAGTAAGCTCGACCCGAAATCTAAAAAGTGTTATTTCATTGGTTATGGTGACACTGAGCTCGGCTATCGTTTCTGGGATGCCCATGCGAGAAAGATAGTCCGAAGCAGGAATGTTGTCTTCAACGAGCAAACGACGTACAAGGACGAGCTGAAGGGGAGCTCGACGAAGAAAGCTCCTGAGGGCGAGAAGTCAATGGTCGACCTGAAAGACTTCTCGACGACCGAGCTGGAAGAAGAAGACACCTCGATGACCGAGGCGAGATCAGGACGAGCTGATGGCGGTCACGAGATCGAAGAAGACACTTCGATGACCGAAGTGAGATCAGGCCGAGCTGATGACGGTCACGAGACTGAAGAAGACGGCCGAGCTGATGACAACACCGAGCTCGAGGTGAATCAGCGGACTCCGATCACTGAGCTGCGGAGATCGACAAGAGTCAGGAAACCGGTACACAAGTTTTCCCCGTCTCTCAACTACATCCTCCTTACCGACAGAGGAGAGCCGGAGTGCTATGAAGAGGCTATGGAGGTCGACACCTCGACCAAGTGGGAGCTCGCCATGAAGGACGAGATGGATTCACTGATCACGAATCACACTTGGGAGCTGGCGAAGTTACCAGCTGGGAAGAAAGCACTGCACAACAAGTGGGTGTACCGGATCAAGGAGGAGAGCAATGGAAGCCAACGGTTCAAGGCGAGGCTGGTGGTGAAAGGTTTCCAGCAGAAGGAGGGAATCGATTTCACAGAAATCTTCTCTCCGGTCGTCAAGCTCGTGACGATCAGAACCGTGCTGGGACTGGTTGCCAAGGAGAATCTACATCTACAACAGATGGATGTGAAGACGGCGTTTCTTCACGGCGATCTCGACGAAGAGATCTACATGAGGCAGCCCGAAGGCTTCAAGGTGAAAGGGAGAGAGGAGCTCGTGTGCAAGCTCCAGAAGAGTCTCTACGGGCTGAAGCAAGCCCCACGGCAGTGGTACAAGAAGTTCGACAACTTCATGAAGCGAGCTGAGTTCGACAGGTGTGAGGCCGACCACTGCTGCTACTTCAAGAGACTTGAAGACTCCTATGTGATTCTTCTGCTCTACGTCGATGATATGCTGATCGTAGGTGCCGACCTACACGAGATCGACGAGCTGAAGAAGAGATTGTCCGAAGAGTTCGCGATGAAGGATCTAGGAGCCGCGAAGCAGATTCTCGGGATGAGGATCAAGAGGACGAGAGAGAGCATCGAGCTCTCACAGGAGGAGTACGTGAAGAAGGTGCTCCAACGCTTCAACATGGAGGACACTAGGTCGGTCAGTTCGCCGCTGGCCAGCCACTTCAAATTGTCCAAGCAACAGTCGCCAGTGACGGAGGATGAGCTGGCGTACATGGACAAGATCCGCTACGCTTCGGTCATTGGAATTTTGATGTACGCAATGGTGTGTACGAGGCCGGACATTGCTCATGCAGTGGGAGTTGTGAGCAGGTTCATGAGTAACCCGGGGAGAGAGCACTGGGAGGCTGTGAAGTGGATCCTCCGATATCTCAGAGGCAGCTCGACCTCGGCCATGGTATTCAGGAAGTCCGAAATGGGACTTCAAGGATATGTCGATGCTGACAATGGGGGCGACCTCGACAGCAGAAAGAGCACGTCCGGTTATGTTTACACACTCGGAGGGACGGCTATCAGTTGGGTGTCGAGGTTGCAGAAGATTGTTGCCTTGTCGAGCTGCGAGGCGGAGTACGTGGCCATCACCGAGGCCACAAAGGAGATGATATGGCTACAGACTTTTCTGGGCGAGCTGGATCAAGACCATGGAGGGAGTGCGCTGTACAGTGACAGCCAGAGCGCCATTCAGTTGGCGAAGAATCCAGTGTATCATGCGAGGACGAAGCATATACAGCTGAGATACCACTTCATCAGGTCGGCTTTGGAAGATGGTATATTGGTGCTTGAGAAGATCGCTGGGAGTCAGAATCCCGCCGACATGTTTACAAAGTCTGTGCCATATGACAAGCTGAGGTTATGCTCGACCTCAGTTGGACTCCTCGTCTGAAGAGTTGAGTCGCCGCTGCAAGGAGACGCGTGATGAGATTAGTCTCCGAGTGGGAGATTGTTGATGGTGGATGTCAAGTGTGGAGCCAAATCTAAGGAATAGGAAAAGTCCCACATCGGTTAGGGGTAGCAACTTTGTACTTTTCCTTAGTGTATATAAAGTACTCCGTGTGTTGCATTTATTGCACCAAAAAATAGAAAAACTTGTACATGTAACCTTTCCCAAATTGGGTTTATAGTGCAGCGACAAAGTGGACGTAGCTTTCTCTTTGAGAGTGAACCACTATAAATCTTGTGTCCCTTCTTTATTATTTATTTCGTTTTTCTGTTCTTCGTGAGAGAGATTTTGACAGAGTTAACCCAACTCGGTTGAGCGAACTGACGAACTCATTCCAGCTCGACTGGACGAAGTGACGAGCTCGACTGGCGAAGTGACGAGCTCGACTAGCGAAGTGACGAGCTCGACTGACGAGGTCAAAATCCCAACACCTCTTTCGCTCTACGTACAATGTCTCAACGCCCGAGTATTTCTATAATCATAAACTTGAAGGAACTCTACCTCCGCACTTGGGAAACATTCCTCGAAAACTTTAATATTTGTTTTACAACGCATATAACTTTTTCTGGAGCCATTTCCACCAGAGCATCCAATAACTCACACCTTATGCACAAAAGTATTACAAACAGTTATTTCTTTGTCAAAGTTATCCTAGCTTCAATGGTTCCCGGAATCTCTGGAATAAGAAACTCGATGTAAACGAAAAAGGTTAATTGATTTACATATATAGTGTTTATTAATATAATTTTATATAAATTGATGATAATATATTCATTTTAATATAATAAAAATCAATATCAGTAATTTGATTAATAATCACTACTACAAATGTTGGATTATACAACCCACTTTCTACAACGCTTAACATAAGCGTTGTAGAAACTAGGGATTCTACAACGCTTAACAAAAGCGTTGTAGAAACATAGTGTTTCTACAACGCTTATGGCTAAGCGTTGTAGAATCTCGGTGTTTCTACAACGCTTATGGATAAGCGTTGTAGAATCTGATTGTTTCTACAACGCTTAAAGCTAAGCGTTGTAGAAACTTAGTTATTCTACAACGCTTTTGTTAAGCGTTGTAGAAGTACATAAATTTCAGATTTTCCATAACGTTTACACTATCCGTTGTAGAATCCTCGCCGCGGCGACATAATTTCGCGTGGCCGTTTTGGGGGTTTTGATTAAAAAAAGCAAAATTGCCAATTCCCACCGAAGAAGCTCAAACCATTGAAGATGCTGTAGGCGGGTTTGTCTCGTGGCCGAAGAGACTCATGGAAATGGACACGGGAATAGAGAGTCGCGGTCCGGTTGTCAAACAACTCTGAAAGCTCGGAATTGAGAGTGAAGCTAGCATCGATGATGCTAAGAAGATTCCGTACAGGGTGATTAATCCCAAGTATCGATTGCTCGCTCAACATGCCAACAAAGTAATGTTACCGGAAGGGGATGTGATTATGGTCAATGTTAGTCCAAGTCTCGCGGCTATCCCGATTCCGGTGTCATTTGAAGACATTTCCGATTTTTTGCAATACTTGGAAATTGGCGCGGGAGCATAACGGTTTATATGGAGTAAGAGTTTTCTTTATATGCGTTTTTTAATATCAATATTCAATATTTAGTGTTTTGATCAACTAAATATTTGTTTGTCATAGCTATCTACACTCGAGGCTAGAAAATGCGAAGAAGACTCGAAATTTTTGTTTTATAAATCCGAGCTTAAGTTCGTATATACAAAATGACGACGAGGAGGCTTATTTGTCAAAACGAGTCAAGGACGTTGGAAACGTGGTACGACATTGCAAATTTGGTGAACTAGTTTTGATGCCGTATAACAAAGGTGCGCATTGGATGCTCGTTGTCCTCGACCTTTGGAGAAATAGCGCTATGTTCTTTGACCCGTTGAGAAATAAAATCCCAACGGATTTAAATCGATTGATAAAAAGGTGATATTTTGATTTCTTAAATAATTTTTATTATAAATCGTTCTAGATGTTTTTTCTCTTATAATCTCCGTGTTATATAGGGTTCTTGTTGATTTCAAGCTCGAGCATCAAAACGCCCATAGTAACGGGCAATCAACGTACATCAAGGCTTGGGACGCTCCGAGACAAACGGGAAACACGGAATGCGGGTATTTTGTGATTTCTTATATGCGTGATATAGTCGTAGGAGGTGTAGGAAAATTAGAAAATAAGAAATCCTATACAAAGGAGGATTTAGAGAGAGTTAGGGAAGAATGGGTAAGTTATGTACAAACATTTATTAACTGTGATGATTAGCTAGTTTTTTTTATTGAATTATGGATTGGTTGTAGATGTATATATTAGATTTTGAATGTTTTGAAGATGAGGATATTTGAAGATGAATGTATATATTAGATATTTTTTGTATTGAAGATTATTTTCAGGTGCTAGTATCGTGTAAAAACAGATTTTGGATTGAAAATAAATGATTCTCGCCGCGGCGAACTATACTTCTCGCCGCGGCAAGTAATTCGAGCCGCGGCAAGTAATTCGAGCCGCGGCGAGAAAAGATACCGAGAGCAGGCAAATTAGAAATCTTAGTCTCGCCGCGGCGAGATTTTTTCTTCGCCGCGGCGAGTTTTTTTAAAAAAATTCATCGCCTTCCTACAACGCATAATTATCCGTTGTAGAATATGTCGCCGCGGCTAAGATTTGACGTCCCCGCGGCGAATTTCTCGCCGCGGCGAAGTGTAATATTCGCCGCGGCGAGTTGATTCTACAACGCTTGACAATCCGTTGTAGAATGTTGTCGCCGCGGCTCGGAACGTACCTCGCCGCGGCAACTAACTCGCCGCGGCGACGTGATTCTACAACGGACTGAAAATCCGTTGTAGAATATGTCGCCGCGGCGAGAAATATACTTCGCCGCGGCGAGATGTTTGAAAATATTTAAAAATTACACAATGGATTCTAACCGTTGTAGAAGCTTCTACAACGCTTAAAAATCCGTTGTAGAATCTTAGTTTCTACAACGGATAATTAAGCGTTGTAGAAAGCTGTTGGATTCTACAACGGATTTTTAAGCGTTGTAGAAGCTTCTACAACGCATGATTCTACAACTGTTTTTAAGCGTTGTAGAATCCTAGTTTTGTAGTAGTGAATCAAACAACAAAGAAAGAGATGCATTATAATCTTTTCACATATTATCAATCAATCAATTAAAAATATATAATCCAACACTTTTTTTTTATCAGCCTCTACCATTATACTTATCAATCTACTCATTTTTTTTAGAAAGATTATCACTGCACTAAAATAGAAATCGCTATTGCTATTCGTGACACGTCAGCAATGTGTTTTGTTTTGATTTCATCAGATTTTTTTTTAAATGTCTCCTTCATGAATAGGCTACTCATGAACATGATGTGTTTTGCTTTTAGAATATGTAATACATTCATTTTTCTAAAGCAAAATTTTAGAAACGATGTGTAAACTATTAGAATAATAAGGGTATTTTAGTCTTAATCCCTTTTACTTTGACTATTCATTTACTTTTCTTGTAATACTTTTTGATATTTTTGCACATATGAAAACCTAGTCACTTTTTGTCTCTCCCTCTCTCCCAAATTCTTCATCCTCTTCTCTTTGCAAATTCTACATAAACTACATAAAATTAAAAAAATATATGTAAAATGGTAAAAATTTGAAAATTATATACAATTTTACCGAAATGCCCTCAAACCCATAAAAACATTTCAACCATTCAGTTGACCTCTGTCAATCGCAGTTGAGCGCAATTGACTGCGGTCAACTGTGCTTTGACCTAGTCGACGGTACCCCTAACTTTGACAGAGCTACTTTGGTTCGAAAAAGTTTTATCAAGATGCTTTGCCAACCCGAAATGGCCGGTGTGTAGTGATCATTTGGGCACCGAGCATAAAGTAATTCGCGGCTTTATGTCACATTGCGCTATCGATTTATGGCTGTGATGGTGGAGATTTTCTAGAGCGCTCGCCACATCGAAGGCGATATTGACCCTCTAGACAATATCCAAGATCCGACGGCCTGAAGAATGTGAACTATAGATCCACTTATCGAGATTCTCGTTCTCCATAAACTAGTTGACAAAGGCATTGAAATGGTTCCCTCGCTAGTCTATTTGGTTTCCTCGCGACTCTACTTTCGAGAATTTATTAGTTAAAATCTTGGCGAAGTTTCGGTGCCTCGCATTCAGGCAAATGAACTTTTTCGATGTATGCAAAACTTGGAGGTTCCAACACTTTTACTGCGACGACGTATCTTTATTGATCGATCATGGCTACTCCTTTAAAGATGGACAAGAATACAAAAACCCATGAGAACACAACACATTGCATAAAAAGACCTCTAAGGATTGAACAATTAGTTGTTTTTATTGGGGACGATGAGTTAGGTGTCTTTGTTAGGATTTTTGAAGCAGTAACCGTCGAAGATATTCCGTGTAGAAAGAATCGGAAATAAATCTTTGACGAAAGCAGAAACTTGAACAAAATCGGGGCAATGTCTAAACTAGTGAATCTCTAGAAATCAGTCCGTGTGAGCTGATGTGTTACAACATTTTCACTGACATCTTGAACAACCAATTAACGTGGCTACAAGAACCATTGAAATCAAGACTTTAGCCATTTTTGTTCAAGTTTTAAACAGTGATTAAAGTATAACATATTTGGCAATATATAGTTATAATTATTTATGTGGTACCTATGATAGCCTAGTGGTAATTCCACACCACCTCCTGTGTGGAGGTCGTGAGTTCAATCCCCACAGCAGCAAAAAGCTGCCTTAAAAAAAAATAGTTATAATTATTTATATAATGACGATATTTGGGATTATGTGGGTTATTTGACGTCCTAATATTTAGGAACAGCCAAAAAAAAAAGAAAAAAAAAACTCTTTATTTTCCTTATACCGTAGCATCTGTATTTACGGTTCACTTCCTATCCTTTTATTCTACTGTTTATTTTTAATTCTACGTCCTAGTTTACAAAAACTCTCTATGAAGAAATTTCAACACCTATCAAGACTCTTAACTATTCAAAATAAACAATAAAAAATCAACTCTTAACTATTCCTAACAATTGACGAGCTGAGTCAACATAGTCAACTCGTTTCCAATACGTTCACGCGACATGGAATATTAAGTCTTTAACTTGGTTTTGGTCCAGCTTAACAATGGAGGTTGACGTTAAACATCTCGCATATTATTTAGAATATACTAGTTTTTTGTTTCTTCTTTTTTTTTTTTTTTTTTGGTCTCAACTATTTAATATAGACCAAAATTTTCTTAAACTATTAGTTTGACAATATAGTCATTCCATCAACATAAGTTCATTAAGTGCTTGCTTTTTACGGGAACGCCCTTTAACTATTGCCGCCTTTTTGCATGGGTATATTTTCATAAATAAATAAAAGTGGAAAGAAAATATGCGTAATAATTACAATCTGCAAAGTGACAAACTAACTCCCTAGACACGCGATCGTCATTAAGTTTCACTTAAAAAAAAAATCGCCATCGCCATTTCCTCTTTCAGTCGAAAAAAACTAAAATAAAGAAACAAATCGGGAAGAAACCCAAAAAAACGCATAGAACAAGCAGAATAATTAACGACTATTAACTATGCAGTTTTTAATACCAAACTATAAAACCATAAACTCAAAATATCTATTAATAGTTATTACCGATTATTAACTGTACAATTAAAAAAAAAATCAAAAACCTATTAAAAGTTCAAATTTTTAATAGATCAGTGAGTACCCATGCCAATGCAAAAAAAAAAAAAAAAAAAAAAAAAAAGAATGTACTTCCTTATTATTAACAAAAATGTAACGTGAGAGAGTGAATGAGAGAGAGAGAATTACAAAAGTAACGTGTTAGACAGAATATTAACTTCTCATAACTACTTGCTATTATTATGGTAACAAATCGATTGATAATTCTTAACTAATTTAGAATATCTAATTTGAATTTATTATCAAACACAAACAGAAAAATAGAAAGGATACAGAAACATATGAAACGTTAGCGAAATGACTAACTGACAAAAACATATGAAGCATTAGATAAAGATGAAATTCCAACGTTTCCAAGTGGCTTAATTAGTATATTTTTTCATTAATTAAATATCTCACATGTGTAATGAAATATTTCAGCATGGACACAGATAACTATATTTTTATTCTTGCCTTAATTTTAATATTATAATTAGTGGTTGTTTAAAATTCTAGTAGTGGAAATGTTTAAAATGCAAAAAAAAAAAAAAAAGGCTATTAGATATATACCGTTATTTACAATTTTGGATTGACATTTAGAAACCTTTAGTACATGGTAAATAGTCATGATCAAATATTTACACGCGTAAATTAACTGGAATACTCTATAAAATCGTTGGCTATTTATCTAAAGCTTACAAAACATTGGCTATTTACCTAAAATTTACAAAACGTTGGCTAATTATATATTTCTCTAGTTTTAGTTAGCTAGTTTGTTAATTATTTGAAAGAAAATATTATGTATTAAAACTCGATAATAAATATTTTCAATGGAAATGTCGATGGCCAATAGAAATGAGGATGAAATATATTTTCTCCCTAGAATTTTCAACGAAATTCATGTTAGAGGTGTGGAGCCTAATCGGTGCCGAGGTGACGAGTTGACGACTGAAGACCTTACGACGATGATTTGCTGATCAACATGTCTGTTGGGGGTATTTTGGAAATTTTCATGACTGTCTGTTAGTCCTAGTGTCTTCCCTATAAATATACTATGGGCCGATGTTCTTTTTAGAGCGCAAAAGAGTTGTAAACACGTTTTCTGCAAATTTGAAATTTAGCAAAAATCTACAGCGGTAAAGTGGACGTAGCTTTCGCATTGAAAGTGAACCACTATAAATCTGTATGTGCTTAATTTTGTTTTTGGCGAATTTCATTTTCTGATTTTAGGTCGGATTTCGTTTTTGCTTTGTTTTATCAAATAATTAGCTGTTTAGCTATCTAAAACACTAGCAATTTGGTTTTAGCCAACCTTTCGTTAATTTCCCGTAAATAGCCATCTTGCTTACGTGGCAGCTTATTAATTGAATTAGTTTTACCTTTTTGTCCTTACGCTATTTTAATTAGACATTTTTTTTAAATTTTGAATTAAATATTGAAACCGAATAGTGAAGTTTTCAAATTTGAAATTTGAATTTTGAGCAGATTTTGAAAGTTCTCGGCCATTAATTGTTATGTATTTGGAAATTTTCTGCATTGACTTTAGGTAATTAGTTTATATTTTCGTTGCAATTCATTATGGATAAAATCTGTATATATATTCTTCATTCATTGATATTATTTTGTCTTCCATATATTCATACTTTCCAGAATTTGCGTGCCCAAAATATTTCCAGAATTTTTTCAGTTTATTTACACGAGTATACTGTAAATAGGCTTTGTATTTACAGTGAATATACTGTAAATAAGCTTCGTATTTACACGAATATACTGTAAATATGATTTCTATTTACACGAACATACTGTAAATATGATATCTATTTACACGACCATACTGTATTAAAAAAAACCATAAACTTTTCTCAGCAAGAAGCTTGTCGATTTGCACATGCGTTCCAGGAACAAGAATGAACTTGATTCCCAAGTTATAAAGGAAAGCAATATCCTGAATTGAAATAAAATTCATCAACTTTGAACTTATTAAACAAACCACGACATAAAAAATAAAAATTAAAAAACATAAAAAAAACGCTGAAATTCCTGAAATCCTCCGGTGTCTCTTCGTCGGCGGCGCGCTCGGCGGCTCTCGCGGTCGCGAGCGGCGGCGCTCGGTCTCAGCGGGATGGCGCGCGCGAGGAAGAGAAGCTCGGGCTCGGGCTGGTGCTGGTGGCCGCGCGCAGAAGAGAAGAAGGAGAAGAAGACGATGTTTGGTCCGAGCGCAGAAGAGAAGAAGGAGAAGAAGGAGAAGAAGATTGCGTGTATCTGTGGTTTAATTACAAAGTTTAATGATTTTAATGATTTTAATTTACGGCAGTTATTATCCGAAGATATTGCTTTTAATGATTTTAATTTTCATGAGGTTAATGGGCGGGAACGGTTGGGAGGTTATTTTGGTATTTTTATCTATGTAAATAAATTGGGCTGGCTATTAACACGAAATTAACCAAATGTTGGCTAAATCCAAAACTGTCTAAACTGGGAGGCTATTTAGCTATATAACCCTTGTTTTATTTTACTATATTATTCAATATAATTTTTGTCGACAATTGTTTTTGGGTAATTAAGTTAAATGGCCTCCCTAAAAAATATGAAATTTTTTTTAGCTCACCTTTCGTTAATATGCTGTAGATAGCCAGTGTCATTTATTTACAGCAGATGAAATGACGCATATGTCCAGCAGTTTCCCGCCCAAGAAATATATTCATTTAATTAAAAAAATAAAACAGATTTCGGCATTAACTACTGGCGCGAATTTCGTGGGATATTCATTTAAACCAAATTAAAACCACCACAAGTAACCGAATGAAACACAATCCAAAAGGAAAAAAAATGCAGAAACCCTAAGCAGCGATTCGAAATTAAGCCTCGTCGCCGGGAAAAACTCCGGCGCCTCTCACTTCGTCCTCCTCTCCGCGATCTGCGTCCAAAGGTCCCGATCGGAATCATGGACTCCGCGAAGAACAGTTTTTTGTTGTTGTTGCTCACATTAATAGTGTGTTCGTGTAAATAGAAAACATATTTACAGTATATTCGTGTAAATACAAAGCATATTTACAGTATATTTATTGTAAATACAAAGCATATTTACAGTATATTCACTGTAAATACAAAGCATATTTACAGTATATTCGTGTAAATAAACTGAAACAAATTCTGGAAATATTTTGGGCACGAAAATTCTGGAAATTATGAATATATGGAAGACAAAATAATATCAATAAATGAAGAATATATTTACAGATTTTATCCTAATGAATTGCCACGAAAATAGATACTAATTACCTAAAGTCAACGTTGAAAACTTCCAAATACATAACAATAAATGGGCTATAAACTTTCAAAATCTGCAGGAAATTTCAAATTTGAAAGCTTCCCTATTCGGTTTCATTATTTGATTCGAAATTTGAAAAAAAAAACCTCCTAATTAAAAAAATCTGCGAATTAAATAAGGGAAAAAGTGTAAACCTAATTTAATTAATAAGCTGCCACGTAAGCAGAATGACTATTTACAGGAAATTAACGAAAGGTTGGTTAAAAAAAAATTGCTAGTGTTTAAGATGGCTACGCAGCCAATTATTTGATTTTTTTTTTCCATTTTTATATGATATTTTTTACAAACTATTAACAAACGATGTATTAAACCTTGCCATGCATTTTGATAATATTAAAGGTAAAACGAGTACAAAAAGACATGCACTGGCACTTGCACTTGCATCGAACGACTGTCTTTTTTCAATGGGTGAAGTACAGAAATATAATTTTTTTTTTCCATGAAAAACCAGAATTTCAATGAAAAAAGTCCAAGTTATTTCGTCCAGAAACTGACCCTTTATGGTTTTGAATAAAAAAAAAAACAAATTGTTTTTATAAAATAAATGAATGTGGAAGGAGATTTTATAAGTTTATAGTTAAAAATAAGATAAAATTTGTTGTTTGCAGTAAGGTAGTCAGCCCAATTCGACCGACAACAACATGCGGACACATGCATAAAAGGAGTTATAATATGACAATCTGTCATATTTTCCAACAAATTGATAATGATCTATCTATTCAAAATGTGTGCCTTGCTAACTTTGATATATGTTCTGTTGAAGTTTAGAGAGAGAGAGAGTCGAATCTGGAGAGAAAATAAAGAAAGAGAGAATCGGAGAAGAGAGAGAGTGTTCCGAGACTTTGAATATTTCTTATATTTGATATGAATTCGTATCACCTATTTATACATATGGTGGGTACAAGAGAGAGAGTAATAAATACATGTGTAATAACTACTTCTAGGAAATAGAGAATAATAAATATACACAGAGAACAAGACATAGGAAATAACATGAGAAATAAATGCGACAATTTCCCATGTGGAATGAGTTCCAAGGAGTGAAGACTTCCGAGACAAACTTGTCAGCGGAACACTAGTACAAAATATAGCATCAGGTGCGACTTTTTTCGCACCTGAAAGTGCAAAAGTTGCACCTGAAAGTACTTTCAGGTGCGACTTTAGATGCGACAAAGTCGCATCCGAAAGTCCGCACCTGATAATCCTCTTGACTATCATGTGCGACTAATCGCACCTGAAAGTCTTATATTATCAGGTGCGACTAGTCGCACCTGAAAGTCTTGACTATCAGGTGCGACTAGTCGCACCTGATGCTCTTTATCTTTAAAAAAAAAAATTAATATGCTGATTATATATTACTAATTACATTATTACATTATTACAATTATTAATCTTAATTTTAATTTCATTAACTAATTACAATTCCTAATTGATAAATTACAATATATCAAAACTAATTAAAACAAAAACAAATTTAAACTAATCACATTATTACAATTACTATAAAATAATGTGCAAACAATTTACTCAGTTAAATGAAACCAAAGAAGCATGGAAAATATTAAATTTCTGCCAATATGTAGGAACGATTTTTTTGTTTTTATAAAATAAAAGCATATCGCCAAGAAATAATGAAAGACCGCTTACTCGATGGTGACATTTCTTGGAGGATTTAAAGTGCTTGAAAAATTTGAAAGCAAATTGTTTTTGAAGTTCCTGCACAAACAGAGGCAAATAAACAAAATATAACATTCAAGAGTCAAGACCATCCTTATTCCAATTAACTTTTTATCTGGGTATTGTACCACCAGGTTTAGAACAATTTCCTTAGTGTAATTTATTAACAAAATACATGTACCGAATTTAATTTTTTAAAAAAAGAATTCTTACAAGATAAGCCTGTTATCTCCATCAAATGTCATATTATTCCAGATAGTTGTTGGAACATTTCCGGTTAGCGAATTTCCCTCAAGTGACCTATCACACACACACACACAAAAGGCATCATTAATTGAAAACAAAGATAAAATAAAATTTTAAATAATTGAGTTTTGGATTATCGACACGGCATCTCTTCGAAATCATCAAAGGTTTAAGGTGCTCTGCATAAATCGGCACACAACGTTCTCAATGAAGAGCTTAAATGGAGGCCAAGGCTTCAAGTAATTAGATAAACTTTCTAGTCCTTTAGGGTTGCAAAAGTTGGTTCATATACTTACCAATTGTGAGCTTTATATGGGCAAATATCAAGACTAGAAAAATAATGAGAATACCATTAGTACTAATTAAAACAAAAACAAATTTAAACTAATCACATTATTACAATTACTAATCAATTAACTAATTAACTAATTACAATTCATAATTGATAAACTAATCACATTATTATATTATTACAATAATTACAATATATCAAAACTAATTAAAACAAAAACAAATTTAAACTAAACACTAACCTAAACATATTAGTATATCACAAACTAATCTGCAGAGACTCGGGACGAGGCGAGCGCACGGCGGAGAGTGAGCAGGGGCTGAGCGCACGGCGAGAAAAATCAAAATCGATTGATTCCCGACAGCCTGACCCACTAGCGCTTAAGCCATCATAACTCGAGCTACAAAACTTCAAATCGATTGATTCTAGCAGCAAATGAAAGTAGACTCATGTAGCTTTCTAACGAGATATTACAAGCATATATACGACAAGAATAGCTATCTCAAAAATAGCCCATAATTCACTGTTACAATTCTGGAAATCCCGTTTTACTGCTGCGAAACACAAACTTTGGAAATTCATAACTCATTCAATACTCAATGGATTTACATGTTCTTGGTCATTTTAGAAAGCTCATACAGTCTACTATCCATGAAAAATATCCAAAAATAAGAACTCAGATCATATCGGTCTGTCCACGTCGATTTCCAGAGGCAGTTCAAACAGTTTTTTTTTTCACAAATTCGGCCAAATTCAAACCACAACCAAGAAATCCGAAACCAATCACCAATTTCAAGTCCTCAACATCAATAATCGGGTCCAAAGATCAACTAAACACAATCAATTGCTTAGAAATCATCCCGGAATCAAAATCCCCAAATTATGAGCTATAAACCCTAGCTTGAAAATCCATCCGAGAAAGAGACTTCCTCACCTTATTTTCGTGGAATTAGATTCTCCGGCAACCACTCACTCCTTCCTCGGTGGTCGCTCTTGCTCCGGCATCCTCGCGACTCCCGGTGACGTCTCTTTTCCTCGGCCTGAAGCGCGTGGTGGAGGATGGGTCACGGCGGCCACGGCGAGCTCGCGGCGGTGGCGCTCTGCTCGGCTGGGACGCGCGCGCGGTGGAGCTCCCGGCGACGTCTCTTCTCGGCTCCCTCTCTCTCTTTCCCTTTCTCTCTTCTTTCTTCTCTTTCTCTTTCCCGTGTCCAGCTTTCTTTTCTTTTAAATGCTTTCCATTTTAAAACTGAATGAAAAAATGAGAGGGAGAATTGGCCGCTTAAAATTTTAAACAATCAGGTGCGACTGATACTCAAAAGAAAAAAAAAATTTAGCGAAATTTTTTGGACTTCTGGTTGACAATCTGATGCGACTAGTCGCACCAGAAAGTCATTTAGATGCGACTTTTAGGTGCGACTAGTCGCACCTGATAGTCATGCGCATCAGAAAACTATATTTGTAGTAGTGGAAGGGCGAGCTGACGAGCTCGACGCGGAAGGGCGAGCTGACGAGCTCGACGCGGAAGGGCGAGCTGACAAGCTCGACGCGGAAGGGCGAGCTGATGAGCTCGACGCGGAAGGGCGAACTGACGAGCTCGATTTCAACACTCCCCCTCAAGCTTGACTGTATATGTTGAGGAGGTCAAGCTTGCTACATAGCTCGGAAAAGGTTGCTCGCGGAAGGGCTTTGGTGAGAATGTCGGCGAGCTGACGACCTGACGGAACGTATTCCATCTCGATTATTTTTTCTTCAATCTTTTCACTGATGAAGTATCGGTCGATCTCGATATGTTTTGTTCTGTCATGATGGACTGGATTTTTGGCTATGCTGAGAGCAGCTTGATTATCGCAAAAGAGCTTGATTGGACCTTCGATGATGATCTTGAGGTCGTCGAGAACTCTCTTCAGCCAGATGCCTTCACATACTCCGCTTGCTAAGGACCTGAGCTCGGCTTCAGCACTACTTCTTGAGACAACGGACTGCTTCTTGCTTCGCCAGGTAACAAGATTTCCCCAGACGTATGTGCACGTGCCTGATGTTGATCGTCTGTCTGGAACATATCCGGCCCAGTCCGCATCTGTGAATACTTCTGTTAGGAATATTGCCCACTTGAAGATAATGAATAAATGATTACTAAATTCGATAATAAGATAACTTTATTAACATTATATGATTAGTGGGTTGAGTTCTAAACAATTAGAATCAATAACAACTATCTTCCATAGCCTCCGTATCTAACTGAGTCACGTGCTGGGCACCTGAGTTCGGGCGGTGTGCTAAAACATGGTCGATGACTGATATACGCCTGGAAAGCTATATCTAAAGTCATATATGTGGAACACATAGGTGAAGGCTGATCACTATGTGGGAGCATTCTACACTTGTGGTAAGTGTACGACCTGGACAGGTCTTGGTGTAGATGTGTCGTTTAAGGACCGTTACGACACACTAACCGAGGCCACTATGATGGTCACAGTGAGACTTGATCTAAATCCTGAAGTGATCATGGACACTGGGTTATGTTACTGAGCTCTTTGACTCATTCGCTAAAAGGCTATTCATGCTAATCACAGCTTATGTCTTGGGAGTTTTCTCAGAGCATGATTCGAGTGGGAAGTGATTTACAGATACGGAATCCAGCCTTCCTGAAAGAAGGTTAATGTTCACTCACCTAAGGGTTGATTCCAGAACCGATAGATTGCTAGCACTTTCGAAGTAAGTAACGTTCGAAAGAATCTTTCGCTGGGGAAGCAACAATGCTTAGGGCTGATATGTATCAAGAGAAGTATAACGGAAAAATTGACTTCTCTTGACACGGGTTGAACCTGGAGGATCTTGATCACGAACTGACTATATCAGTGGACACTCGTCACGATGAGTAAATATAATTCTAGTATAAAGGAGAGTTCAGTCTTGGCTTACAAGGTGGAGTATTTGACCAAGATTAGACGAATCGATGGACAAAAGAGAAAGGACTATTTCGTCTTTTTCATCGGATTTGTTAAGCTTCTATTACTAGGTCCATAGTCCCCGATTCGGCTCTGATAAAGGCGGATAAGAACTTTCGTATAATAATGTTTATCATTATTAAATCTCACTTGCTGTAATTGTGATTGACAGCATTAATTCTGGAAAACGGGTATTCGCAGAATTAAATAAATATTTATGGTAGAATTGTTTATTTATTGTTTGATCAAGTAAATAAACAATTATTAATTATTTGTTTATTGTTGGACCAAGTAAATAAATAATTAATTGGGTTTTAAGCAATTGGGCCTTGCACAAAATATGAAAGTCGGATTTAGGGTTTTGGCACTAGGGTTTGCGCAAATCCCCTTGGCCGTGTGCCTAAAAACCGATTTTTATAATATTGGTATTTACCAATATTTTCTCTTTAGTTGTTTAAATAAAGGAGAGAGAATAATATAAGATATTTTCCTATATTTTCTCCTTATTTAAAGGAGAGTATTTAGGAGAATATTTAGGAGAATATTTAGGAGAAAATTTAGGAGAATAATATATTCTCCTTTATTATCTCACTAAATAAATTATTCTCTATTTAAATATCCCATAGATATTGATCTGATGGATGAGAGAAAAAGTAGGATTCACTTGTTGAGATCCAAGGACCTAGATTAAATCCTCTAGTGTGAACACAATAAAATGAAATAAAATATTCTGGAAGATTCCATGAATATCTCATTTTACTACTATAAATAGGGGTTCATGAGAAGGCAAAAATAAGCAATTATTTGAAGCAATTAATTTGTGGAAAATTTCGTGGCTCTCCCTCTAGGGTGTGCGAAATTTTCAGCCTCTCCCTCCCCTCGGAAATTCGTTTCCATTCTTAGTAAAATAAGAGCTAGATCTCGAAACACCTAGTTTCGTGATCTAGTGAGAGAAAGACTGTGCCCACTCATCTTTCTTATTCGCCTCGGAGATTACGTTTCGGAAGACTAAGGTGTCATCCTCGAGTCCTTCATCAAGACGTTCAAGACGAAGACGGATTGTGAAAGCTTTCAGTTCGTGAGCCAAAAACTGTAAGTATTCGTTTTTCGCTCTATATCGGTTGCTTGACTTATATGCTCTCGTGAATTAAATTAATTAAACATAACTAGATCTTGTTAATTATAACCATAATTTAATTAGCTTATGATCAGCGTAATTAATTATTTTTCCGCATTAATATGGTTATATGGTGGAATCATCTCAAAAGAGGCGCGTCGGAGCGATCGTTCGTGTCCGATGCGCGCTCGATCCACCAACAAGTGGTATCAGAGCTAGATGTTATGATTAATTAATCGATTCGTTCTTGTAATTAATTTAAATATGGTTTGAATGAAATTATATGTGGATGTGAATTTCATGCAATTCAATATATGATATGTGAATTGTGATTCGTGGTTTGATCGTAGAATATTTGATTCTCGCTTTTCTAGATTTTTTGTAAACCCGAAATTCAAAGGGTATAGGTTTTATGTAATTATTATTATTATTGATGTAATCCGATGGTGCGACGTTCTTGATCACGACGATCGGCGAGAGACGGACACAAAACGAAGAAGCATGACGGACGAAGAAAGCCTCCACGACTACGCCACAAGAAAACTTGTCACAAAATTTTGTGACAAGTTTCGGCCGTCCTTTTTGTGCCGGGCCGCGCCCTCGTGGCGGCGGCGGTCCGGTGCAGTCTCAAGTCTAATCTTGACCTAGGTCAAGATTAGAGGATTCGTCCGGGCCTCAGCCCGGAAACCCTAGTGGGCCCACGGGCCCACTCATTAAAAAAAAAATTACCGAAAAAAATTAAGTTTTTTAAATGTTTTATTTAATTAATTGTATGGGCTGAGCCCTAATGATTTTTATTTAAAACATTACAAAATAAATGATTATGATATCGATTTATTTTAAATGGGACATTAGAATGGGCCCTTACTTAATTAATTTTTTCGATAAAAAATTAGAAAAATTAAATAATTTGATATTGATTTATTTTTCTAAGGGACATAAGAATGGGCCCAATTGAATCCATGGGCCAATATGATTGGGCTCATCTTGATTTACTTTATATAATCAAATAGGAAACGATCAATCCGAATCAAACCATTCTTGCATGCTCTTGCTTGTTTATTTAATTACTATGCCATGCTTGTATGCTATAACTTAGATCATGTATCGTATGTTAATGGTTGTCATGGGCTTTCATTCATTAAAATTGTCTAATTGGATTAGGATAGTTAATTAATGAATGAGTTGAACGGATCGGAGAGCTCTGTCACCAAGCCGATAAGAGGCTAAGCTGAGAGGTACTTAAGAAGACCTAGTGTCTCACCTTCTCTACTGGGAGCTTTTCCGTGATGGAATACTTTTAGGATAATCAAGACTAGATGTCACGAATTCCTAATCACTAAGCTATATCGAAACATCTGTTTTTAAGGGTAGCTTAGAAACACTCGAGTTTTTAATATGACTTAGTTAACTCGAGTGGATCACCTAGATTAAAGTTAATGCTAGGAAAATTAAAATACTGAAAGTATATTGAGTCGTAGGTCTCCAACATTGACACAACACCGTGAGGATGAAAGATCCCCTCGTGACCGGCGGTTTTCTAAACATGGTGGTCAGTTCCATTCGGAAGGGCTTTTCTGATTCCAATACCAAGGTTGTGTCTCTGACGATAGGTGGGAGGGTTGATCTCTGCGTGTACTAGTTACGCTAGTGCGTATGAGCTAGATTTCTTTCACTGAAATGTTGGGTTGACCCATGCATGAACCAACCGGTGGTTGCTTATGTGGCCAAAGATTCCTATAAAATTGGTAGTTAGTGAGCATAGTTATGAAGGTGCATGTACTATGATTGCTCACTAATCTGAGATGGTTCTCATTTTCACTAGGTGCACTCCGTTACGTCACCAGAGTGAAACGGACTGTGGCTATTAGTCGAATTACCTTGGAATATAAAAACTGGGTTCTTTTGTTTAGTATTTTATCCCGTGCATGTTTGCATTATAGTTTTTATTTCCTAAATTATATTGATAGTTGTTTCTTTTCATATTGCCAATAAATGTGCTTTTTATGTTTTTAGTAATCATGTCAAACCCTATTATGGCCCTGTTGTCGAAAGACGTCCTGACTGGAGATAACTTCCCCAAGTGGAAGTCGAATCTCAACATTGTGCTTGTGAGTGAAAGCATTCGCTTTATCCTCACTGAAGACAGACCTCCTCTTCCTGCTCATGGTGCCTCCAAGAACTTGAGGGAAGACTATGACAAGTGGACTACTGCCAATAACAAGGCGGTGGCCTACATGCTCGCAAGCATATCTGATGCGTTGCGAACTAAGATGGAAGGGAAGGAGACCGCTGTGGAGATCCTTGACTCGTTGCAACAAATGTTTGGGATGCAAAGCGAGCAAGCCCGCATTGAGCTCACCCGTAAGTGCACTAGCACTAGGATGACTGCGGGAACTCCGGTGAGGGATCATGTCATGAAGATGACTAACTACTTCACCGAAGCTGAACTCCATGGGGCACAGATGGATGAGGTTACTCAGGTGGGAATAATCCTGAATTCCCTTTCGAGTGACTTTATACAGTTTACGTCCAACTACATCATAAACAAGTTGACGTATGGACTGTCTCAGCTGTTGAATGAACTACAGACTTTCGAGTCTATCACTCGACATGGGAAGAACAAAGGGTCAGCTCTCTATGCTGACAAGAGTTCTTCGCCTAAAACCAAGAAGAAGTTGACTTCTGGTGCTGAGTCATCTAAGGCACGTCCGAATACTTCAAAGGGGAAAGGTCCCGCTAAGAAGGAAAGGAAGAACTTCAAGAGAAGTGGAAAGGAAAAGAAAAGAAGCGAGAAAGCATTGGTAAATGCAACCACTGCAACACTGAAGGCCATTGGAAGAGGCATTGTCCTTTGTACTTGGCCGAGCTTGAGAAAAATAAGAAGAATGCTGGTATTGTACCTTAAAATTCATGATTAAAGATATCCTAAAAATGTTTTGAGGATAATTATTCATGAGCATACTTCTTTGCTTGTTGCAGAGCAGATCTGATGGAGCACACATGTGTAGACGAGCTTGCTGAGCAATGTCGGATTCAAGCCCGAATTGTAGAGAAGCTCATGCTCCGTTTGAAGATCTAATTTCCCGCTAGTTTTATTACTTTCATCTTTGGATTTATTTTTGAACATGGGATGTGTCATTTAATAATCCGAGGTTTTCTGGACTGTAGCCTTTATGGTTATTCCAGAAAGGATGAATCTTTCTTTCTTTATGTTTTATTACATTATTTATGAACACATGGTTGTGTCTTTAAATATTTTCTTCTATTGAATGCCTTGATTGGTTTTATGATATTTGAATATGCATGAATGCTTATGTCCTTATGAATAAGATATAGAATATGAAGGTCACGTTTTTCCGTTCATATGCTATATAGAAGCACAATAAATAAATATAAATATTTTCTAAGTTATTATCTCTGTTAGAATTTAATTAGCTTTTATTGCTTCATTAAATTCTTATGTTGAATATGTTTTATTGTTTAAGAACTATTTAGAGCTTTGAAAGCGTCTAAATAAATATTATCATTATTCGACAATGACTTGTGCGAATAATAAGTAATAAAGGAGACACAACTAAAAGTTAGTGTTGATGATGAATTAAATTAGTGGGAGTTTCCTTAATTGGAACCTAGTCACTAATATTCGTATTGATTGAGTGGGAGCATCCTTGAATGGAACCTAGTCACTCTAGAATGGGAGCATCCTTAATTGGAACCTAGCCAGTCTAAAATTCAATAATCGAGTAGGAGCATCCTTAGCTGGAACCTAGCTACTCTTATTCATTGACATAGTTGGATTATCCATAAATGGAACCTAGCCACTAAATAACCAATATTATTGAGTGGGAGCATCCTTAATTGGATTCTAGTCACTATTGTTCAATAAAAGAGTGGGAGCTTTCTTTAATGAAATCTAGCCACTTGTTGTTCGATAAATAGCAACATCCTTCACAGGATTAAACCCATCATTGAAGATGGCATCCTTAACCGGAATGAATATGCTATTATTCAATAATTAAAGTGGAAGAGTAATCAATGATTACCTTGCCACATAAATCAATGAATTGAAAGGAATGATAATTTTGAATTATCTTGTCGTTAAAATCAATAACCTAGTGGGAGCATCCTAGAATGGATCCTTGTCACTCTTATCAACAATTAACTTTCCTTAAATTGGAAAGACATGATCTTGAGATATCACTCTCGATCATACTAACTTGTCTGAAAGTTATTAGCCCATGTTTAATAGATCTACCTGTTAAGCTATTAGCTTAAAGGAATAGAGAGATCTATAAAAGGATTAATGAAATGGTTTAAGCTTTATAAGCTATAAGGTAAGGGATTGAGCCCTTAAGGAGAGACATTATCATCAATGATACTCTTCTTTCTGATACCACAAACCACTTCATTAGGGATCTTCAAAATTGAAGATGAACTGTCCTTTGGGGATGAAGTTCCAATAACATAAAGACATGGATCGAAGTAGTTATACTACTAAACCTTTTGAAATATGAAAGGTAGATCCTAAGTACTTAACAAACTAGTCATGATTGTACATGGATGTTTGTTATAATCGATATTTTGAGAATGATCGATAAGTATAGCTCCTAAACAAGTGTCATGAATAAAGTCATTACTATTTAAGTTCTAGACCTCATTATGACACAAGTAAATTGACTGAGCTAACTGTTTCTAAAATTAAATTTAGAAACGACATGCTCGTTCCATTATGTCTCAAACATACTTATTGATATAAGGTATGAGCTCAATGTTGAGGCTATTGACATTGTCTTTAAAAGGACTAATAATTAGACCTTAGACAATGTCGTATTTCCGAGAATAACTACATGTGTTGTAAACACTGTAATTTCTGGAAATAGTGAGATACTTAGTTATTTAAATATAGTAGATCCTTAAAGTCCTGTGTATATATTGAATATGAACACGACAAACAAGGATGAACTATAAATAACCAAGTAATGGAAATAGGTCAATAAAGTTCTTATTTAAACACGTTCAATAAATCACACTATAGTAAGTGGTGATGAGATCAAACCATGCAATGGTGCAACCTGTTTTGGCACCAAAGGGATGTACACCTTGATAGGGAGACTTGTTATCTTTAGATATAAAGTCTGGTGTATAATCTAAAGGTATGCGAAGTGTTAATTTGTTCTAAAGTAAATTTATTTACTGTGAACAAATTGACTTGACCTTAAATGGTAAGTCAAAGAACACTTGCAAAAATGCATGAACTAGAATAATATGAAAATGGGACAGATGTCAGATCGACAAAAATGATAGAGTATAGATAAAAGTGGGAATTCATATGATGGGAATCTCAATCATGGGTCAAAGTCTAAACCGTCTATAATGATGGCAAAGAATTAAATTGGCTAAAGGAAACTTATCTTCTCTGGTCAAAGTGGGAGATTGTTAGGAATATTGCCCACTTGAAGATAATGAATAAATGATTACTAAATTCGATAATAAGATAACTTTATTAGCATTATATGATTAGTGGGTTGAGTTCTAAACAATTAGAATCAATAACAACTATCTTCCATAGCCTCCGTATCTAACTGAGTCACGTGCTGGGCACCTGAGTTCGGGCGGTGTGCTAAAACATGGTCGATGACTGATATACGCCTGGAAAGCTATATCTAAAGTCATATATGTGGAACACATAGGTGAAGGCTGATCACTATGTGGGAGCATTCTACACTTGTGGTAAGTGTACGACCTGGACAGGTCTTGGTGTAGATGTGTCGTTTAAGGACCGTTACGACACACTAACCGAGGCCACTATGATGGTCACAGTGAGACTTGATCTAAATCCTGAAGTGATCATGGACACTGGGTTATGTTACTGAGCTCTTTGACTCATTCGCTAAAAGGCTATTCATGCTAATCACAGCTTATGTCTTGGGAGTTTTCTCAGAGCATGATTCGAGTGGGAAGTGATTTACAGATACGGAATCCAGCCTTCCTGAAAGAAGGTTAATGTTCACTCACCTAAGGGTTGATTCCAGAACCGATAGATTGCTAGCACTTTCGAAGTAAGTAACGTTCGAAAGAATCTTTCGCTGGGGAAGCAACAATGCTTAGGGCTGATATGTATCAAGAGAAGTATAACGGAAAAATTGACTTCTCTTGACACGGGTTGAACCTGGAGGATCTTGATCACGAACTGACTATATCAGTGGACACTCGTCACGATGAGTAAATATAATTCTAGTATAAAGGAGAGTTCAGTCTTGGCTTACAAGGTGGAGTATTTGACCAAGATTAGACGAATCGATGGACAAAAGAGAAAGGACTATTTCGTCTTTTTCATCGGATTTGTTAAGCTTCTATTACTAGGTCCATAGTCCCCGATTCGGCTCTGATAAAGGCGGATAAGAACTTTCGTATAATAATGTTTATCATTATTAAATCTCACTTGCTGTAATTGTGATTGACAGCATTAATTCTGGAAAACGGGTATTCGCAGAATTAAATAAATATTTATGGTAGAATTGTTTATTTATTGTTTGATCAAGTAAATAAACAATTATTAATTATTTGTTTATTGTTGGACCAAGTAAATAAATAATTAATTGGGTTTTAAGCAATTGGGCCTTGCACAAAATATGAAAGTCGGATTTAGGGTTTTGGCACTAGGGTTTGCGCAAATCCCCTTGGCCGTGTGCCTAAAAACCGATTTTTATAATATTGGTATTTACCAATATTTTCTCTTTAGTTGTTTAAATAAAGGAGAGAGAATAATATAAGATATTTTCCTATATTTTCTCCTTATTTAAAGGAGAGTATTTAGGAGAATATTTAGGAGAATATTTAGGAGAAAATTTAGGAGAATAATATATTCTCCTTTATTATCTCACTAAATAAATTATTCTCTATTTAAATATCCCATAGATATTGATCTGATGGATGAGAGAAAAAGTAGGATTCACTTGTTGAGATCCAAGGGCCTAGATTAAATCCTCTAGTGTGAACACAATAAAATGAAATAAAATATTCTGGAAGATTCCATGAATATCTCATTTTACTACTATAAATAGGGGTTCATGAGAAGGCAAAAATAAGCAATTATTTGAAGCAATTAATTTGTGGAAAATTTCGTGGCTCTCCCTCTAGGGTGTGCGAAATTTTCAGCCTCTCCCTCCCCTCGGAAATTCGTTTCCATTCTTAGTAAAATAAGAGCGAGATCTCGAAACACCTAGTTTCGTGATCTCGTGAGATAAAGACTGTGCCCACTCATCTTTCTTATTCGCCTCAGAGATTACGTTTCGGAAGACTAAGGTGTCATCCTCGAGTCCTTCATCAAGACGTTCAAGACGAAGACGGATTGTGAAAGCTTTCAGTTCGTGAGCCAAAAACTGTAAGTATTCGTTTTTCGCTCTATATCGGTTGCTTGACTTATATGCTCTCGTGAATTAAATTAATTAAACATAACTAGATCTTGTTAATTATAACCATAATTTAATTAGCTTATGATCAGCGTAATTAATTATTTTTCCGCATTAATATGGTTATATGGTGGAATCATCTCAAAAGAGGCGCGTCGGAGCGATCGTTCGTGTCCGATGTGCGCTCGATCCACCAACAACTTCGACACCTCGACTTCGTCTTTTCTTGAAGGAGAGACCAGTCCCTAGGGCAGATTTGAGGTATTGGAGAATCCTCATGACTGCGTCTATGTGAGTTTCCGAGGGATTACTCATGAATCAACTTACCATACTCACTGCGAATCCAATATCTGGTCTCGTGTGGGTTAGGTAGATGAGTTTTCCTACGAGCTGCTGAAATCTTTCTTTGTCGGTGGCGGCCTCGTTGGTGCGAGCTAGAAGTTTCACATTGGCATCCATCGGAGTGTCAACTGGTTTGCAGCCAAGCATGCCAGTTTCTTTGAGGAGGTCCAACGTGTACTTGCGCTGGAAAACAGAGATGCCCTTTTCTGATCGAGCTACCTCCATGCCGAGGAAGTATCGTAGGCTGCCGAGGTCCTTGACTTCGAACTCAGATGACAAAGTTTGCTTCAGCCTCCTGATCTCTTCCAGGTCGTCTCCGGTGATGACTATATCGTCCACATACACACTAAGAATGGTGTGCTTGCCTTGTGTGGAGATTTTTGAGAAGAGTGTTGGATCTGCTTGACTCTGCTCATAGTCACAACGTTTGAGCACGTTGGTGAATTTTTCGAACCATGCTCGAGGGGACTGTTTTAGTCCATATAGTGACTTCTTGAGTTTGCAGACTTTGTTGGCTCCTTGATCTTTGTCAAATCCTGGTGGGAGTTGCATGTAGACTTCCTCTTCCAGTTCGCCGTTTAGAAAAGCATTCTTCACATCGAGCTGGATGAGAGGCCAATCTAAGTTGGCTGCTAGTGAAAGGAGGATTCTGATGGTATTGAACTTTGCAACTGGAGCGAATGTTTCTTGATAGTCAATGCCATACGCCTGCGTGTACCCTTTCGCGACAAGTCGGGCTTTATATCTCTCCAGGGTCCCATCTGGATTGTGTTTGATGGTGAAGAGCCATCTACATCCAACAGTTCGCTTCCTGGTGGTAGCTCGACGATATCCCACGTATCATTCTTTTCGAGGGCTTGGATCTCAACATGACTTGCGTCTCGCCACTCGGGACTTTGAAGGGCTTCCTCGATGGAGTTCGGCACTTTTCCTTCATCTAACTTCGCCACATAGGCTTGGTAGCCCGTAGATAAGTTCTCATAGTACACGTAATCCTCCATCCTGTATTGACCACACGACCGAGCAGGTTTTCTCACTGCAATGGGTAAGTCTGGAGATTCGATGTTACCTTGTTCAATAGTGTCGTGGTTCAGGTTCGGAGAGACATCTTGGTCGCGAGCTTGTACCGGACTCTGGGTGATATTCAGTTCGCATGGAGAGGGTTCAGAGGCTTGCGAGCTGGGAATATGAGTTGGACTGGGCGAGCTGGGAATTTCTTGAACAGGTGAGGTCGGACTGTGGGGTGAGCTGGGAATTTCTGGAACAGGTGAGGTCGGATTTTGAGGCGAGCTGAATTCTGGGTTTATGATGAGCCAATTTGGGAAGTCATTTTCGTCATTCTCCCCCTGACGAGCTGAATTGGCGAAGTAAGAACTGAACTCATGAAAAGATACATCCATTGAGACTATGAATTTTCGTGATCGGGGTTCATAGCATTTGTAGCCTTTCTGGGTTGCTGAATAGCCAAGGAAGATGCATTTGAGCGATTTTGGTTCAAGTTTACCTTGGCCATAAGAATGGGTGAAGACTGAACAGCCGAACACTTTCGCAGGTAGGGTTGAGATGAGTCGACAGTGAGGGTATGTCTCTAGAAGGACTTGAGATGGGATTTTATAGCCAAGGACACGAGATGACATTCTGTTTATGAGGTAGGTGGCTGTGAGGACTGCTTCTCCCAAAAAATGAGATGAGACGTTTGAGGAGAACATGATGGCTCGGGCGACCTCGAGAATGTGTCAATTTTTCCGCTCGGCTACCCCATTTTGTTGCGGGGTATGAACGCACGAGCTGGAGTGAATTATGCCATGTGTTTTGAAGAAATCGCCGAGCTCATAATTAAAGTAATCTCGAGCGTTGTCAGTGTGGACAATTTGAATGGATGTGTCGAACTGTGTTTGGATCATTTTGTGAAAGGTTTTGAATAGATTGGATGTTTCAGATTTTTGTTTCATCATGTATATCCAACCGAGTCTAGTGTGGTCGTCAACAAAGAGAAGGAACCATCGAACTCCAGTGATATTGAGAACTTTTGAGGGCCCCCATATATCACTGTGAATTGTGGCAAAAGGACGAGATGGTTTGTACGAGGTAGGGTGATACGAGCTTCGAGAATGTTTGACGAACTCACACATGTCACACTGAATGGAATTGATATTTTTATTGATAAACAAAGTAGGAAACATTCTTTTGAGATACATGAAATTTGGATGCCCTAGTCTAAGGTGATTGAGCATGATCTCTTTGTACTGGGGTGAATGTTGGGCGAGCTGACACATGGCGGACTGATCTGGCCTGATGACATAGAGTCCGGTACTCAGCTCGTCATTATCAATCTGTCTCCCCGTGACCTGTTCCTGAAACACACATGAACTCTCATCAAAAACAGTTCGGCACTTAGAGTCTTGGTTGAACTTATGCACAGATAAGAGATTGCACTGTAGTTGAGGAACAAAAAACACTGAGTCTAGTCTCATGGACTTCGACAAGACCACGGTGCCAATACCAGTGACTTGAGTCTTGGCTCCGTTGGCGATGGTGACTGATATGCTTCTATTACACACAGAGTAAGTTGTGAATAGACTTCGATTACCAGTCATGTGATCAGAGGCACCGGAGTCAACAATCCATGCCGTGGGATTCTCTGAGCTTACATGGAGGGCTCTAGGAGAGTTACCTAGAGGACCAATGCCCGAGTGTTCTCCACTGAGTTGGACTTGTTGGAGAAGCTTCTGGAGAATAGCGAGCTGGTCGTTGCTGAAGGGAGAGGAGTCTGAGGTCGAGGTCGAGGCAGCGGACGAGGTGGATACTAAGTTTCCGACTGAGTTCAGATCCTTAGTATCTTGGGTTGACTTCGAGCTCGATGGTTTCCCATGCAGCTTCCAGCAGGTTTCTCGGAGGTGTCCAGGTCGTCTGCAATGATCGCAGTAGGGGCGAGGTTTGCGAGGTTTCTCTGTTGAGACGCGGGCTGCAAGAACTTCGTCTCCATGTGTGGTGATGGCGGACGAGTCTGAGGATGAGCCCGGAAGTGAGCTCGATTTGATAACTCCCAGCATGAGTTTCCTCATGCTTTCCTCGTGTCTGACCGCAGAGAAGGCTTCACGGAGAGATGGTAGTGGTTTTGTAATAAGTATCCGACCTTTGACCTCATCAAGGTCTTGATTGAGGCCGGATAGTAGTTTAAACACACGTTTGGTCTCCACTATCCTGCGGTAGATTTTTGAGTCTTCGGAGGTGGTCCACTGGTGCTGTTCGTAGAGGTCGATCTTCTGCCATAGATGTGTGAGCGAGCTGAAGAACTGAGTAACAGACATCTCTCCTTGACGTAGGTCGTGGAGAGTTTTCTCAGTTTCAAACAGCTCAGACATATCTTCTGAGTTGGAGAAGATTTCTCTAGCTGCTTGCCAGATTTCTGCTGCCGTTCGGTAAAGGAGGAAGGTTTCTCCGATTTCGGGGAGCATAGAGTTTATGAGCCAGGACATCACCATGCTGTTTTCGGCCTTCCAACTCTTGAACGTCGGATCTTCGATCACAGGAGATGTGGCCACGCCTGTGAGGTAGTCATCTTTACCTCGTCCCGATATGAACATGAGCACAGATTGGGACCACTGTAGGAAGTTGTGGCCATTGAGTTTGTGGCTCGTGATATGTTGGGAGAAGGATTCAGATTGCGACTGAGTGGACGTGGTTTGAGTGGTGTTCATGGTGGTTGATTTTCCCTGCTCTGATACCATGTTGAAGTTTAGAGAGAGAGAGAGAGAGTCGAATCTGGAGAGAAGATAAAGAAAGAGAGAATCAGAGAAGAGAGAGAGTGTTCCGAGACTTTGAATATTTCTTATATTTGATATGAATTCGTATCACCTATTTATACATATGGTGGGTACAAGAGAGAGAGAGTAATAAATACATGTGTAATAACTACTTCTAGGAAATAGAGAATAATAAATATACACAGAGAACAAGACATAGGAAATAACATGAGAAATAAATGCGACAATTTCCCATGTGGAATGAGTTCCAAGGAGTGAGGACTTCCGAGGCAAGCTTGTCAGCAGAAGGGCGAGCTGACGAGCTCGACGCGGAAGGGCGAGCTGATGAGCTCGACGCAGAAGGGCGAGCTGACGAGCTCGACGCGGAAGGGCGAGCTGACGAGCTCGACGCGGAAGGGCGAGCTGACGAGCTCGACGCGATAGGGCGAACTGACGAGCTCGATTTCAACATGTTCTTTATTTATTTTTATTGAAAAACACACACATCACACACACATAAATATGCATATATATATATATATATATATATATATATATATATATATATATATATATTTATATACATGTATATTTTACTATATTATTCCATATATATGGGCAAACTAGTAACGTAGCTTTTTTGAAACGTGATATTTATGATCTAGCCCACGTTTGGTAAATTTTGTAATCTAGCAATTTACTGAAATTTACGATTATGAAATATCGAATATACCCTTGTGTGGTTTAAACGAGTGAAAATAAAACAGTAGCCAACGTTTGAGTCCTACTAATAAGAAAGTCAACAACATCATCAGGCTTAGTACACGCTTGGATTCAAATTTGAATATTTAAAAGGAAAATCATTAATGAATATAATATAAGAAACAAATTAAATATTGATTAAAATAAGTAAATTGTGAATCGTCAATAAATTTTCGTTAATTTTTATTTATGCGTGTAATAAATAAACAAAAATAGACCAAAATAAATAGGCGAGATATTCAGCCGACTTTTAAACAAAAGATAAACATGTAAATTGTTAAATGACTAATAAAAGCCAAGTCATCAATTGTGGCTATATTTGAAACTTAGCTGAAGCGTTGGCTAGATTACAATTTTCACGTTTCAAGTGACTTAGTCTATATAATTTTTCTAATTTTTATCGACAGTTTTTTTTTCCACTTTTATATAATATTTTTACAAACTATTGACAAACGATATATTAAATCTTGCCATGCATTGTCGATAATATTCAAGGTAAAACGAGTACAAAAAAATATTTGAAAGTAGCTATCAATTTCACGCTGAATATATTGCATTGCATTATGTGAGATTTAACTAACTACAGTTAATAGATTGACTATTATTAGTATTAAGAAAAGGGCATTGTAGCAAAATAGCCAAAATGAAATTATGAAATTTGTTTTTATCCTACGATTTCACAATTTTTAGGGAAATAACATGTGGCAATAATTAAAGTCCGATTTACTCTTATTTATTAACAAATTCGTCATTTTCTCTTTCCTATTTTTTTCTTACACTTTTTTTTACATAAAACTTCAAAAAAACCATATTTATCTCATATGAACTCGAAATCGAGTGATTCTAAATCCTACGGATTCGTGACGCCGAGATCTTCAAAAATAGATCCATTGTGTTTGATAAAAAAAATCATGTTTAATACCATAGATATAGAAAAATCACGTTACTACCTTAAATATGGAAATAACTGAATTTTTTTGAAATTATCAAAAAAATAAATGAAAACGTAAATATGATGCATTAAACATTATTTTTCATCAAACACAATAGGTCTATTTTTGAAGATCTCGACGCCACGAATTTGTAGGATCTGAAATCACTCAATTTCGATTTCGTATGAGAAATATACGAATTTTGGAAGTTTTGATACAAAAATTATTATTTGAAAAAAAATAGAGAGAGAAAGTGACGAATTTGTTAATAATTAAGGGCAAATTAGACCTTAATTATTGTCACATAAACCATTTGGCTATATCCCTAAAAATTGTCGAACGTATAGATCCAAAAGCACTTGTTTAAAGTGACCTAGTTAGTTACAAATCTCTTAAGAAAATTAATAGTTAAAGGAAATATTTGTTAATATAAAATTAGTATAGATACCAATCTTGAAGAATATATATATATATATATATATATATATATATATATATATATATATATATATATATATATATATATATATATATTTGCAAAATAGGGAAAAATGAATACGAGATATTTAAAGTCAATATCCATTGATATTTTCTGGACCCCAAAAAAAAGTTGAGGAATTGGTGTCCATGTCGTGTGAACAGATTGGAGTAACGAAGATGACTAAGTTGTCCACATGATTTATACCAATATGGACGTTTTTAGGAAGTTGACTCAGCTGGTTAAATTATTAGGCATAGTTAGAGTGTTATAAGGTGTACAATGGAAGAGCACACATAAGTAAATCGATTTCAGATGGAAAAATTTATAAACAGTAGAACGTATGAATCGGGAAAAATAATAAATTTCGGATGGAAAAAAAATAATAGCACATATGAATACATTATACATAAACGACGTTTTTAGCCACGCGATTGATTGAATTCCAGTCCGACGAAATGGAGCCACGTATCGTAACTAATGGTTATTAGTTGAGGATATGTGGGCCATTCGACGTCAGAATAATTGAGAAACAAAGACCATATCCCATATTTACGAATATGGACGACAAATGAAAAATAACCAGCTATATGTATAGTATCGCATACGTACATAGAGATATTTCTTTTATAGTCTTCAAAATGTATCTTCACTCGACCCTCGGTTTGAGCCTCTTTATGCTGTTTTGTGCAGTGGCTTCGGGTACGTCTTCGGACAAACTCTCGCTGTTGGATTTCATGGCTAAGATAGACGAGGACGGTCCGATGGGTCTGCTTCGAGAGTGGAACGAGTCCACACACTTCTGCTCGTGGCCCGGCGTCACGTGTGGTCGCCGCCACCGAGACCGAGTCACGCGGCTGGATCTCCGGGGCTGGGGGCTAAAGGGCCAGCTGTCCCCGAGCATCGGGAATCTGAGCTTCCTTAGAGTGATGAACATCTCAAACAACAGCTTTGGCGGAGAAATCCCTCACGAGATCGGTCGGCTCTTCAGGCTTCGAGCGTTGGACTTTGACACGAACGGCTTCGGCGGCGAAATTCCTGCAAACGTATCGGGATGCTCGAGCCTCCAAAGTGTCAGAATGTCCGAAAACAATCTCGTCGGAACGATTCCAACTGAGATCGGCTCGTTGTCTAACCTTCTGTTTCTCAGCTTACATCGCAACAATCTGGTCGGAGAAATCCCATCGTCCCTCGGGAATCTCTCTCGCCTCGTCTATTTTTATATCAGTCGCAACACTTTGAGCGGAACCATTCCGGCCACCATCGGTAGTTTAAAAAACTTGAGGCGATTTGATGTTTGGGATAACTATTTACAAGGTACGAACACTTGCATCTTTTATCATTGCCATACTTGTCTTTTAGTTTTATGTAAGTGACAGCACTTTACTCAGCATTTTAATTTTATTTCCCTTCAATTTAGTCTTAAATTAAAAAGAGATAATTCATAATTAATACAGATAGATGCATGATACAAATATACAGTATAAAAAGCCAAAATTCTAAAAATATACGAGGTATAAATCCAACGAGACACTAATAATCCCGTTGATGAGAAAAAGTTGTTATCATGCCCTTCTCTGACTAATCAGATGTAGTCCGGTCTAGTATAAAACGTGACTAGGCCGTTTCAAACGGTTCAGAAAAATTGAAAAGAAACCTGACCATTTTAGACCGGTTTAAAGTAATAGACTAGACCAGATTTGATAATAATAATAATAATAATAATAATAATAAAACATGTTAAACTTGATCGGTAGTTTGAAAAACAGCGGTCGGATTTAATGTACGATATTTTTTATTTTTTTAACACCTCCGCTAGGCTAATTGTGGAAAATGGATCCCTTTTATTTGTACAAGTCCCTGAACTTTAAAACCGTACTTGACAATTGACACCCATATATTTTTTACCCAGCCTTCATAAACATAATATTTTTTTGGGTGATGTAGCTAAATAGTCAATTTAAAGTTATGGATTTGCAAAATAGTCAAAGTTTGTCTTAATTTAGTGAAATAGTCAAAATGTGCAGCAATCTGGTTTCAAAAAAAAATTTAACCCCTAGATTAATTTTTTTGAAAGTGATAAATTACTTATAATTTTGCTATTATGTTGAAAAGTTGAAACTTTGGCTATTTTGCTAATTAATAAGTTTCAAATTTCTATTTTGTACATTTTTTCCATTTTTTTTTTAGCAAATCTGAAGTTTGCTACATATGCAACCTTATTAATTATGATAAAAATAACTATTTCATATGAAAAATCACAAATAAACCATATTAATGTTTTCAAAACAAAAAAAATTGGATCACAAACACCAATTTTTTTTTTTTTTTTTAAAGACCGGTGATGTGTTTTACACATGAACTAACAATCTTACCCTATTAAGAAAAACGGTACATTTGTAATTTCGTAAAAGAAATTATAGAAATTTAGAAGAAATAGAGGGCTACATATACTAAATTTTAAAGGATGATTAGGGACAATGGTGCTAAGAAAACAAAAACAAATGAAAAAAAAAAACACAACAAAACATCTATCACAATTTTCATGAGCTACATGTACGGAATGTTAGAAATCTTACGTTAATAATATTTATTTTTGGGAATAAAAAGACAAACTTGATAGTAGAAGAAAGAAAATAAATAAAAGACAACAACAACAATATAATAAACGGAAAAGATGAAGGGAAGACAAGACATGAAGAACAAAAGCCGATGATCGTTCGACGGTTCCTTAAAGCAATATTGCCTTCTCACGGGTGTTGAAATCGACGAGCAATTTAGTAATTTACCTCCCAAGATACAACGGCGGAATGAGAAGAGATTTACACCAACAGAACTTCTCCGACGAACTAAACCTGTAACAGAACCAACCATCGGACAACAATAGAAAACAAACAATTTCGGAGAGAAAAGAAGAAGAAGAGAGAATATGTGTTTCTCAGTTATGTTTCGAAGGAGAGCAAATGCCTCCTTTTATAGCCTTAGGGTCTGAGCATGAACACACACTAATTCATATGTTACAAACCGTTCATCAAATCAAAATGTAAACCGTTTAAGGTCTGATTACGTTTTCATTGATATGCCATATCTAATACACAATAAGAGATTAATTCTCATAATAACACAAAAGTTATTTGAGGAATTAAGAACTTCAAGAAGTGAAATTTGCAATTAAAAGATAAGGATCGGCGGCGGCGGCGGCGCGCGCGTGTGGTGGGCTAACATCCTTGGTCCAATTACTATATTGAACACTTATAAACTCTAATGGTATATAAACCATACCAATTTCTTCATTCCCAAGCAATGTTAGACTCTAGATTTTCACTTCATTTATACACACTAAATGTGATTTTTATGCATACTTTGAGCTAGGGGTGTACAAAAATTGATCGAAAATTGGTTAAACCGATAACCGAACCGATCCGGAACGGAAATTCGGTGCCACGTCATCAAACCAAACATTCGGTTCGGTTAACCGAAACCGAATTTAAGAACCGGTTCGTTTATCGATTCTCGAAAACATTAAATTCGGTTAACTGGAACCAAACAATATAATAAAAAATTACATAAGTTGACATATTAAAAGTTTGGACTAATGGTAAGGGGATTACTCTCTCGCTTTGCACCCTGGGTTCAAATTTAAGTTACACATAAACTTTAATTTTAAATTTAACCCGTGTTTTTAATAAATAGAAAATGACATCCATTGCTGGGAATTCGAACTTGGATCTCCCACCGAGACCATGCGCTCCACTTCCGCTACGCTACCAAACGATTTTTGTCGCAAACGATTTTTGTCAAATTGCGACGTAAATATTATAAATCGGTTAACCGTAATTCGGTTTTAGTTCAAATTGGACCAGTTTCGGTTTCTATTTTTGATAAACCAGAAATTCGGTTTCGGTCCAAAATTATGTTAAAAACCGAACCGAACTGAATCAATTTCTTATTCATTATAGTTCGATTTTGGCAAACTTATAATCGATATTATACCTCATTCCGCAAGAAATAATAATACGAAATAAATTATCAAATTTCGTTAAGGGGACCCTGTTGTCGGTCGTTTTCGGAAAACCCGAGACGCCAAGAAGACACGCCGTTCAAAGGACCGATGGTCAGGCCGGAGGTCCTGAAGAGCGGCAAGCCTTCTGTCACGAGTCGACTGGCAAGTCCTCGTGCCAAACTCTCACGAGCCTCGAGTCGTTCTCCTCGAGTCGAGCCTCGCGTCGTTCTCCTCGAGTCGAGCCTCGAGTCGTTCTCCTCGAGTCGAGCCTTGAGTCGTTCTCCTCGAGACGAGCCTCGAGTCGTCCTCCTCGAGTCGAGCCTTGAGTCGTTCTCCTCGAGTCGAGCTTTGAGTCGTTTTCCTCGAGTCGAGCCTCGAGTCGTTCTCCTCGAGTCGAGCCTCTCTCGTCAAGTAGAAACCTTCATATTTCGCGTAACAAGTATGGTACCTAAAGAACCCTAAAGGCCCACAAGAGTACGACGAGACGGACCATGCATCGCGCGCGCAGCACGCCGCGCCGGCCAGCCACACAGCAAGCCGCGCGCCGCGCCAGGAAGACCGCGCGCCGTGCGAAGACACGCCCGCACCGTGCGCCCGTGCGCCGCTCATCCCGCGCCGCGCCTGATGACCCGCGCGCCGTGCCCCCTGCGCCGCGCGCTGCGCTTTGTTCGCCGCGCGCGTCGTGCGCCTCCACTTGACGGCGCTCGCGCCCTAGTCCCACATGGACGAAAAAAAGACCTTCTAAGGCCCTCAAACACCTATAAATACCCCTCTCATTGAGGGGAAATCAACCCCATTCATTCTCAAGGAACTTGAGACTTCTCTCTGCTTCTCTAGATGCCATCCTTGGCCTGAAGCGGATTCTCCTCGATTTCTCGTTCTCAGAGGTTCCGAAGCACTCACGGGGACTTCCCGGACGTTGCTCCCCCGGTGCTCACGCACGCCCCCCGGTGCTCACGCACGCCCCTAGGGTTCTCGACTAGAGTCCCCCTGCGCGTCTAACACGCCAGACGCGCACGCGATCTCCGAAGTTCTAAGACGCCGCCGAGGACTCCTCCGCGCCTCGTCTCCTTCGTTGAGTACGCTTCTCCACCAAGGTTCTACGCCTCATACTGCGTCTTACATGCCTGAACTACGTTCTGACCTGATCCCACACACGGGTACGTAGGCACGGTCACTCCTCCTCCTCACCCTCTACCTCTCCCGAGAGGCGGGTTGATCGGAGAAAACCTAGCTCGAGACTTTCGAGTTCACACTCTTGGCCCGGGTGCGATCACTTGGTCCGGCCTTGGATCGATCCGCCCGAGGTTTTCAATAGTTGTTCATTTTCGTGCGACAACATTTTGGCGCTAGAAGGAAGGGACTTCCCGACCTGTTCAGCCCGAAATCCCTTCTGTTCATCTTCTTCTTTTCTTCTACAAACTCAACTTTCTCGAACTTGAGAAAAGATGAGTAGTCAACCACCCGTACGTTCTGAGGGCGTTAACAACCCCGATAACGTCACTGGGACCAAAAAATACTTCTTGCGCTCCCGAGCGCATGGTGACGAAGAGTCGCTCCACGAAGAGAGCTCGACCCGTTCACCATCTCCATCTCCTGATAGCAGGGACAACCGCATCATGGAGTTGGAGGAGAGTATCCACCGACTAAAGGTGAGGAACGCAAGGTTCCACAGCCGACTGGCTGCAAAGCAACTTGTGCGTGACACGGTAATCCCCAACGGGGATCCTGAGAACCTCAACGAGGAAAGCCACGACCGCGACCCTGATTATGAGGGTACTGGCGATTCGGAGGATATCGAGACTTCTCTCACGAAGGACAGGAACACCCCGCCGTGTTAGAAGCCGGTCCTTCGAATCCCCTACCCCGGACAGGTGACGCGCCGGCTGCTTCTCAAGAGGGAAATTACCGACGTTCGGCACTCGACCAACTAGGTCAAATGGAGAATGTTACGTAGAGTCAGGGCACGCGGAGAGCGCACCGTCGCAGACGAAGCCTGCGCCTCCATACGACCAGCCCTGATCTTAGGGATCACCTCACCGCCCAACGCATCGAGCGTGGCGATGACCTAAGGGAGCGACTAAGCTCTCGGCCAAACATCCCCGTAGCAGCCCCAACTAACGGGAACCGCCGCACGGGTCAAGGGTCAAATGAAAGGTGGCAGGTAACTCCTCCCGAACAGGGAGTTACTCCGACTACCAGTCTCGATGTGATCACTATGATCCACAATCTTCGAAATGAAGTACGAGATCTCCGAGAACACGGAATAGGCGAAAGTGCCTATGGGGTCGTCGAGGAGAATCCATCGCCTTTCACGGCTCAGATATTGGTCGAGGTATGCACGGGAAATTTCAAACTCCCGAACCTCGCTCCCTATGATGGAAAAGCAGATCCTGCTTACCATATCCAGCACTATGAAACCTGGATGACGATGCAGGGTGTCTCTCATGGTGCTATGTGCCAAGCTTTTAGTCTTACCCTCCCCGGGCCCAGCTTCGAGTGGTTCAAGAACTTAAGACCAGGAAGCATCCACTCGTTCAAAGACCTGAAGGACATGTTCCTAGCACGGTTTGCTACATCTATGGTCCAAAAGAAGACCAAGATGTACCTGTGGTCAATCAGGCAAGAGAATGACGAGTCTCTTAGACGATACCTCGCCCGATTCACTGAAGAATCGAATAAGGTCGACCGCTTTGACGACAAAGACGCAATCACTGCCATCATCGAAGGCTTGCGCACAAGTGACTTCCTTAAGTCCATCGTCGGCCGTGTCCCTTCTACCATGGCCGAGTTAATGACTCGAGCCAAGACATTCATGGGAGTCGAAGATTACCTCGATGGCCGCAAGGGCAATAATCAAAGCCCTCACCGCCGGGACGAGCCTAGCGACGAGCAAGGCAACTCCCGTAAAAGACGAAACAGAGGAGGTCAGACGTCTAATAGTCGACCTCCGATGCCCCAAAAGCCGCGACTTGTGGAAAACTTTAAAGGCTACTCGTCGTTCACGCCATTGAACACGACGCCGGAGCAAATCCTAGCTTTAGCACGTGACAAATTCACTCCCCCGGCTCTAATGAGCAAAGATCCCGCGAATCGCGATCGATCTAAATATTGCGAGTTCCATCAAGAATACGGTCACTTGACCTCCGAATGCTATAGTCTTAAAAGGCAGATCGATGCATTGATCCAACGGGGTGAGTTAAAAGAGTTCGTGTTACGCATGATTAGCGCTGCGGGCCCCACCACGAACAGACAACAGTCTGGAAAGGGAAGATGAACAGCCGCTTCTGCCGACCGAACCACGACTACTGCCAATGTTAATCCACAGCTCCACGTTGTAACCACCATACTGGGTGGCTCACAAGATGGAGATTCAGCCCGACAACGGAAAAAATTCCTAAGGGTCGTAGCTCAAGAAGACGCTGCTATGCACGTCAACCTCACCTACGAGGAACCTCCGTCCGTACCTCACAAGACGATGTACTTCACCAACGAAGAGGCCAAGCGAGTTGTGCATTCGCACAATGACGCGATAGTGCTCAAAGCCCAAGTGGCCAATAACTTGGTGAAAAGAGTTCTCATCGACAACGGCAGTGCGGCCGACATAATTTTCAAGTCCACCTTAGAGCGCATGAAGCTCGGGGGGCTACGCCCAACTCCGACCTAAACGCCTATATTCAGATTCACTGGGGAGAGAGTCATGACCGAATGCATCATTGATCTGCCGGTCACCTTCGGAACTCCCGAAGGCATTGAAGTTGTTCACATGGTCTCATTCCTGGTGGTTGATCAGGAGTCGCCATATAATGTCATCATTGGGCGACCTACGCTGAACCGACTAAGGGCTATTACCTCTACATACCACCTACTGGTGAAGTTCCCTACCAAGGATGGAATCGGCATCATGGCAGGAGATCAATCCCAAGCCAGAATATGCTACATCCAAGGAATCGATGGAAAAACCACTAGAAAGACGGTTAACACGATCTCCCAACTAAGAGATAGCGTCGAGTCAGCCAAGGTCCTCCGCGAAGTTCACGAAGACATCTGCACGACACCCAAGTGCAAGGTGCCGACGTCCTCATCCAAACAGGGAGAGACCCCACAAAGTCTGCCAAGTCATACACGGGGAGACATACAACATACACGGATGAGACACCGATCCGTCGCCTGTGATATGCGGAACACTTGAGAAAGTACTACCACTAGCCAGCGCTCCCCCCATTTTATTTATTTTCCAACATTCAATAAGGCCTACGAGCCAATGTTTTAGGATTTCAAATTTTTGCAATATTAATAAAGTTCGAGGTTTTTCTTTCAAAATCCATTTTTTCAAAGTTTTTCGGTCATCAAAATATGATTGTAAACCCAAAAACGCGGGGGCTAGTGACATAGGCGATGGTAAGTACACTCAAAATCATCAAGAAAGTAAGCTCCACCCAAAGAATGTACGCTCCACCAAAACAAAACACCCGAACATAAACGTGAACGAGCGTTCAACTAAGGCGCCTCTGCGGCGCGCCATAAGACATCCCAGAGATGCAGGCTAAGACGTCTCCGCGGCGCGCCATAAGACATCTCAGAGATGCAAGCTAAGACGCCTCCGCGGCGCGCCATAAGACGTCCCAGAGATGCAGGCTGAAGACGCCTCTGCGGCGCGCCATAAGACATCCCAGAGATGCAGGCTGAAGACGCATCCGCGGAGCGCCATAAGACATCCCAGAGATGCAGGCTGAAGACGCCTCCGCGGCGCGCAATAAGACATCCATGAGATGCAGGCTGAAGACGCCTCCGCGGCGCGCCATAAGACATCCCAGAGATGCAGGCTGAAGACGCATCCGCGGCGCGCCATAAGACATCCCAGAGATGCAGGCTGAAGACGCCTCCGCGGCGCGCCATAAGACATCCCAGAGATGCAGGCTAAGACGCCTCCGAGGCGCGCCATAAGACATCCCAGAGATGCAGGCTGAAGTCGTCCCTCGCGACGCACCTAAGACGCCTACATGGCGCACCAAAGCCGTCCCTCGCGACGCACCAAAGACGCCTACATTGCGCACCTAAGACGCCTACATTGCGCGCCAAAGCCGCGTACATGGCGCACCCAAGTCGTCCCTCGCGACGCACTTAAGACGCCTACATGGCGCACGCATGACGCCTACATGGCGCAACCAAGTCGTCCCTCGTGGCGCACCGAAGCCGCCTACATGGCGCACCCAAGACGCCTACATGGTGCACTTAAGACGCCTACATGGCGCACCTAAGACGCCTACATGGCGCACGTAAGACGCCTACATGGCGCTACCACGTCGTCCCTCGAGACGCACCTAAGACGCCTACATGGCGCACGTAAGACGCCTACATGGCGCAACCAAGTCGTCCCTCGCGACGCACCTAAGACGCCTACATGGCGCACGTAAGACGCCAACATGGCGCAACCACGTTGTCCCTCGCGACACACCTAAATAGCCTACGTGGCGCATCTAGGCCATCCCTCGCAACGTGCCTATGACGCCTAAACGACGCACAGAACCGTCTCTCACGACGCCCTCTGAGTCGCCCCAAGGCGTTGTATGTGATGACTAATCGCAATGCACTTGAACCGCCACAAGGCGCACCTAAACCGCCATACAAGGCGTAGGTCCTGCCATCTTCGCCACCGTCAGCTGAGCGCGATCACACTCGCCTTGGGAGACTCCCCATTCCATGCGAGCTAATGGAAGCTGCTCGCAAAGACTCGCGAACTCCGCCTCTGAGCAAGAACCTCGCTTGGCCCGAGCTAGCTGAGACTTCGCTCGAGCAAGCACCTCCGGGAAGAGTCCCAGGCAACGAATGAGGTCGTGTAGAATCTCCTCGAGTCGAGCTTCGCTCCCCGAGTCGAGTTATCCTCCTCGAGTCGAGCTTCGCTCTCCGAGTCGAGTCACTCTCCTCGAGTCGAGCCTCGCTCCCCGAGTCGAGTCATTCTACTCGAGTCGAGTTTCGCTCCCCGAGTCGAGTCATCCTTCTCGAGTCAAGCCTTGCTCCTCGAGTCGAGTCATTCTCCTCGAGTCAAGCCTTGCTCCTCGAGTCGAGTCACTCTCCTCGAGTTGAGCCTCGCTCCTCGAGTCGAGTCATTCTCCTCGAGTCAAGCCTTGCTTCTCGAGTCGAGTCATTCTCCTCGAGTCAAGCCTTGCTCCTCGAGTCGAGTCATTCTCCTCCAGTCGAGCTTCGCTCCACGAGTCGAGTCATTCTCCTCGAGTCGAGTCATCCTCCTCGAGTCGAGCTTCGCTCCCCGAGTTGAGTCATTCTCCTCGAGTCGAGCCTCGCTCCTCGAGTCGAGTCATTTTCCTCGAGTCGAGCTTCGCTCCCCGAGTCGTGTTTCGCTCCCCGAGTTGAGTCATTCTCCTCAAGTTGAGCTTCGCTCCCCGAGTCGAGTCATTCTCCTCGAGTCGAGTCTCCTCCTCGAGTCGAGTCATTTTCCTCGAGTCGAGTCATTTTCCTCGAGTCGAGCCTTGTTCCTCGAGTCGAGTCATTCTCCTCGTATCGAGCCTTGCTCCTCGAGTCGAGTCACTCTCCTTGAGTCGAGCCTTGCTCCTTGAGTCGAGTCATTCTCCTCGAGTCGAGTCCCGCTCCTCGAGCAACCACCTGTAACGATTTGAAGAACAGGCTAGCCAAAGCAAGACAATTGCAAAATAAAGCAAAAAGACAAACAGAGGAAAACTTGCCCTCTGAGCGTGGAAAACGCCATGACAAGAGAAGTCTACATCATTACTCGTTACGACGTCCTTCCGCATCTTTAACAGAGACTCGCACTCACGCCTGGGGAATAAGGGCCGATCTTCCGAATGCAGACAGGGAAGCGTCACCAAAGCTGGAATGGTGGATGCCCCTTGAGACCGACTTATGCTCGGTGCGTGATCGAACTTTGAGTACTGATCCCCGAGCGGTCGAAGCCCTCCGGTGCGGCAGAGCCTTCCGCCAGGTGCCACTCCGTCTTCTCGAAGCATCAGCCCACAGCATCAACCTCCGTCTCCGAGACCTCGGAATGAGCACGCCTTTGCGAAACGCAAAAGTGCAGTCGCCTTCCAAGCTGGCCGAGACAGAAGCCATGATCTTCCCCTAATAGGTCACGATTACACAATCGTCGCCCTGCTAGTCACCGTCGAGTCCCATGGACTCCGGGTCGAAGGTATCGTCAAACAAAACGCGATCGAAGAAAGACTTGGGCGTAATCTCACCAAAAGATCAACAAGCCGCGACACGCCGGCACGCTTCTGCATGAATGCACGCCCTACCTGCCTGCGCATGTCCCCGCTGCTCCGGGGCTAGAGAGATGGATGCGAACGTGTCCGCCTCGCCCACGTTGAGCTACGCCTCTCATCCGCTTGGATCCTCCTCCACATGTTGATCACACACTCGTGTTGAGAGAGACGGAAAAGCGAGAGAGAGCACTTGCAATTGTGAGAACGTTCTATATAAATCACAAAAGCTTCGCGACGGCGAAGCCCTGGGAGATAAATTTTCCTCAAACACCCGGTGGAAACAACTAAAAGTTCACCGCCCGGGGCCTCCCGAGCGATAAACTTAGGGGGCTAATGTTGTCGGTCGTTTTTGGAAAACCCGAGACGCCAAGAAGACATGCCGTTCAAAGGGCCGATGGTCAGGCCGGAGGTCCTGAAGAGCGGCAAGCCTTCTGTCACGAGTCGACTGGCAAGTCCTCGTGCCAAACTCTCATGAGCCTCGAGTCGAGCCTCGCGTCGTTCTCCTCGAGTCGAGCCTCGAGTCGTTCTCCTCGAGTCGAGCCTTGAGTCGTTCTCCTCGAGTCGTCCTCCTCGAGTCGAGCCTTGAGTCGTTTTCCTCGAGTCGTTCTCCTCGAGTCGAGCCTCGAGTCGTTCTCCTCGAGTCGAGCCTCGGGTCGTTCTCCTCGAGTCGAGCCTCTCTCTTCAAGTAGAAACCTTCATATTTCGCGTAACAAGTATGGTACCCAAAGAACCCTAAAGGCCCACAAGAGTCCGACGAGACGGGCCATGCATCGCGCGCGCAGCATGCCGCGCCGGCCAGCCACACAGCAAGCCGCGCGCCGCGCCAGGAAGACCGCGCGTCGCGCGAAGACACGCCCGCGCCGCGCGCCCGTGCGCCGCTCATCCCGCGCCGCGCCTGATGACCCGCGCGCCGCGCTTTGTGCGCCGTGCGCCTCCACTTGACGGCGCGCGCGCCCCTAGTCCCACATGGACGAAGAAGAGACCTTCTAAGGCCCTCAAACACCTATAAATACCCCTCTCATTGAGGGGAAATCAACCCCATTCATTCTCAAGGAACTTGAGACTTCTCTCTGCTTCTCTAGATGCCATCCTTGGCCTGAAGCGGATTCTCCTCGATTTCTCATTCTCAGAGGTTCCGAAGCACTCACGGGGACTTCCCGGACGTTGCTCCCTCTGACCGAACGCCCCCCGGTGCTCAAGCACGCCCCTAGGGTTCTCGACTAGAGTCCCCCTGCGCGTCTAACACGCCAGACGCGCACGCGATCTCCGAAGTTCTAAGACGCCGCCGAGGACTCATCCGCGCCTCGTCTCCTTCGTTGAGTACGCTTCTCCACCAAGGTTCTACGCCTCATACTGCGTCTTACACGCCTGAACTACGTTCTGACCTGATCCCACACACGGGTACGTAGGCAGCCGACACACAAGGCACGGTCACTCCTCCTCCTCACCCCCTACCTCTCCCGAGAGGCGGGTTGATCGGAGAAAACCTAGCTCGAGACTTTCGAGTTCACACTCTTGGCCCGGGTGCGATCACTTGGTCTGGCCTTGGATCGAACCGCCCGAGGTTTTCAATAGTTGTTCATTTTCGTGCGACAAACCCCACTTAAATCGTTGCCTAAAATCACCGGCTCATTTGATAATAAATACTCTTTAATATCCAATTCCTCTCTAATATTCCAACACGGAATACGGATAACTCTATCTCTAACAACTTTATATAATTTTTTTTATTATTTTTTATTTTTAAAACTGCAAGTTCGAAGCTAAACTAATATATGTTTAATCTACAGATATACTAACCATGAAAATTTAAAAAAATATATTAAAATGAGCATTTATAAATTAAAGCCACATCGTGAATTGTCTTCCAAAATTATCTACTTTTTTTATGCTGATTTTATACATCTCCAAGTTATGATACACACGAGGACTTAAACACTAGTTGATATTTTTAGAAATGTAACAGGTAACATTCCCCTTTTGCTCTACAATGTCTCAACACTCGAGTATTTCAGCGTTGGAAGTAACAAACTTGAAGGAACTCTCCCTCTGGACTTGGGAAAAACTCTTCCAAACCTTCAAGAATTTTATTTTGAAACAAATAACTTTTCTGGAATCATTCCCGCCACAATATCCAATGCCTCAAACCTTATTATCTTCAGTATATCATCAAACGAGTTCTTTGGCAAAGTTCCTAGCTTCAATGGTTCCCCACATCTCAAGGATTTCTCTATCGATGCCAATAACTTGGGTTACGCCGAGTCAGGAGACTTAAACTTTTTGTGCGATATCATCAACACTACTCACTTAGAACTCCTGAGTATCAGCACCAACAATTTTGGAGGAACGATCCCCTCATGTATTGGTAATGCAACGAGACTCCTGTACTCGGCGTTTGGAGAAAATCAGATTACTGGGAATATTCCGGGAGAGATAGGAGATCTTGTAAGCTTGGTGTTGTTAGCATTGGAAAGTAATCGTTTAACCGGTCACATACCGAGCACAATAGGAAAACTGTCAATGGTAACCGAAATATCGTTGTGGCGCAATAAACTCTCAGGCGACATTCCACCTTCTATGGGAAACTTGACATGGTTAAGTAAATTATATCTGTATGAGAACAGCTTACAAGGAAGTATCCCTAAAAGCCTTGGAGAGTGTAAAAATTTGCAAGTTTTAAACATCAATACCAATAATCTAAGCGGTTTGATCCCATCACAAATCTTGAGCTTATCATCGCTGTCCATAGGCCTTGATCTGTCTAAAAACCAATTTTCAGGTTCAATTTCACCTGAGATCGGAAGATTGGCGCATCTAACCTTTATTGACTTTTCTGAAAATAAGCTCTCCGGTGAAATTCCAAAAAGTCTTGGTAGTTGTTCAAGCATAGAGTACCTGTACTTGCAAAATAACCAATTACGAGGCTCGATTCCAGAAGATTTGCGTGGTTTGAAAGGAGTTCAAGTGATAGACCTTTCCCATAACAACCTGTGTGGTCAAATTCCGACTTTTTTAGCGGAGTTTCGAGGAGAGTTGACGCGTTTGGATCTCTCATTTAATGAGTTGGAAGGTCAGGTACCAGTACAAGGGGTCTTCAAAAATATGAGTGAATTCTCAGTAGCCGGAAACACAAGGCTTTGCGGAGGCTTGCTCGAACTGAAATTGCAAACTTGTGTCTCAACTACCCTCCACAAAAACCATAAGCCTTTTCCAAAGAAAATTTTGATTGTCATTATTGTTTGTTGTGTGGTGGTGGGACTGAGTGTTGTATTGGCCATTGTAACGCTATTGTTTCTCAAAAGGAAAAGAACAAAGCCTGCGTTGCAGACATCAGTTGGAACTTCACTGCCTAGGGTCTCCTACGGAGATCTCGTCCAAGCAACTGATAGCTTCTCTTCCTCAAATTTGATCGGCGTAGGCAGTTTTGGCTCTGTCTACAAGGGAATCTTGAGCCAAGAAGAAAACAAACTCGTCGCTGTAAAAGTCTTGAACCTTCATGTTTCGCGAGCTCTAAAAAGTTTCGTGGCCGAGTGCGAATCTTTGGGGAGTGTCAGGCACAGAAATCTCGTCAAGCTTCTAACGGTGTGTTCGAGCAGTGACTTTCAAGGGAACGATTTCAAGGCTTTAATCTACGAATTTATGGAGAACGGTAATCTTGAGGAGTGGCTCCATTCTGGACAAGCGGGGCAGCGTTTGAGTCTGATTCAGAGGATCAAAATCGCCATTGACGTGGCAACTGCTCTAGACTATTTGCATAACCATTGCTCTGAATCAATTGTACACTGCGACATAAAGCCGAGTAACATTCTGTTAGATGAAGATATGGTTGCTCGTCTCGGTGATTTTGGATTGGCAAAGCTTCTGAGAAATAGTATTTCAAACCAAAGCAGCTCTGTGGGGGTAATTAGAGGAACCGTCGGCTATATCCCACCAGGTACTTCTTTTATCAATCTGTAGTTAACAAAGTTTGTTAATTAACCATTTAATTTTTGCCATATGTTCAATATAATGAGATACCATCTTAAATGCAATAGCTATGCTAAAATAAGATGAAGAATGTTAGATTAATGGCTTTTTTGGTAGATCCAAAAGTAGTTAACTTCTACTAGTACTGAACTCATTTGCTAAAGCAGGTATTGTAGTATTTTCGCTACTGATATTGATGAATAAAAAACAATGCTTTGTTTTCACAGCTTAATTTTATAAATATATGTGGAGTAACTCGCAATCTTATTTTATTTGTTTAACAATGTGAGATTCTTATGTAACTGGCGGTCTTATAAACCTTATTAAGATGTAAAAGCCTTATTTAATTGGTATCTCATGCATCGCAGAGTACGCCACAGGAAGTGAGGTGTCGAAATGGGGGGATATATACAGCTTCGGAGTCCTTTTGTTGGAAATGTTTACTGCAAAGAGACCCACTGACATTATGTTCAAAGATGACTTCGACTTGAACAACTTTGCTTCCGCGGGAATCCCAGATCGCATCACCGCGATATTGGACCCTGTGATCTTTGAGGAAGAGCAAGATCAGGAGGAGATAGTGTTCAAGTCTTCTGTGATTTCGATTTTCGAAATAGGAGTCGCGTGTTCTTTAAAACGCCCTGAAGAGCGGAGGAACATCAGCGATGTTGTTGCTGAGTTGCAGAAAATACACGACTTACTTGCGGGCAGAAGGACACGGAATCGCGTCTACAACATATAACGATCTGACGGTATTTTTATTTTCTTCATTTTTTTTTAACAAAATAGTCGTTAGTGTAATTAAACAGTGACACACCAAAGCTTCTTTACTTAAAAATGTTAATAAAACTGTTGATAAAGATAAATGATAATGACTATTGATCTTCTCAAACTGTGTACTTTTCAGAAATCTGGGACAAAGATTTTGCGAGATTGAAGTGTTGCCGTTCAGTCTTGAATTCATACTTCTTGTTAAGTTTATTTTACTATCTTCACATTCCAAAGAGATTGTCAGGCATGACTGCTGGTTTTACTGTTTTCTCTGCTTTGTATCTTATTGATATTTTGTCACACTATTTTAAATTTTAATGTTCGATTGCAATCAAACAAGATCGCCATATTTTCTTCCTTTATAATGGAAAAATGTGAGAAGCACATCAGATTGTTAGTGAAGTCATTTTGGAACTTTAAATATTTACTTACTATTCTTAAAATGTTCATAATTTCTGAAACTGCTAATATCCATTGAAATTGCTTACGCCTTGACAACATATTACTTTCAATTCTTAAAATGTACATTAACTGGAATTATAAACATTCATTAAAATTGTTTATATTTACTTTTTCACAACTCATTTCTTGCAAATATACACATCACTGGAAAAAATTAGAGATATGTACCTCTTGTTATGGTGAAGCCGTGCTGACACCAACTCCGACTCAAAGCTCAAAGCTCTGCGGCGGTTTTCCGGAACTAAAATTGCAAAAATGCCCCTCCAGAGGGAGGACATAAAAGTAAGAATTATGTTAATGCAGAAATAAACGAGGCTTCTATATAACAAGATTGCAATCTCACAAAACACTCTCGAGGTAATATATTAACAGTTCTTCCAACTTCCAGTATGTCAAATTTGTCTATATGATCCAATAACTAAATACGGAATATGATCCAATAACTAAATACGGACCAAAACATAAACTCAATCAAAGTGCCTAGTGTTTTTTTTTTTTACTGGTCTAGATAGCAGCGAATGAAACCTTTATAAGCACTAAAAAGTTCATCATTTAAAGAAATACCGAGCGAACACAAAAGGAAAACAAGATTTCAATTACTTTAACATTTAGACTGATCAGAAGGATCACTGTACAAACATCTTCTCAAGTTTCAGACTCAGTATCTTATTTTTATTTCGTTTTAGATCTGACTTTTTTGTAAAATCAAACAGACTTTGCTTGATTCCGAGCAAATAATATGCAATACAGAAAAATCAAACAACCAAACTAATATTTCTTTTTTATATGCGCAAAATGTGTGTGGTGCGTGGATACCAAAAGCTGCTTATCTCTGTGTTGGACATTCCCATTTGACTTGTTATGATCCCCGCTGCTCCGAAACATCAAGGAATGGCTCAATTGATGTCCTGACAGCGAAAAACCATCAAAATACTACCCTGCTACAATTTAATCTCGAACGTCGATAATGAGTGTATATAAAATGTCTAAAATGTACTCATCAACCTGAAGTCAATTGTATTTTGGTTTGGTTATTACAAATGTTTTAAAACAAGAGATGTAAGTTAGCCACAACTCCTGGGCGAGCTACGGCTTTTAGGTCGTAAAAGAAAAAAAAAAAAAAAAAGATGAGTACAATATGATAATTTTAAATATGATAAAATTCAATCATTTTTCTTTATATCTTATTTATAGTAAACAATAAAGGGATGCTTTTAGTCTTTTCTCATATTAATACTAATCAACCATTAAAAAAATTATAATACCAATTTTTTTGTTCGTTTCTATCCCTTCGTACTTGTCTATCGACTCATATTTCCCTCTTTTCTACTTGACAAAGCTGAAGTGGAGGAACTATTACAAGTTTTGATGTTATTGGCCAAACCCAAAACCAACCAAAGAAATAATCAGGACACTTTTACTAGTAAACCCAAAATCTCTCTCTTTCAATTTCTCCTATCTCCAGTTATCTTCTCTTCTCTCTTCATCCACTCTAGATCATCGTCGTAGCTTGCCATACCTCTTATGGCAAGAACCTGACTTCAACGGCGGCTAGGAACATAGTCTTCCATGGTCAAAGCACAGAGGAGGCGGTGGAGATCAGCGAGAGAGTGGAGATGCATAGTCGGGCTTATGTGCTCAGTAGTAAAAAAAAATGGCTATAGAGGACAGGATGAGGCCTCAACAAGTGATGGAGGTTCAGGGGCCAGCCTAGTGCTGAATATCCATTAACGCCATGACCGGCCCTAGGCTTAAGCCACTTAGACAATGGCTTAAGGCCACCAATTTTTATAAGGAAAAAACGCTAAAAAAAAGCCTCAAATTTTTGGAAAAATAAGCTATTAAACCCTTTTTTTTTAATATATGTCTAAAACGCCCTAAGATCACATAATAGCTTGGGCCGGCTCTAACTGACGCAAGGTGGACAAACGGAGTAGGGACATGGGTAGTAACATTGTGTTCATTTCTTGAGGAAGCCGAGCGACGTCGTCTTTGGCGTCGTAGGAGCTGAGGAGCCTCACGCTCTAGTATATGCCTGCAGTCTCATTATTCAACGAAATTCCGCAATGAACAACCTATGTTTTTTTGGCGCCTGTCGTCAATGATCGGTGAGGTTATGGAAAAAGGAACTATACTTGGAAGAGTACGAACCCCACACCACTGTGATCGTCTGTGATGAAATTTTCATTAAAGAATTTACATTAAGCTTTTAGTTTGCTACGGCGGTGCCTCCACGCCACGGCGGCGACAACACTGGTCCTGGGAGGACCGTGGACGAAGATGAGAAAAGAGAGAGAAAGAGAACATAGAGAGAAGATGAGAGAGGAAAAAAAAAACAAAAAAGAAAAACAAAAAAATGGGAAGAAAATAAATTCAAAGGGTAAAATAGACATTACATTTTGAACATGAAGTTTCATAAATTATAGTTTGATAGATTTTGAAAAAAAACATTAATATGAATAATAGATTGGTCCAAATCCCTAGTGCTGGTTAGATTATTGTTAGACCAAGATAGAAATCACGATTGCTAGTTGTGACCAATGAAAAAAAAATGCCGTTTTCGTTGCCGTTTCAAGGCTCTTGATTTACGGAAAATCGTCATGTCGATAGAAAATCGACGGAAAAAATGTGGAAAAGGGCAAGTGAAATGCCGTTTTCAAATACCGTTTTCAATGGAAAACCGACGTGCCGATGGAAAACCGAACGGAAAAAATGTGGTAAAATATATTTAAAATATATACATGTAATACATACATATATTTTTCAATTTTTAAACATATATAAAGAAAATACATTATGTATATAATCTTTTTTAATAGAAAATTGTATATATATATATATATATATATATAATATTTTATAAATGTGTGCTATTAATAATATTTAATATGTATAATTTATAAATTTGTGATATTATCTATTAGAATTGTCTCATAGTATGTGTGATATTATATATAATAGAATTGGATATTATATATAATTTTTAAATGTGTGATATTATATATTAGACTATGTGTGATATTATAATTTATAAAAATAGAGGTTAGACTATGAGACAAATATCTAGTAAAAAAAAGACAACAGCTAAAAAAACGACACAGAAAAAGAAAAACGACAGCAAAAAAAAAAAAACAACAGTGAAAACGACAAACGACGAAAATCGACGAAAAACGATAAAAACAAAAAAAACGACAAAAATCGGCGAAAAACGACGACGAAACAACATATTTAGCTTTCGACGGCCGTTGACTCGCCGGAAACGAATTTCCCGGCGAAAATCGTGGAAATTCTCTGACATTTGATTCATTGGTTGTGACAACGTCAACAATGTGTTTTGTTTTGATTTTATTAGATTAAAAAACAAATTAAATCCATTTGACACTAGTGCTATGCTTTTAAGGGTATGTAATTCAATTCTTTATTACTATTTTGGTTGTTACGGGTTGAGTTAATCGATTTTTTCATGCTCGAACCGTTATAATTATTTTTTTAGTTTTAAAACTCAAACCAACCAGATTGAAAGGTAAAATCAAATCAAACCAACCAAAAAAATAATCGGTTAATTTAAGTTGGTTTTTTCGAATTATAATTTTTGACAAACGACTTTATAACTCGAATGAAAATCGTATATGTATATTATATCTAATACATTATGTCAAATAAAATCAAAATTTTACTTATCTGTAGAAAATTTACATAATAATTTAAAGTGATAGGAGACTATCTAGCCTTGGTTCGGAGAGCACTTGTTTGGATTTGTTGCGGCTCTTAAATTTTTATCAAATTTTCATGTATTCGCAAATAATAAAGTATAATACTGAGTATTTTTTATTTAATTATAATATTATTAAAAAATGATATATTTTTAACAATAGTACATAAAAAAATATTTGTAATCTTAAAAAAAGTAAAAGATTAACACCATCGAGTTGGTTTGTTCAAACCAATTTCATAACTATAAAAAACCAAACTAATCCGAAACAATTGCGGTTTGTATTGTTACAATCCAAATTTCATCAGATTTTAATGAGACGGTTTTAAAAAAATGTTATTTAATTTGGATGATCTGGTTATTAGATTCGACGGTTTTCATGAAGTACTCCCCTAGTTAATAATATGAGTCTCGTCCGGGTCAGGAATCCAATCAATCATGTCGCTAAGAAAGTCCTATTTATATATCTGCTATTTGTATAAATCACGGGGCTAAGAACGTCTATATTTCATTATTTTGTAGATATTTTCCTCTGAAAATCGATTCACTAATGTGTTCTTGAATCCTACACTTAATAATTGAGCAGCTGAGTCAGCTTCGTCACTTAATAATTGAGTCAGCTTCGTCAGTAAAATAGTTTTGCAACTATTTTTGGGTCCATATTCCAGAATACTAGTGACGAGGTAATAAGCTAAAAATCTGGCATTTTTCTCTCAGGATATTATTTTCTTTTTATGCTTTGCAAAAATATAATTGTTTATTATCCAATTTTTGTATCTAAACTTATTTAAAATTAACAAAAATTTCCAATATCTATTAATTTTGTCAACATGATATTCATTAAATAGTTAAATCTCACATGTGTGATGTATTATTTTTTTTCAGCATGAAATTCACAGCTACTATAAAGAAAAAAAAAATTACAACAATAATGTTAGGGATTATGCGGGCGATTTGATGTCAGAATAATTAAGAAACAAGGAGCATATTTACTATTATGTGGGACGACAAGTGAACAATAAGTCAACAGCTCTTTCCTTATAATCTTAAGCCACTTAGAGATCACTGCTCGTGTATCACATTTTGCGTCTCCAAAATGTCTTTTCACTCGACCCATGCTTTGAGCTTCTTGATGCTCTTCTGTGCCGTGGTTTTGGGTGCGTCATCGGACAAACTCTCGCTGCTGGATTTCAAGGCTAAAGTAGACGAGGATGGTCCGATGGGTCTTCTTCGATCGTGGAACGAGTCCACACACTTCTGCTCGTGGCCCGGCGTCACGTGCAATCGCCGCCACCGCGACCGAGTCAGGGTGCTGAATTTCACGGACTGGGGGCCAGGGCCGGCCCGAACTATTGTGTGGCCTTAGGCAAGAATGAAAAAAACTAGGGCTTTATATTATAAAAAAAGAGGGACTTGAACATAGTAGCTTCCTTTCTAAAAAAATTGAGGCCTTTTATTCCTCCTAAAATTTGAGGCATTTTATTCTTGAGGCCTTTTTTTGATATGATGAAGAAAAATATTCAGGCTTTTTTCACTTTAAAATTTGGAGGCCTTAGGCCATTGCCTAAGTGGCCTAAGGCAAGGGCCGGCCCTGCTGGGGGCTCAAGGGCCAGCTGTCCCCGAGCATCGGGAATCTGAGCTTCCTCGTAGGGTTTAGTCTCATCAACAATAGCTTCTCCGGCAAAATCCCGCCGGAGATCGGTCGGCTGTTCCGGCTGAGAGTCGTGCACTTTTGGAGGAACAGCTTCGGCGGCGAGATACCTCCCAACATATCGGGATGCTCGAGCCTCCAAAAGCTGGGGTTGTACGGAAATGAGCTCACCGGAAGGATTCCGACTGAGATCGGCTCGTTGTCAAAGCTTTGGTATCTGAGCCTCGGTGATAACAATCTGGTCGGAGAAATACCGTCTTCCCTTGGGAATCTCTCTCGGCTTGTCGATTTGGTGCTCGAGAGCAACAATTTGAGTGGACCCATTCCTGTCAGCCTCGGCGGTTTAAAAAACTTAAACGTCTTTAGTATTTCGTACAACTATTTCGAAGGTACACTACACTTGCTTCTTCTAATATTATTCTTTTTTTTCTTTTTTAATTCAAGGGCTTTGAAACCTGCATTTAGTCAAATGTTGTTTTAATATGAAGTATAAACTGCCATTAGCATTTTTGTATTTGGTGAAAGCACTTTACCCACATTTGATTTTGTTGGGATTTATTTAAAAATCTCATAAAACAACATGAAATGTGTCAAGTGTGGTGATAAGTAAATTAGTAATATTTATCATTGAAAGTTCGAACTTAACAATAAAATCTTTGAAATGAAGTGAAAAGTTCGAAATTTCGAATATTAATAATAAAATCTTCCACACAAAGTGATTTTTTTTTTAAATTTCTTAGTAAAAAATTGAAGAACACAAAAATAAATTTCACCCTTTGATAGAATTAAAGCCCTAAATTTAAAAAATTGTAATAACATGATCGAAACTTAACCATATTCATTACTTGAAACCTTAGCCTTCATAAAGAGAAAGAGATTTTCGGCCATGAAAATGAAGACATAAGAGAAGAGAAATGATTGAGAGTTAAGTTTTGTTTTCATATTTTAACAAGGGTATTTTGGACTTCACACATACCCAAAACCAAAAGCTTGGTAGTGTTTGGTTTTCATTCCAAAAACTGTTTTTAACTTTTTGAGTTGAAAAAATTGAAAACAAAAAGTGAAAATGTGTTTGTTTTAATTTTTCGGAAAAAATTTTCAAAAAATTTTGAAGTTGTTTTGTAAAAGAGTAAAGAAAACTGAAAACAAATAAAATGTGTTTTTGGAAAAAAAAATTCTTCTCTTCTCTCCTCCTTCTCCTCATCTTCTCTTTTCATTTCCTCAAAAACAAAAATGAAAACTGTACCAAACACTTTTTCAGTTTTTTCACTTTCTCAAAAACAAAAATGAAAACTGTACCAAACAGCTTTGTGAAAACAACTCCAAAATAATTTTTCAGAACAACTACAAAAATTAGGAAATAGAAAACAAAAACTTTTTGAGTTAACTACCAAACACTTAATTTTCATAAATGTTCAACCCAAAAGAAATGGTGTCTCAAGTTTCCCTTTACCATTAATTATCTATTTGGTATATCATTTTGTATCTCTTTCAATTAGAGTCTAATAATATCATGTTTTAATATCCGTCTTTGATCATGCAAAGTTTAGTAACTACTAGTTCTAAGAAAAGAAAAGAAAAGTAGAGACCTCCTACCAAAACATGTAAAGTTCAAGAAAATGTCACACAGCATATTTTTTTACACATAAAAGAATTACTACGTCTCAATAGCGTAGTTGTAATTCTACATCACCCAAATTGAATGTCATAGGTTCAATCCCCCTTAGTAGCAAATACCATTCAAACAAAAATAATTATCGTGTTCAAATTAGTTGACTAATATGATTTATCTAGAAATATATTTAAACTAAATTATTGTGGGAATAATTTGGGGGTCGGAATATGAAATATATTAGCACTAACCAATACCGGACCAAATTAGTTTACCCAAGTTCGGACCACATACGTTCTACGTCCTACTTGAACAGTGATTCCACTAACTAATATCAATCCGATATCACAAAGATTACAAGCTCTCAAAAACTTTCTCTTTTCCCTCAAAAATTTCTCTCTAGGTTGTTCTAAAAGTTTTTTCCTCTTTCTTTCTCTCACCCGCTCTCACTTTATATCATATACAAATAAACAAAGCAAAAGGAAAAACTAAAGTGGCGCCCACATTCTTTTAAACCCACTATCACAAATCTCCACCTTGACTTTAAGAAGATTCGGACAGCAGCAACCTTCAACACCGAGAACCTCCGTAGAACCACTCTCCACGTCCTTGTCTAATTTCTCAACTTTGCGACGTTGATCAAGTCACAAAATGCCGAAACTTGATCCCCGTCACCGCCTTTGTAGCCATATCCGTGGGATTCTTGTCCGTGTGCACTTTCTCAATAACCACGGACCCCTCGACGACCACATCTCGAATGAAGTGTAGCTTTATGTCGATGTGTTTCGTCCTCTTGTGAAACATTTGGTTCTTACCTAATTTTGCGCTTTGATTATCACAAAATAACTTTACCTCATTTTGCACAATGCGGTGCTCACCGATTAACCCCTTCAACTAAAAAGATTCATTCACACCTTCCGTGGCGGCGATGTACTCGGCCTCCGTCGTAGAAAGTGCAACTACCGGTTGTAGTTGCGCCTTTCAACTCACCGCACAACCAAACAAGGTGAACACATACCCAATCAACGATCGTCTCTTGTCAAAGTCACCCGCAAAAGTCCACATCAACATAGCCTCTCAACTTTGCATCACCTTCATTCACCCACCTATAGAGTAATCTGACATCCGAAGTTCCCTTGACGAACCGAAGTACCCACTTTATTTCCTCCCAATTTTCTCTTCCCAGATGGGCTATAACATGCTTACAAGACTAGCTACATAAGCTAAATCTGGTCGTGTGCACGCCTTGACATACATGAGACTTCCAACGTCACTCGTAAAGGAATTCACTTCATACCCGCTCGACCATCATCTGTCTCCGGCGACATTCTCGCGGAAAGTTTGAAATGAGCCGCCAAAGGTGTTTAAACCGCATTTGCCTCCGACATCCCGAACTTGGCTACCATCTTTCGAAGATAACCACATTGAGACACGAAATAACTCAACATATCTCCTATTTCGTGTGATTTCCATCCCCAAAATTTTCTTGTCCGGTCCCATATCTTTCATTTTAAACTCGCTTTCCAAAACTCATTTTATGTTGTGGACTTCATTCTTGTTCTTCGACGCAATCAAATATCATCAACATATAGCAACAAGATTATTCCACAACCATCAACCCACTTGACATACATGCAACTATCAAAGTTGCTCCGTGAGAATCCATTTCGCACCATGAACACCCAGTTGCAACCAAACACACGTTGATCTTTAGGCTTGTGCACGAGAACTTATGTCTCACTCTTGTCAACCGATACCATTTTCTCTTCCATCACATACTTCAATAGCTCTTTGTCTTTACCAATCACTTATTCCCGATACGACATCAGTTCTGAGTCTTCGACTCCTCATCGGCAACCAACGCAAATGCAACTAAATCGGAGTAACCATACCTTTTTCGGGCTTAGGTTTCTCTTCTATGTCGGTCTCTTACCATTTGGTACGAGTCTAGGCCCTCGTCTGGAATTTCACCGCCTAACTCTTTAATTTCTTCCAAGTGACCCTCATCACGAGCCTCATCTTTATCCTCCAACTCATCACTACATCTCTCCAATAGCTCCACCTCAATTTCGGCTCTTTCCTTAGCGACATCCACGTTATATTGACTAGCCATGGCCATGTAGTACTTGGATTCTCTAAAGACAACATCCTGGCTACTGACACATTTCGAAGCTTCACCTTTTTTGTACCTATGCTTCCAGCCCTTCACGCCTTCGGGATAACCGACAAACATACACATCTTTTCTCTCAGATCTAGTTTGACCTCTCTTTGGGGCATGTAAGCCACATAACCAAATACCTTCAAGTTGTCGAGTTTTGGTGGATAACCATTCAGATGCCTTGTAATTCAACGCCATCGATGTATCAAGTCAGCCGCTGTGTTCAAGGCTTCTCCCTAAAACCTCTTCGGCAACCCGGCCCCGAATATAACATGCATCTCACCATCTCAAGTAATGTTAGGTTCATCCTCTCCGCAAGTCCATTTTGTCGCGGGGTTCCCCTGACGGTCTTGTGCCTAACTATCCATTCTTCCTTGATGAATTGATTGAACTCATCACCCAAATACTCTAAATCATTGTCTGTTCGAAGCTTCTTGATTTTTCTCTCGGTTTTTACCTAAGCTTAATTTTTCTCCCATTCTTTGAACTTTACAAAAGCTTCATCTTTATGCTTCAAGATGTAAACCATAACCTTCTGAGAACAATCATCGCTGAACGTGATGAAATACCGACCTCCACCTAGAGTTGGCGCCACATAAATCCGAGTGCACATAGTTCAACGTGTCCCGTGAAACATCTAAACTTCACTCCCGTGGCTTTGCTATAGATACATTTTTTGCAAAACTCCAAGTCACCAAGCTAATCCACCAAATAATATTAATAATAAAGAGTATTTCATTTAACCTAATCGATCGTGGTGAAGTCAGAAATGGATTCGGCGGGCTCTACCAGCTGAGCTATCCCGACCTCTGTTACCCCCTCCCCCCCCCCCCCCCCCCCCCCCAAATCCATCAAATCTAACCCAACCTCTTGTGCCAAAGGCTAGCCAAATACGTCTCTTGCAGTTTTGTAACTGCCACTACATCATCGACCAAAGTGCTGCCTTGAAGGACATTGAGACCCCTTCGTGACCTTCAAAACATTATTTTCACCCTTCCAACAAAATTCATGCTGGTCCAACGTTCCAAGTGAAATAAAGTTTCTTTGTAATTTCGAGACATGCCATATCTTTGTCATAATCCGCTCGATCCCATCGTCCGACTTAATATACATCGCATCGATTCCATCCACCTTACATGACTTATTGTTCCCAAGCAATACTTCACCCATCTCGGCTTTTTTGTAGCTCTTGAACCAAACTTCATTCGGTGTCATATGAAATGAGCATCCGGAGTCCATGACCCAACATTGGTCAGATTGAGTGGTGGAGACTACGAGAACATCAGAGCTCTCGTATATGGAAACAACTTCTTGAACAACCGCTGCATATTCTTCTTGTCTCTCGATATCTCTAATTCGGACAATTCTTCACCACGTGTCTTTCTTCATGGCACTTGTAATACTTGATGACAAACTTCTTCGATTTTGGAAACTTCGACCATGACTTTTTCTTTCCCTTGGTGTCTCTCTTTGTCGAATCCATCTCGAGACATAACCAAGTCATCTCTTCTAGTACCGTTCATATCTATCCGTCGTTTTTGTTTCTTTGACTTCAAAGCTCCAACAACCTCGTCAAGAGTAATCTCCTCTCTACCATTTTAAATAATGTAACCATGTTCTCGTACGACCTCGGCAAAGAATAAAGCAAAACAAATGCTTGATACTTGTCGCCATACTTCACATCAATGTTCTCCAAATTGATAATCAATGTGTTGAACTCGTCAAGATGATCTATCAAATCCTTTCCTTCGGCCATCTTGAATTGAAAAACTGCACTTTGAGAAACAACCAACTCGATAATGTCTTCGTCATGTAAAGTGACTTTAATTTCAACCATGTCCCGGCTGCCGACGTATACTATATCACCTCCCGCAACACTGTATCACTGATATTAAGAATCAAGGTATTGAAAGTCCTCTCCAACACTTATTCCTTCTTTGTCGCATCCCACGTCGCCGGAAGCCTATCGGATCCGTCTAGAGTCTTCCTGAGATCCATGTTCCTGAGGTGAGCTTAGATCTTCCATTTTCATAACCTAAAGTCATTTGAGCCATCAAACTTCTTAATATCAACTTTCGAGGTTGACACCGTCACAAAACAACCCAAAACTCCAAGGAAACAATTTATCGAATACTTGGTGTGCACACGAAAGCACAACACAAAACCCCAAAATTGCAACACAACCCTGCTCTGATACCAATTTGTGGGAACGATTTGGGGTCAGCTACCTGCGGAATACAGAATATACTAGTATAATTATATAAATGTCTCTGTGGCTCCAATCCAAAAAGTTTAATCGACAATAATGAAAAAGATTGAGACGAGGAGTTTTACCCGGATTCGGACCAAATACATCCTACGTCCTACTTGGAGAGTGATTCCACTAACAAATATCAATCCAAGATTACAAATATTACAAACTCTAAAAAACTTTCTCTTTTCTATCTGAAAGATTTCTCTCTAGCTTGTTCTAAGTGTTTTTCTCTCTTTCTTTCTCTCACCCACTCTTTCTTTTTCTCTCCCTTTTTTTATTCGCGTGTGTTTACGAAACCCCCACACTTTATATCATATACAAATAAACAAAGCAAAAGAAAAAACTAAAGTGGGCCCACATTCTTTTAATGCCACTCGTATCACAATCATAAAATAATATCAAATTTTACACCAAATGCGATAGGTAGTTTAATATTTCAATAAAAATTACAAAAAAATTAGAAAAATAACCAACTTAATCGTTTGATATTGCTAAATAGTCAATGTTTGGTAAATATTAGGTAAATAACCATAAATGATGACGTGGCTTAATATGATAGTGAATATTTACTTAATATTTACGTTTGTAAATATATAAAATTAGCTATTTACCTAATATTTACCAAAATTTGGCTATTTAACAATTCTTAACGTTTAAATTGGCTATTTTGCTAAATTACCCTAAAAATTATCCACATTTTCAAGTGTTAAACAATGAATTTATCGATCTTGCTCGTTGATAATTTTTTTTAAATGTAACAGGTAACATTCCTCTTTCGCTCTACAATGTCTCGACACTTGAGTATTTCAGTGTCCATACTAACAAACTTGAAGGAAATCTTCCTCCAAACTTGGGAAACACTCTTCCAAACCTTCAACATTTTCATCTCTCTGAAAATAACTTTTCTGGAATCATTCCCGCCACATTATCCAATGCCTCAAACCTTGTCAACTTTCATATTACCTACAACGAGTTCTTTGGAAAAGTACCTAGCTTTAATGGTTGCCCAAATCTCTACGGGTTGGCATTAAGTGTCAATAACTTGGGCTCCGTCGAGGAGGGAGACTTAAACTTTTTGCGTGAAACCATGAACAGTACTAGCTTAGAAGCTGTGAGTATCAGCTACAACAAATTTAGAGGACCGATCCCCGAAAACATCGGTAATGCAACAAAAATACGGATCTTGATGTTCGGAGAAAATCAGATTATTGGGAATATTCCGGATATGATAGGAGATCTTGTAAGCTTGGAGTTGTTATCACTGGAGGGTAATCGTTTGACCGGTCACATACCGAGCACAATAGGCAAGCTGCGAATGGTAAATATCTTAAGGCTGACTAGCAATAAAATCTCAGGCCACATTCCAACTTCTATGGGAAACTTGACATTGTTAAGTAAATTATATCTAAATGAGAATAACATACAAGGAAGTATCCCGAAAAGCCTCGGAGGGTGTAAAAATTTGCAACTTTTGAGCCTCCATAAAAATAATCTGAGCGGTTTGATACCATCACAACTCATGAGCATATCCATGCTTTCCATAGGCCTAGTTCTGTCTAGAAATCAATTTTCAGGGCCTATTCCCTCTGAGATAGGAAGACTGGTAAATCTTGGAATTCTCGACATTTCTGAAAATAAGCTCTCGGGTGAAATTCCAAAAAGTCTCGGTATATAGCTGTGTAAGCATGGAGTTTCTTTACATGCAAGGCAACCAATTACGAGGCTCGATTCCAAAAGATCTTCAAAGCTTGAAAGGAGCTCGAGAAGTAGACCTTTCTCGTAACAACCTGTCTGGTCCAATACCGATTTATTTTACCGACTTTCGAGGCTTGGAGTATTTAAATTTATCGTTTAATGAGCTGGAAGGTCAAGTACCACTACAAGGAGTCTTCAAAAACACGAGTAAATTCTCAGTAGTTGGAAACACAAGGCTCTGCGGAGGCTTGCCTGAACTGAATTTGCCGACTTGTGCCTTAATTGCCCACCACAAAAATCATAAACCATCTACAAAGACAATTTTTGTTGTCACTATTGTTTGTTGTTTGGTTGTGGGATTGATTGCTGTGTTCACCAGTATGATGGTTGTGTTTCTCAAGAGGAAAATATCAAAGCCCGCAATGGAGGAATCAGCTGAAACTTCACTGCCAAGGGTCTCCTACGGCGATCTCGTCCAAGCGACCGATAGTTTCTCTTCCTCAAATTTGATCGGCGTAGGCAGTTTTGGCTCTGTCTATAAGGGAATCTTGAGTCAAGATGAACAAAAACTCGTCGCTGTAAAAGTCTTGAACCTTCACGTTTCACGAGCCTTAAAAAGTTTTGTGGCTGAGTGCGAATCTTTGGGGAGTGTCAGGCATAGGAATCTTGTCAAGCTTCTAACGGTGTGTTCGATCAATGACTTTCAAGGGAATGATTTCAAGGCTTTAATCTACGAGTTTATGGAGAACGGGAATCTCGAGGAGTGGCTCCATTCTGGACGTGCGGGGCAGAGTTTGAGTCTGATTCAGAGGATCAAAATCGCCATTGACGTGGCAACTGCCCTAGACTATTTGCATAACCACTGCTTCGAATCAATCATACACTGCGACATAAAGCCGAGTAATATGGTTGCTCGCCTCGGTGATTTTGGATTGGCAAAACTTATGAGAAGTAATATTTCTAACGAAAGTAGCTCTATCGGGGTAATAAGAGGAACCGTCGGCTATGTCCCACCAGGTAATGTTTAAATAGTTACTTTTAATATGTTAAGTGTAATGAGATTCTTTTTTTTTTTTTTTTAATTTATTTACAGGAAGTGTAATGAGATTCTATCGTAACCCCAATAGTTACTCAAGTAAGATGAAATAAAAAAAAAATAAAAAAAAAATATGCTAATGGCTTTTCTAGTAGATCTGAGGGCACTTCACTTCAATCTGCTCTGAAGTCACTTCCTATAAAAGGCATTGTAGTGTTTTTGCTACTGAAATTGATATAAAAAAATTGATATAAAAATGGTTTGTTTTCACATTTTAATATAATATTACTAAAAATAGCACTGGAAGTGAGGTGTTTATCTTATAAGCCCTGTTAAATCTTGTTTTAATATTTTTTTAACTCTCATATTGTGTAATCCAGAGTATGCCACGGGAAGTGAGGTTTCGAAATGGGGGGATATATACAGCTTCGGAGTCCTTTTGTTGGAAATGTTTACTGCGAAGAGACCCACTGATATTATGTTCAAAGATGACTTCGACTTGAACAACTTTGCTTCCGCGGGAATCCCAGATCGCATCACCGCGATATTGGACCCTGTGATCTTGGAGGAAGAGCAAGATCACGAGGAGATAGTGCTCAAGTCTTCTTTGATTTCGATATTCGAAATAGGAGTGGTATGTTCTTCAAAACGCCCCGAAGAGCGGAGGAACATCAGCGATGTTGTTGCTGAGTTGCACAGAATACACGACTTATTTGCAAGCAGAATGTCTACAACGCATAAGGATCTTAAGGTAATGTTATTTTATTTATTTAAACCAAATAGTCCTTACTGATGAAAATAAACACCAACACATCAAAGCTTCTTTGTTTATTTTCATAAAGTAAAAAAAGGGAGTTGATAATTGATCTTCACTAATGATGAACTTTTCAGAAAACTGGGACACATATTTTGCACGATTAAAGCGTTGCCGTTCAGTCATGGAGTTCATGCTTGTTATTGTTAAGTTAATTTTCTTATCTTCACTTTCTCAGGATTGAGGATTTTCCTCTTTTGTCTGTTTTTGAGCTTATTAATGTTTTGTCAAACTTATTTTAGTGTTCAATTGTAATCAAACAAGCTTGCATATTTTCTTCCTTGGAATTGTTAGTATGTGAGAAGCCCATGTGCTTCCTGAAATCATTTTAGAGAGTTCTTTGACATGGAATTGCTTACAATGCTTTCAATTATTAAGAAGTTTACATTTACTATAATTGTTTACATTTATTGGAATTTTTTCCATGCGAGTAAGTATTGCTTTTCATGTCTCTATTTCTCCCGAGAAAAATGAAAACTAATTAACCAGTGTAAAAACCAAAATAAAATAAAACTATGTGGACTCAGAAATCAACGAATCTTCAAAAGATGAATACTGCAATCTCCAAAAAACCATTCTTCCAACTTCCAGTATCTCAAATTTGTCCATACGATACAATAATTGAATACGGAAACTCTAATCTCAAAGGCCTGAAAACTGAAGAAGGTTTTTTTTTTTTTTACTGGTGCAGATAGCAGAGAACGAAACCTTTGTAAGTAAAAACAATGAGACTGATAACAGTCACTGTACAAACATCTTCATAAGTATCAGATTCATTATCTTATTTTTATTTTATATTTAACAGACTTTGCATGACTCCGAGCAATTTATATGCAATAAAGAAAAATCAAACAACCAAACTCACCGTCGGAAGCGGAGATAAAGGAACAGAGAAACTCAACATGATCAAGGACTACTGGAGCGGGATAATCCTCGAGCATGTCGTGATGGTCGAGACAGTCTCCATGGAATCCGATGCGAAAAATCCGAGCTCCTTGTTCTGGGTGATCATCGTGATCCAAACAAGATCAAGTGTCTTTTGAGGCAATCTGTCTATTAGAGTATCTCAGTTCAGCATTTATGTAGTAATTATGACGTCATTATTCAGGTTGTTATAACTGAATAATTATAAGTCGGTTAGAGGAAAAACTGTATATAATCATCCTCATGTACTAATATTTTTCAGTTAATGAGAAAATATACAGTTCAAAGTCTCAGAGAAATTAACAATCGGTAATGGCTCTCAACTTGCTATTTTACACATTGGAGATACAACTGTAAAGCTGAAAAACCAGGACAAAAACCTTAGCCTTAAGAATATCTTACATGTACCACAAATCACCAAAAATCTGCTAAGTATATCTCAATTTACCCGTGATAAGAAAGTACTAATTGAATTTTTTGATGTCTCATTAAGGACAAGGCCACAATGAAAGTTCTTTTGGAAGCATGTCTTAAAGACGGCCTATACCAGCTTGATTTCTCTCACTTGTCTACTCCAAAATTGCAAGCTCTTGTTTCAAGTCTACCAGCTCAGCTGTTTTCTGTGTCAAAGTCTAGTATAAAATCTGATTTTTTAGTTAATTCTGATTCTTGTATAATTCTTGTTGAGTGTGCAAATATCAATCCATGTAATTCTAAGTCTTTTGTTTGCAATACTTCTAGTAACAATTCGAGTACCAAAGATGTGGATATTTGGTATCGAAGATTAGGACATCCTTCGAAAGATGTACTCAGTTGTGTTCTAAAAAGTGTTGACAACTCTCTTTCAGGAAAAATGCATCAGTTTCATTTTTCTACTGTTGATTTGAAAACCACTTCTCCTTTTCAGCTTGTTCATTCTGATTTATGGGGTCCATCCCCTGAACTTTCAACTACTGGTTTTCGGTATTATGTGCACTTTATAGATGATTTTACTAGATACACATGGGTTTTTCCGCTGAAACAAAAATCAGACACTGTCTCCACTTTTCTCAGGTTCAATACGTTTATTCAAACTCAATTCAACATCAAAATAAAATGTCTTCAATCTGATTGGGGTGGTGAGTTTAGACCACTCACACCAATTCTAAACAGTCTCGGTATTCAATTCAGACACCCCTATCCCAAAACTCATCAATAAAATGGCCGAGCTGAACGAAAACATCAACACATAATTGATCTCAGCTTAACTCTTCATCATCAATCCCAATTACCAAAGGAGTTCTGGTGGGACTCAATTGTGTCTGTTTTTCTCATAAATCGACTTCCAACTCCCACTTTACAACTAAAATCTCCCTTTCAACCCATGTTCAATAGAGTCCCTGATTACAAATTTTTCAATGTTTTTTGGTTGTTCTTGTTATCCTTTTCTGCGACCATATCAAAAACACAAATTTGACTACAGAACTTCTCAATGTGTGTTCTTAGGATACAGTCTTTTACACGCTGGTTATAGGTGCTTACATTCAACTGGAAGAATATTCATTTCTCGGTCTGTTATATTTGATGAGTACACATTTCCATACAGTACTTTGTTTTCTCAAAAACCTGCACCTACACCAGCCCCTACACCTACACCACTTCCCATACCTTATCGGACCTCGTACACACCAGTCAATAACCCACCAAGTTCACCTCACACAGATCCTAATAGCAGCCAAATAATCACAAATGAACCGAGTGATCAGTCCATGTCCCAGCCTGAAACAACAAACACCATCACTGCCATTGTACCTTACTCAAACACAAACCCCAACCCAAACCCAAACCCCCAATTCTGAAATCCAAATCACCACAAATGACCACCCAATGATAACTAGATCCAAATTAGGCATCCATAAACCAAAAGCTTTCAATGTTGTTGCTCTAATGTGTAGCTTAGCAATAGAACCTGTTAATGTCTCTCATGCCTTAGCAGATCCGAAGTGGAAGACTGCAATGGATCTTGAACATGGTGCCTTGATCAAGAATGGTACGTGGGAGCTAGTGCCGTATGATCCAAGCATGAACGTGGTGACAAATAAGTGGGTATATCGCATCAAATAAAAGGTTGATGGGTCAGTAGAAAGATTCAAGGCGAGGCTTGTTGCTCGGGGATTTCAACAAACAGCTGGCGTGGATTATTTTGAAACATTCAGTCCGGTCGTCAAGCCATCAACAATCAAAGTGATCTTCACGCTCGCTGTCACGTTTGGGTGGGACATCCAACAAGTCGATATCAACAATGCATTTCTGAACGGCGAACTTCAAGAGACGGTGTTCATGTCGCAACCGGAGGGTTACATAGACCCAAACAAACCAACACATGTCTGTCATCCCAAGAAGGCGCTTTATGGTCTTCGACAGGCTCCAAGAGCGTGGTATGATCAACTACGCAAAGCTCTCCTGTAATTTGGGTTCATTAGTTCATCCGCTGACTGCTCTCTGTTCATCTACAACCGTGACAAAGTCTCTGTCTATCTACTTGTCTACGTTGATGACATATTGGTCACGGGAAACAATCAGAAGTTCATATCCAACGCCATCTCAGTCCTTAATCAAGCGTTCACCCTCAAAAGCCTTGGATCAGTGAATTTTTTTCTCGGCTTTGAAGTCACCAGGGACGAGACTGGCATCTGCGTAACTCAACAGAAGTTCATCCGAGATCTACTTGCCAAGTCAAACATGGCAGCTTCAAAGTCCAGTCCAACGCCGATGTGTCCTAGCACCAAACTGCACCGGAATGATAGCCAAGCTTTTGAAGACCCTTCGCTGTACAGAAGCATCGTTGGTTTGCTACAATACCTCACAATGACACGGCCCGATATTGCGTTTGCAGTTAATAAACTCAGTCGATTTCTTCAGGTTCCCTCAGTTTGTCACTGGAACGCGTGCAAAAGAGTACTTCGGTATCTCGTTGGTATACGCCTACTCAGGGAATCATGTTCACACCAGCTCCAGTGTTAAGCCTCTCGGCTTACACCGACGCAGACTATGCGAGTAGCCTTGACGATCACAGGTCAACTTCGGGTTACTGTGTTTTCCTTAGCTCAAGTCTTATCACCTGGCCTCCAAAAAGCAAGACGTGGTTTCACGGAGCAGTACCGAATCTGAATACGGGGCACTTCCAAATGTTGCAGCTGAGATCATCTGGCTTCACTCTCTCTTCAAAGAACTCGGCGTGGCTCTTGATCCTCAGCCATCTGTTGTTTGGTGTGACAACATGGGAGCAAGCTCTCTAGCGTCAAATCCCGTGTTTCATGCTCGCACTAAACATATAGAACTCGATGTTCATTTTATAAGAGAGAAGATTGCCTCTAAGCTGCTTGAAGTCCGCTATGTCCCCACCGAAGAACAAGTTGCAGATATTTTTACAAAACCATTGGCAATCCCACGTTTTGTTTACCTGTGTTCCAAGCTTCACATGTTTCCACCAGTTTAGCTTGCGGGTGGATATTAGAGTATCTCAGTTCAGCATTTATGTAGTAATTACGACGTCATTATTCAGGTTGTTATAACTGAATAATGATAAGTCGGTTAGAGGCAAAACTGTACATGATCATCCTCATGTACTAACAGTTTCAGTTAATGAGAAAATATACAGTTCAAAGTCTCAAATACACATTTCTCGTTCTCTCTCTCATCTTAACTCTATCAAACACGTTTCGCATTCGGCCATGGCCAATATATACGGTTGAGGGCTCCCTAGATACTCAAGTTTTATTATATAGTCGACTTAATTTTAAATAAATAGTCACGAGTTTTGATTAATAATTAAAAAAATTAATAGTTATAATTATTTGTTAACAAATGTAAATAATCATTATACTCAAAATGCATAAATGAAATACTAGAAACGTCAAAACAATACCATATCACCATAATAACAATTTACTTAAATGATTAGTTATTTAACGAATTTTCAAATTTTGATGACTTAACAGTCCCAGTGTGGCTGATCATCCTCTCGGACCAGCTACTGATCACCACCTTGGTAAGCTATTGCCTCATCAACTAGCTAATCAGACGCGAGCCCCTCCTCGGGCGGATTCCTCCTTTTGCTCATCAGCTTACGGGGTATTAGCAGCCGTTTCCATCTGTTGTTCCCCTCCCAAGGGTAGGTTCTTATGCGTTACTCACCCGTCCACCATTGGAAACACCACTTCCCGTCCGACTTGCATGGGTTAAGCATGCCGTCAGCGTTCATCCTGAACCAGGATCGAACTCTCCATGAGATTCATAGTTGCATTACGTATAACTTCCTTGTTCGTAGACAAAGCGGATTTGGAATTGTCTTTCATTCCTAGGTAATCAATTAATTGTTTGTTTTATTTTTGTCAATAAAATCTATATTCTAATAAAAAATTATTAGTTAAACTTGGAGAGACAAATTTGTGTGCACATTTTTATTTTCTTCATCAACAATTTTCTTTCTTTTTTCACACACAAAACAATAAATAACCTTGTTTCTATCTTAACCCCTCTCTCTTTCTTCCCTTTAGCTCATTAATTCCCCTCTCTCTCTCTCTCATCATGATATCTCCCGGTCTCTCTTTCTATCACAGTGTCGGTCTCACTCTCTTTCTCTCACACTCTCAGTCTTACTCTCTTTCTCTTTAAACTCTCGTACTCTCGTCTCACTCTTTCTTTCTCTCTAAGCCTTGTGTTTTTGAAAAACATACCAAAAAAAAAAACTTTTATGGTACTCCTAGTTAGCTAGAAGTAATTATTTAATATAGGATTTTAAAATATCAGCAACCATGTATTTGAATGACTTCTATATCCTAACATTATGGAAATGTTTTCTTTTGATGGACTTGTTTGAAGGTTTAAAGAAATATATGCCAATAAATGACAAAAACAACATTTTTAGGTGTAAGATGTCCAAAATAGAGGATAATTTAGCTCAAAACAGTAAACCAATTTTATATTACTCGGATCTCTTTTTTTCCTTTTACGCGGCCCAAAATATTTAATTTCCAGTTTTATATGTATTATACATATAAACATTTATATCAAAATATTATATAAAATAGTCTAATCGTTACTTTCAATTAAAATTATTGTTAAATTATTCAAATATTAAGAGAATAGCGCAACTCATGCATACATATCTATAATACCGTAGAGAGTTTGAACTATTTTATTAATTTTTAAAAATTTCGGCATTAAATTTATTGAGAGCTTAAAATGGCTATATGTCTAACTCTCCCTTTAACATATCTAATTCAGGGATCACTATAAGAGGTGGGGTCCACGTCCCGGGAGAGAATAATAGGTGGGGTGCCACGTGTAAGTGTGTGGGAGAAAGAGGTGGGACCATATAAATGGAAAAGAGAGACTTGAGTAAGATAAAGAAAGAATAGCAAATTCAAAAGGCACAAAGAATTTCAATAATACGGTCGTTGTCTAAAATAAGATTATTTAATTAATTAATTTTAGGTGGTTCAAAATGGACAAATTCTAAAGCCAATATATGCATACCAAATAATTGATTCTAACCAAGGATTGAAATCTCGCACGAGATAGGGATATCTCGAGCGAGTTCTCGTTTCCCACAGAGGCCCGGGAGCGAGATGTTAATAACTCATGGTTGGTTTGTCTAACTTCTCGCGAGTTCTTGCGACGTTTTTCGCAAGGCATGATTTATGTTAAAAAATCTAAAAAAATCGCAGCTTACCCTCAAATCTTGATGATAACTTTGCCAACCCAGACTCTGCTTCTTCCCTTGTTTGGGAAAAAATATATATTTTTTTCATTTTTTTTAAATGTGCGTAGTAACAAGCTTTTATTAATAGGCTTCACTTATGGCTGTATTTTTCAATTTGAACTCTTAGTCATTAAAGGTCTGTAAATATTTCAACACGAGTGGATTGGTGAATATATATATATATATATATATATATATATATATATATATAAAGCAAAACCCGGATTTTACTATTCACAGTAACTCCTAAATTTTTTTTTTAAAATTTTCCAAAAATACCTATTTAAGTTTTAAAATTACATAAATAACCGTATAACAAAATTCCAGAAACGATTTTAAGAAACGAAAAATTCCAGAAACAACTCTAAAAAGTAAAAATTCCATAAACGACTCTAAAAATGAAAATTCCCTGAACTAACTTTAAAACGATAAATAATAGTTTTATAATTCAAATTACTTATGATCAGTACAATTATTGAAAACTAATGAACATATAAGTAATGATGTTGGTTAATCATAATTTTTGTATTGCTAAAAAAAATTGTGTTCATAATTACAACTTGCTATTTCTAATTTTTTTATATCTATTATTTAATTAAAATGGTTTAAATATATATTAAAAAGTGGTAAAAAAAATGCTAACTTTTATGTATGACAAGTGACAACCAATAATTGTAAACCGTTCACATTATTATCTAAATTAAAATTTATCAAACCTCCCGGGCAACGCCGAGGCCTATTGCTTGTATATATATATATATATATATATATATATATATATATATATATATATATATATATAGAGAGAGAGAGAGAGAGAGAGAGAGAGAGAGAGAGAGAATATGTATTGTCAGAATGTTATGAAAGAAAATATAATATTAGAACGCAATTTATTCATGTATTTGTATGAGAAAGCGTGAGTCCAATCTAATATAAAAACAAACAACCAAATAATAGTGATGCACCATGCAAATAAACCAAAAATACATTCTCAATATATATATATATATATATATATATATATATATATATATATATATATAAAATATAATATAATAAACCAATTTATTTCTTTATTCACTTGATTTATTTTTATCATTTATCATTTCATGATAGAAAGAAAATTGTATATTATATTATAATAAAAATAAAATTGAAAGAAAGAAAAAAAAAATGATGGTGTACATATATATTTATATATACATTATTTTGCATCATCAATTTCAATATTTTATATGTATGCATGAAAATTGAAATATAATTTATTTATTTTTGAAATACATGCGGGATAATTCTCTTTTTTGCGGTATATCTCGCGAAATACAATTTACCACATAGTAAGGAATATCTCAAACATTTGTCATATATCGCGAAATACTCTGAAATGAGATTTCAATCATTGATTCTAACCACACCAAATAATAAAAAATCCTATAATTAACTCTAACAACACAACGATACACGCGACACAGAGCCGGCCCAAGGGGAGGGCGAGTGGGGCATACGCCCAAGGCCCACTCCCAAGGAAGGCCTCTCTTTAAAAAAAAAAATAATAATAATAATAATAATTCTACCTATAATGGGTTGTGCAAATTTGGAGCCCTAAAGCCCATTTTTGGGCTGTTCTGAATCAAATAAAAGCCCACTGCGATTATAACAGCCGCGATTATTTGGTGCGATATATTACTAATAGCCACATGCGATAATTTTTTTCCCAAAGCAATTATTTGGTGCGATTATCAAGCCTAAATTATTGTTTCTAACGTTAATATTATTAAATGGATTATTATTGAAATCTCAAACATTTTTTTTAACCGTTATACTTATTCTTTCTTATATATACATCATTGAAGTTGGATGAAAATTAATGCGGTTTGTAAAAAAAAAAAAATTCCAACTCAAACAACACAACTAGTTCAACTTCAAAGAAGGCTTTATTTGACATCAACAGACCCTGCATATCAAAGTTTTCAGTAAGAGCATTTTCATCAAGTTATTTCTTATTGTTATTAACTAAATATTGTATTGTTATTTCTTATTGTTATTTACTAATTATTATAATATATTTTCAGGTTTATTAGAGAAAGAGAGATAAAGAAATCAAGCTATTTCCATCAAGCTATTTTCGGGTTTTATCTTTCTTTAACTCTTTTTATTTTTAATATTATTTTGCTTTCTATACGTTTTGTTATTTTTTTTCTTGTCTTTGTTGTGTTTTTTTTTCAATATATTAGTAATTAGTATTAGTCGATATGTCGAGTAGGAAATACCTATCGGGATATGAAAAAAAACAAAAAAATTAAAAATAGAAAATTTTGTTAAATCTCAAAAAGTAGCAATTGAAAATTTTGTTTTATGCAATAGAAAAGATCAAGCAAATTCAAGTAAACAATCGAATGAAGGAATAAATGAAGAGGTACTAGGCGATAACAATGATCCAATAGTAGAAAATACACAAAAAATTGAGAATACATTAGATGATAACGAAAATCAAGAAAATAACGATGACATGAGTCGTATTTACGATCCGGGAAGATGGAAAAATTTAGATAGCAATTCAAAAATTCTAGTAATAGAGAAAGGTCCAATACGAGAAAGTGATATAAAGTTTCTCAAAGATGAAAACTCTAGACACTTTGGGATTTCTCATTATGTAAGAAACTTGTCAAATGGAGAGAAACATGATAGGAGATGGTTAGTTTATTCTAAAGATTTTGACAAAGTGTATTGTTTTTGTTGCAAAATATTAAGTGTTAAACAATGTATGAGTCAACTAGGAAATGAAAGAACTAGAGATTGGAAACACCTTAGTTACAAGTTTAAGAATCACGAGACAAGCAATGAACATTTGATTAATATGAGTGCTTGGTTTGATTTCGAGGTAGGCTTGTCTAAGAATAAAACAATCGACAAAGATGTTCAAGAAAAAATTAATAAAGAGAAGGAACATTGGAAGAATGTCTTGGTGAGAATCATAGCCATTGTGAAAAGTCTAGCAAAAAATAATTTGGCATTTCGTGGAAGTAACGAAAAAATTCATCAAGAGAACAATGGAAATTTTTTGAGCTTAATTGAAATGATTAGTGAATTTTACCCAATCATGAAAGAGCATATCCGTCGTATTCAAAATGGTGAAATTCATAATCATTACTTAGGACATAATATTCAAAATGAATTGATTCAATTATTAGCAAAAGAGGTGAAAAATACAATTTTGAAAAAAATAAAAGAAGCTAAATACTACTCTATTATTCTTGATTGTACTCCGGATGTAAGCCATCAAGAACAAATGACTATGATCCTAGGGTGTGTAGATATTTCTAGAAATCCTATTATGATTCAAGAATATTTTTTGGGATTTTTTAATGTTGACGACACTTCCGGAAAGGGACTTTTTGATGAGCTTGTAAAAGAACTTGAATGTTTAGGGCTTGATATACAAGATGCTAGAGGTCAAGGATATGATAATGGATCTAACATGAAAGGAAAAAATCAAGGGGTGCAAAAACGATTATTAGATATAAATCCTAGAGCATTATATACTCCATGTGGTTGTCATAGTCTTAATCTAGTAATTTGTGATGTTGCAAACTCTTGCGTTAGGGCCGTATCTTTTTTTGGAGTTCTTCAACGAATTTATACTTTATTTTCTTCTTCTCCCAAACGATGGAAAATTTTGAAAAATAATATATCTACTCTTACAGTCAAGTCACTATCACAAACTCGTTGGGAAAGTCGTATAGAAAGTGTTAAAGCAATTAAATTTCAAGCTCCTAAAATTCAAGATGCTTTATTTGAGTTGGAAGAAACAAGTGAAGATCCAAAAATAAAGAGTGAATCTAAATGTCTAGCAATATATGAATTCGATGATTTTGAATTTTTGCTAGGTATGACTATTTGGTATGATATTTTGTTTGTTGTCAATTCGGTTAGCAAAAACTTTCAAAGTGAAGATATTCATATTGATGATGCTATAGATCAACTAAAAGGTCTTGTTTCATTTTTTGAAAATTATCGTGAAAAAGGATTTGAATCTTCTTTGACTTCGGCAAAAGAAATTGCAATTGATATGAATATAGATCCTATATTTCGTGAGAAAAGAGTTATTCGTAGAACAAAGCATTTTGAAGAAAATAATGTTGATGATGACATAAGATCTCCCGATGGGTTATTTAGGGTTGAGTATTTTCTTTTTATGGTAGATCAAGTGATAACTTCTCTTAGAACTAGATTTGAACAATATCAAGTATTTGAAAATCTATTTGGTTTTTTGTTTAACTTTAAAAAATTAAAGCTTTTAGATGAAGATACTTTGAAAAAATGTTGTTTAAATCTTGAATGTTTTTTAAGGTGGGATGGAAATTCCGATCTAGATGGCTTGGATTTATTTTCTGAATTACAAGTTTTAAGGGAAGTTTTTCAAAAAGATGATAGTAACTCGATGGAAATACTTAACTATATTAAGCACATTGATTCTTTTCCTAATGCTTATGTTGCTTATAGAATAATGTTGACTATTCATGTTTCCGTTGCTTCCGCAGAGAGAAGTTTTTCGAAGTTGAAGTTGATAAAGTCTTATTTGAGATCATCCATGTGCCAAGAAAGACTTAGCGGGCTTGCTATTTTTTCAGTCGAAAAAGAGTTGCTAGACAAACTTGATTATAAGGATTTAATTTCTGAATTTGCATCTCGAAAAGCAAGAAAAGTGGATTTTGAGTAATTTTCTTACCTTTTTATTTTGTTATTTGTTTTTTTTTTAATAATTAAATTGAATGGTCTTGTTATTTTATATTTTATATTTTGTTTAATGATAAATTTATAACATATTATATTTTTTAAATTAATTTAAATATAATTGTAAAAGGCCCCGTTTTTTTCAATCGCCCAAGGCCCAAAATTTCGTTGAGCCGGCCCTGACGCGACATGGGCACTTAATTAATTCCAAGTTTCTACCCACGCCAAATAATTGAGGAGCTTAGTCAACTTATTTGTCACATGAGTCCGTCCACGCGACATGGGCACTTAATTATTTAACCCAAGGATTCGAATACCGTTACTGATACCATACCGAGACTCAGATTTTGTTGGGTTACCGGGAGATACCCTTGGTTTCCCGAGGTATCCAATTAGAGTAAGGCTAAACCATACCGGTAAACTTACCGTTACCGACGTGGTTTACCGGCAAATACCGGACTTGCCGAAAGGGTATCCAGAAAATAAATATTAATAACAGTGCATACATAACATAAGATAAAAATGAAATAATATACGATATCTTTATTACATTATAACACAAGCCATATATATCTTAATAATAATAATAATAATAATAATAATATGTATTAAATATTATTAATATCTAATCTATTATATTTAAATATTTTTATCAATCTTATAAAGTTAAATGATCACACTTGATATAATTTGTATTTTATATTCGATAAGTAATTATTATATTGTTAAATAATTAGATAAAAAAATTTAAGAGTATATAATAATTAAATTTGAATAATACTAAGCAAAGTTAAAAAAAAATAATAAAAATTAATGAATAAAAAAATACAGGAATGAAGAATAAATAAAAGGGAACAAAAACGAAAACCTTATATATATATAATATTATATATATATATATATATTATATATATATATATTCAAAACTCAAAAGTCAAGACCGTAACGTACATAATTCAGCTTAAAAAAAAAAATTAAGTGGGCCCAAATTTTCTCTCTCTTCCTATCACTTTGTCTTCTTCCTCAAACTTACCTTTAAAATCACCATAAAGCTGTGCAACTTTTATTGAAAGTTTATTTACATATTTCGACGGTAACTCAGAGAAAATGAACGTGATGAAGTCGGGAAGTGTTCGAAACTCGCAAGATTTGGCCGTGTTCGGAAAGTGGTTCACTTCCCGTCCGGTTTACCCCGGTTCCCCGGAAAAACTCCGGTTTTGTGAGGAACCGTACCGGAACTCCTCCATTTTCCAGTTCTCAGACGGGAACCGGTCGGTTCCCCCGAGATTTTACCAGTGTGGAGGTTGACGTTGAAAATCTGGCATATTATCTAAAATATACATGTTTCTTTATTATTAAATTTTGGTACCCCCTGGACTCCATGTAGATCCGTCACTGCCAGTGAGCGTATCTAAAATATACATGTTTCTTTATTATTAAATTTTGGTATCGAAACTTAAATAATATTAACAAATATTTTAGTTACTCTCACCGGCAGTGACGGATCTACATGGAGTCCAGGGGGTCACGTGACCCCCCTCAATTTTGTTTTTTTTTTTTTTTTTTTTTTTTTACATTTTTAGCCCATTTTTAAAAAAATTAAAAAAATCACCCTAAAAATTTACAAATTAGCCACACTTGAAATTTTACGTTAATGTTTGGTATTATGTGAGCGCTATTTGAATTCATAATTTTAAGAAACCAAGACCATTACTTGAGCAGAATAAAAAAATCAACAACTATATATATACGGTATTATCTAAGATTACATATATAATTCTATTGGTCAAACCCCACTCACCTATAACACTAACTATGATGTCTAAGATGTTTTCGCCAGTGTGAGAACCTTCTATCCTCCTAAAGGCTATGATACGTTTGTTTAGGTTCCAATCGTCGTCTATATTGTGCACTACAACGCTCATGAAATCCATCTTAGATTGACCAGTCCAGATATCCGAGGTTAAGGCTACGCTATACCTACCAGATGATATTGTGTCTTTCATTTGTTCCTTTTCTCCTAAAAACCATTTTAGGATATCGGATCTCAAAGCTTTCCTAGACATTATTTGAACGTTTGGAATTATAGAACTTATGAATCTAACGAAGTCTTGAGATTCGATATGACTAAAAGATTGATCGGTGGAAACAAAATATTCTACTAACTCACGTCTAAAGCTTATAGGATCGATGTGACTTACCTGACTTGACGAGGCTCCAGATTGAGTCCCCTGGCAGTGCCTGTGATGACTCCACAATAGCGACGTCCCGACTCTTGTGTTGTGAGCGCTGAAGATTTTGCCACAACTGTGACATTTTCCGGCTTTTTCGCCGTTCGCAATCACATCTTCAAAAAAGGTCCACACAACGGACCTAGCACGACGTCGTGGTGGTTGTTGTTGTTGTTGAGGTGGTTGTTCTTGTTGTTGAGCACCTTCATGTTGTTGTTGTTGTTGTTCTCGTCGTTGTCGTCGTTGTTGGGTCTCCTCTTGTTGTTCACGTTGTCGAGGTCGTGGAACTTGACTTCGAGGTTGAGGTGGTGGTGATGGTGGTAGGTCTTCTTCTTCTTCCTCCTCCTCCTCCTCCTCTTCTTCATTTGGATTTTGGGTTGCATCGTCATCTTCTTCTTCATTTGGATTTTGGGATTCACGATAATGTTGCTCGAATACTTGAAATTCTTGAAAAGCCACTTCGGATGGCGGAATTTGAGCTTGATAAACTTGCTCGGGATCCATTTGAGGGTAATATGGCATTTGAGTGTTTGGAATTTCGGTGAATTCTGAATGGTTGAAAGTGGAAGCAACATAATTTGGATCGAAAGAGTATTTGGTGGTTGTGTCGGGAGCGTTTTGGGACAAGTGCAATCAATTTTCTTCAAAACGGTGCATTCGTTCACCTCGGGAAGCTCTTCCCCTTCGACCTCCTCGGTTGTGGGATGAGGATTCCATGAAAAATTGAAAGCGTTAGAGAGAATTTTATATTAAAATCGAGAGAGTTTGAAAGAATTTGAGATTGAGATTGAGAGAGTTTGAGAGAGTTTGAAGGAAAGATGTGAAGAAAATGAATGAAATGGGGGGTATTTATAGATTTTAGAAATAAATGGGTAAAAAAAAAAGCCGAAATGTATAACGGTTATAAAAAAACGGTAAAAAATTCAACGGATTTTTTTTTTGGCCGTTGGATCAAAAGATCCAACGGCCGAGATTTTAAAAAAAAAAAAAAACGGGACTAACGGGATCACCGGATCCCGTTAGCCAACTTAACGGGACGGGAGTCCCGTCCGTCACCAGTAACGGGAGTCCCGCTCCCGTTACTGTGCCTAACGGTAGCGGGGATTCCGTCCCGTCCCGCTACCGTTAGGCCAGGATTACCTACAAATATACCTATCAAATATCATTATTTCCCTTATAACACAACCTTTGAGAAATCACTCACCTTTTACGTTTCCAATATGTATCTTCACTCGACCCCGGGTTTGAGCCTCTTGATGCTGTTTTGTGCGGTGGTTTCGGGTGCGTCTTTGGACAAACTCTCACTGCTGGATTTCAAGGCTAAAATAGACGAGGACGGTCCGATGAGTCTGCTTCGAGATTGGAACGAGCCCACACACTTCTGCTCATGGCCCGGCGTCACATGCGATCGCCGCCACCGTGACCGAGTCACAAAGCTGGATGTCTCGCACTGGGGGCTGAAGGGACAGCTGTCCCGAGCGTTGGAAATCTGAGCTTCCTCAGAGTGTTGGGACCTCTTCCACAACAGCTTTGGCGGCGAAATCCCGCCAGAGATCAGTCGGCTGTTCAGGCTCAGAATCTTGGACTTTTGGAGTAACAGCTTCATCGGAAAGATACCAATGAACATATCTGGATGCTCATACCTCAGGGAATTTAGTTTCGGCTTAAATAATCTCACCGGAAGTATTCCGGCAGAGGTGGGCTAGTTGTCGGAGCTTTTGTCTCTGGACCTCAGACACAACAATCTGGTCGGAGAAATCCCGTCTTCCATCAGATATCTCTCCCGCCTCGGCTATTTAGATTTCCTGCAAAATGCTTTGATCGGAAACATTCCGGCCAGCCTCGGCAATCTGGAAAACTTGAAGATATTTAGTATTGGGGAGAACTATTTAGAAGGTACACTTGCGTCTTATATTTTTTTTATTTGTTCAAAATAATTAAAGTTCTTCCAATATAAAACCAAAATTCCAAAACTATAGACATCTTTCAGTTTATAAAAAACGAATTGTCAACCTTCAATACATCTCATTTTTATCTTTTTCGCGTTTTTTTTTTTTTCTCTAAATCATTTCATATCTTTAATTTTATATCTCTTTTAGTTCCTATATTGGTAAACTGATAAATATTTATATACTAGATGATAGGAATGTGCATAGTCCAATATGAAATAAAATCGGACCCGACCGTCTTATACCGTTTAGAAAAATTGAAACGAGTACAATGTACGAATAACTAACAAACTTGAAGGAACTCTTCCTCCGGACTTGGGAAACACTCTTCCAAACCTTCAACTTTTTTATTTTTCCACAAATAACTTTTCTGGAACCATTCCCGCCACAATATCCAATGCCTCAAACCTCATAGACTTCGGTATTTCATCAAACGAGTTCTTCGGCAAAGTTCTTAGCTTCAATGGTTCCCCAAAACTCTGTCATTTGTCTATAGACACCAATAACTTGGGTTACGCCGAGACAAGAGACTTGAACTTTTTATGTGATACCATCAATAACACTCGCATAGAAGGCCTGAGTCTCAGCTACAACAATTTCGGAGGAACAATCCCTTCATATATTGGTAATGCAACGAGAATTCAGCACTTGGTGATCGGAGGAAATCGGATTACTGGGAATATTCCGAGCGGGATAGAAGATCTTGTAAATTTGCAAGCGTTAGGCTTGGAAAGTAATAAGCTGAGCGGTTACATACCGAGCACAATAGGAAAACTGCGAATGGTAAATATTTTATCGTTGTAAGAAAATAAACTCTCGGGTGATATTCCAACTTCTATGGGAAATTTGACATTGTTAAGTAAATTAATTCTGAATGAGAATAGCTTACAAGGAAATATCCCGAAAAGCCTCGGAGGGTGTAGAAATTTGCAACTTTTGAACCTTGGTACAAATAATCTGAGCGGTCTGATACCATCACAACTCGTGAACTTATTCACGTTGAGCATAGGCCTAGATCTGTCTAAAAATCAGCTGTCTGGTTCGATTCCCCGTGACATTGGAAGATTGGTTAATCTCGGAGTTTTGAACATTTCGGAAAATAAGATATCCGGTGAAATTCCAAGGAGTCTTGGAAGCTGTTCAAGCATGGAGGGCCTTTACTTGCAAGGGAACCAGTTACGAGGCTCGATTCCAGAAGATCTGCGTAATTTGAAAGGAGTTCGAGAAATTGACCTTTCTCGTAACAACCTGTCCGGTCGAATTCCGACTTCTTTTGCCGAGTTTCGAGGGTTGACGTATTTAAATCTGTCATTTAATGAGCTGGAGGGTATGGTACCGCTACAAGGAGTCTTTAAAAATACGAGTTTATTCTCTGTCGCTAGAAACTCGAGGCTGTGCGGAGGCTTGCCCGAACTGAAGTTGCAGACTTGTGTCTCGACTACCTTCAACAGAAACAATAAACCATCTCCAAAGACATTTTTTATTGTCATTATTTCTTGTTGTGTGGTTCTGGGATCAGCCATTGTAATATGTGTGTTTCTCAAAAGGAAAAGAACAAAGCCCGCATTGGAGGCATCAATTGGAACTTCACTGCCTAGGATTTCCTATGGAGATCTCGTCCAAGCAACTGATAGTTTCTCTTCCTCAAATTTGATCGGCGTAGGCAGTTCAGGCTCTGTCTACAAGGGAATCTTGAATCAAGAAGAAAACAAACTCGTCGCTGTAAAAGTCTTGAACCTTCACGTGTCGCGAGCTCTAAAAAGTTTTGTGGCTGAGTGCGAATCTTTGGGGAGTATCAAGCACAGAAATCTCGTCAAGCTTCTAACAGTGTGTTCGAGCGTGGATTTTAAAGGGAATGATTTCAAGGCTTTAATCTACGAGTTTATGGAGAACGGGAATCTCGAAGAGTGGCTCTATTCAGGACGCGCGGGGCAGCGTTTGAGTCTGATTCAGAGGATCAAAATCGCCATTGACGTTGCAACTGCTCTAAACTATATGCATAATCATTGTTTCGAATCAATCATACACTGCGACATAAAGCCAAGTAACATTCTATTAGACACCGATATGGTTGCTCATGTCGGTGATTTTGGATTGGCAAAGCTTCTGAGAAATAGTATTTCCAACCAAAGCAGCTCTGTCGGTGTCATTAGAGGAACTGTCGGCTATATCCCACCAGGTAATTCTTTTATCAAACTGCCCTTAACAAAGTTTGTTCTATTGACCATTTAATTTTTGCTATTTGTTCAGCGTAATGAGAAATACCCTCTTAAGATCAATTGCAATGCTAAAGCAAGAATAAAAAAAAAATAGCTACTTTTTGGTAGATCCATTAATAATGAACTTAAATCTGTATTGAACTAATCATTTGCTATTAAAGAGACTATTGTATTTTCACTACTAAAAATAGATAAAAAAAAAAATGGTTTGTTTCACAATTTAATTTAATACTACTAAAATGGCAGTTTAAAGTTAAAAAGCAAGGCCACTTGATGAGCAACTCGCGATCTTATAAACTCAGTTCTAAAACCTTTTTAATCTTATTTGATTGTTTTAACAATATGTGAGATTCTTATGTAACTCGACGCCTTATAATATAGAAATTATTATACAAAATAACAATTTAAAACTTATTGATCAACAAAATAACCAAAGTTTCAATTTTTCAGCAAAGTAATCAAATTTATATTTTCAAAAGTTTTTTGACAGCCAAGATTATATTTTTTTACGATTATTATAAATAATTTATCACTTTCAAAAAAATTAATCTTGAAAAAAAAAATTGAAACCATATTTCTGCACATTTTGGCTATTTCACTAAATTAAGACAAACTTTGGTTATTTTGCAAATTCATAATTTTAAATTGACTATTTAGCTACATCTCCTTAAAATATAAACCTTATTAATATGTGAAATCCTTATTTAACTGCCATTTCATGCATCGCAGAGTACGCCACGGGAAGGGAGGTGTCAAAATGGGGCGACATATACAGCTTCGGAATCCTTTTGTTGGAAATGTTTACTGCAAAGAGACCCACTGATGTTATGTTCAAAGATGACTTCGACTTGAACAACTTTGCTTCTGTTGAAATCCCTGATCGCATTACCGCAATTTTGGACCCTGTGATATTTGAGGAAGAGAAAAATCAGGAGGAGATAGTATTCAAGTACTCTGTAATTTCGATATTTGAAATAGGAGTTTCGTGTTCTTCCAAACGCTCTGAAGATCGGAGGAACATCAGCGATGTTGTTGTTGAGTTGCACAAAATACACGACTTACTGGCGCGTAGAACGATCCGGAACCGTGTCTACAACGCATAAGGATACGAAGGTATATTTATTTTATTATATTTTTACCAAATAGTCAACATTAAGGTAATTAAACAGCAACAGATCGAAGGCTTCAAAGTTTCATTCTTTATTTTTAATGAAGTGAGTAATAAAGTTAATGAAAAAGACTATTGATATTCGCAAATGTGTGTTTTTTCAGAAAATTGGGACACATGTTTTGCGAGATTGAAGCGATGCCGTTCAAATTCAATCACGTAGTTCCTACTTATTGTTATTGCTAATTTTATTTCTTGTATTCATTTTTCTCTGGTTATTCAGGCATGATTGATGATTTTGCCGTTTTTCTCTGTTTGTGTATTTTACTGATGTCTTGCACACTATTTAAATGTTTGATTGTAAACAAAAAAGCTTGCCATATTTTCTGTAAGTTCAATTTAGATACATGTTAGTTTCTAAATTTTAATGCATTTACATTCTCCGTAACTAATATTTTTAATATTCCAAGAACAAAAGAAAGAAGAAGAAAAAAGAACTAGACCATGTCTCAAATGAGAAACTTGAGTCTCTAACCATCATAATATGTGATTTTGTTTATCTGAAAATTATTTGTTGAAAGCAAGTGGCTAAAACTACACAAGCCTATTAATAGACAGATTGTAGTTTTTGTCCTTAATAATTGTAGAAGTTAGCGAGCATTGAAAATGTTTATGTTAATTGAAACAACTTATTGCGCACAATTGAATTGAAAACAGTATATCAAACCCCATACAGAGCAAACACAAATAAAGGAAATCATATATGAAAATGTAAATATCCGAAGGGATCAATATTTAATTTCAATCACTAGTACAAGATTAAATGTAAGAGCGCTGTACATGCCTCCTTATGTGATATATTATACTAAGAAGACTTTCATTCATAAAGGAAATTACTCTGAAGAATAGCAGAAAATGAAAAGTTTATAAATAAGCGCTATAAAGGTTGATCATTTATAGGAATATATTATCTGATACAATCAGATTTTAATAATGCTGAATATTAAATAGCAACTACCAAATTCCTTATAATATGGAATCAGAACTTTCCTATGTATAAACCATGAGAATAGGAAACAATTACTTACGAAAATGACTTAGTATATTCCAACAATTGCACTTATTACCAAAGGCTATATTATTGGTGGCTTCAAGCTTATCATTCCCATTTATCCGCAACTCCCATTCTGCCTAGAACACATCAAATTGTGATACAATATTACATATTTATACGCATCGTACTTATAACATGAATTTAAATCCCCACATTATTCAAAAGTAATCTAGGTGACATTATTTGTTCTAGCAGCGATGTGAATGAGTGCTCTCTTGTGGTAACTAGTGCGAAGCTTCTTGTATTTCTGCAAAAAAGTGGCGAGGTCGATCTCCTTTTGAAGAAGCTGCTCGTGAAGTTTCTCAGATTCCTCGTCTACCTCGTTCATCGCCACTGCAAACAACCAATCAAACACTACCTTTGGAGAAATACAAGATTACGAAAAGCTCTAATTTGCATTACCTTGAAGTTTTTGGAGCAGCGAAGCAGGGGAACAAAGCTTCAAGATTTCGTCTTTTTGGCGCTCGAGCTCTTTCAGTTTCTCCTGCGCAGCGGCCAGCTCTGTTGTTCGGATAATTCTGCACTGTAACCACGAGAACGAGAACAAGGCGATGAATTTCAATTCAATCACAGCTCAGAATGATTAAATGCTTACCTGGTTCCTAAGCTCCATGATCTGAGGCTCCTTCTCCAAGTTCTCTCCTGTTCAATTTACGACACACATTCAATATCTCTTTTTGACTGCATATTCTTTTTCATTTGAAAATAACCGACTCACTCGCTAGCTCTAGTGTTTCCTTGCGTAGCTCGTCCTTTAGCTGATCAAATTCGATTACAAAGGAACAAGTCAAGTCAAAAGCCTTAAGATGCAACAAAGTGAAGAATGATAATAACTTACATTGTTTTGGATTTTGACCTGGTCGAGCGATAGCAAAAAGTGATGGTACGCATCCTTGTCCGACAAAAGCTTCCTCAAATCATCCACACTACCAGGTTCATCAAGAGAATGTCAAACATGGCTACATATATAACATGACACCGGGGATATTCATGTATATATATACCTTTTATCCTTCAAAGCAGCAATTATAGCGGCTGCTTCGGAGGAAGAAGCGTTCATCGGAGAAGGTCTTGGGGAACTGTAGCTGCTTGAAGATGGAGTTCTTGGAGTCTCGGAGCCCGATGAGCTAACAACCGACGGTGGATACCATGACTGCGTTGAGCTATCTTGTGCTTGCTGTCCCTGTGATTCCCTGAGCATGTTCAAGAAAACAAAAAACAAAATTTATAGTCATATCAATCCCAGAAATTCATTCCAACTGTCCTATCAAAATTGACAAGAAAATGAAACATTCAATCCTAATTTCACACTAGCTGTATTACGATTAGAGTTCAATTGAAGAGAAATCCCCAAATTGAAGACAATCTCCGAACCTAAAATACAGATACGATTCGCTAAATCATAAATCAAGGATTTCATAGAACACGTCAAAACACTATTTCCAAGTCTTGTCTAAAATACCAAAACTCAAAGGAATAATCATCCCAGAAATTCATTCCAACTGTCCTATCAAAATAAGCAAGATAACACAAGCAGAAAATGATACATTCGATCCTAATTCACACTAGCTGCTAACATCATCACGTATTTCGACCAGAGTTCAATTGAAGAGAAATCCCCAAATTGAAGACAATCTCGGAACCTAAAATACGGATACGATTCGTTAAATTAGAAATCAAGGACTTCATAGAACAAGTCAAAACATTATTTCGCCATCAATAAATTTCCAATTCTTGTCTAAAATCACTCAAACTAAAAGGAATAATCATCTCTGGGACAACAAATGTATAATCATGACATAGAACATCCGATCGGGAGCGTAATTAGACCATGACCGGGATAAAACCCTAGCTTATCGAATTCAAGCGTTACCAGAATCTGAACATGGCTGAAGAAACTATCGACTGTCCGATCAGTTGACTCTGAAGATCGAAGAAGATTGACAGGGCTAAGCAAACCCAAAGTTCCTTATTTTTTCTTTTTCGGGTCGCTTTTGATGAACACAGGGATTATAGAGTTTTAAAATATATTAAACGAAGGGACAATTGAATAAAGCAAGCCAAATAATTCACCAAAAGACTTAACCGTCTAAAGGCCCTTTAAGAATAAGACCAACGACCATTTCAATTAATCTAAGTGAATAAAGAAACAATTAAGCGTTTACTTGCCCATCCCTTTGTCCAACAATCTAGAAGTCTAGAGCTAAAGAATAAAATTGGAAAAAATTATTGTTTTGGTGACCAAATTACATTTATATTGTTTTCGCTCTGTTTACTAAAGATTATATTAACTAACCGATGCTGCTAGCAAAAAAAAAAAAAAAAAAACAAAAACAAAAACTAACCGATGCTCATATTGCACATTAGTCTAAATTCTCATTATTATTATTATTATTATTAGTAACTTCCTATTGTAATTAGTTTTATTATTTGTAGCTTCCTATTGTAATCGGTTGTGACTAGTTCAGTCTTGTTGGAAATATTACGACAAATAATATTTATAATATAGGAAATAAAAAAAGTTTGCATGAAAAAACTAAATAAAAAATTGAAACCACTTATTATTTTATTTTATTACTAGATAAAGAAAAGAAACCAACAAAAATAAACCTTAAATCAGAAAAGAAGGAAAATAAAAACGGGGGACGTTGATGACCGTTCAACGATTTTCTTAAAACTTATATCGCTCTCCCACGGGTGTTGGAGTTGATGAACAATAAGCCTCCCAAGATACAATAACATTGAGAAAAACTCACCAACAATACTTCTACGACGAACAAAACCTGTAATAGAACCAACCACCGACTACAAAAGAAAACAAAACAATTTCGGGATGAGAAGAAAAGTAGAGAGAATTCGATTTCAGGAATGTTTTGAATGCGAACTAGAGGTCTCTAGTTACAACCATGAGCCACAAAAAAAAAAAAGTTTAACCATTATGGTCTTTTAAACACATTAAAGCACACTAATGACAAATGTTTTTATCCTTATGATGCTCAACTTCCATTTGAAATATTTCAAATATCAAAACCGTCCAGCTATTAAGGCCTTAGCTCTCACAGTTACAATGCCATTTGATTTAATTCTCATAATAACGAAAGTGTTATTTATGAAATTAAAATTTTATGAAGGTTAAATTTGCAATAAAAAATAAGGATTTCCCCAAGCCCAAACCTGGCTCGGCACCCGACTGGACGTCACGCATGCGATGGACTTGGACGTCTCGAAGTCATTGCCCCTTTACAAAACTAGGTTACCCTTGGAATGAATTAGGAATTAGGAATTAATTTTTTCGTTTTTTTATAATGAATTTGTATTTTTAATTAACAATTCACTTTTCATAATATTATTTCTAATTTAGAATTTTGTTAATTAATTTTTATTTTAATTTTAAATGAGTTTTGATTTAATTTTCTAATTTCTGATTTTGTAATTTTTTTTAATTAAAAAAACATATTCGGTGCAACATTGTCGCACCGAATATAATGGCGGGAAGGGTACTAGGTGCGACATTGTCGCACCTGATATGAATATATCCGTCAATTTTAATAATTTTGGCAAGAAAATAGCTTGGGCATTAGGTGCGACATGTCGCACCCGAAAATGTCGCACCTAAAGGTATGACTATTAGGTTCGACATGTCGCACCTAATGCCTTTAGCGAGTCGCACCTAATAAACTATTAGGTGCGACTTTTGACATATTTGATGCGACATTCGTCGCACCAGATGACGATTTTTGTCCTAGTGTATCCCGGATTTCTGTTTGAGGAAGGCATTAGATTCATCTACCCACTTAACAAAGAGTATCTTATAGGCTTCCAGTAAAACTTCATCATTGAGTTCATCTTCCACTTCTCCTGAAAGAGACTTAACACTCTCTAACGATCCAGTTTGGGATATAATAACTTCATAAGCATGAAGAAGAAATTCATGACTAAGTTCGCCACTTCAAGCTGATTTGAAATCGTTAGAGCATTTAGAAGGAGCCAGGGCAGCTTTCCCTTTATTCTCCTCTGAAGAAACTTCTTGAACGTCATAAAGGCTATAAAGTTGATCCCTCCACCTTCTCATGCGTTTCTTCCAGATTCACTATCTTCATCACTGAGAGTGGTATTGTAGTTCTTCTATTGACGCCTTAAATAGTTTGGACATACAACCTGAATGTGTCCAAAACCTTCGCATTCTCTGCACTGAATCTCTTTTCCTTTGGATGCAAAGGAAATTCCCTTATCATCCCTTCCTTTCTTGTTGTAGTTCCCAGAGGTTTGTAACCCTGTGAAATCTTGTCTTGGTTGAAAGGGGCAGCTGATTGTCCTGAGAAATTTGGTGACCTTTTCTCGAATTTCTTCATCAGCTTTCCATAGTTCTTGACCATCAAGGTCAGATACTCTTCATATGATTCTGATGGCGCATCAACTTTAGGGGATGAAGGTTCTAAGGAGATAGACTTGAGAGCGAGACCCCTTGGTTTCTTCTCCGACGACCCTGAGAACGACATCTCGTAGGTGAGCAAGGAACCAATGAGTTCATCCACTTTCATCACAGACGTGTCATGAACTTCATCAATAGTAGTTACTTTAATCTTGAATCTCTCAGGAAGAGATCTCAAGATTTTCTTGACAAGCTTAGCATCTGACATGGGTTCTCCAAGAGAGTGAGACTCATTTGAGAGATCTCTAACTCTCACGTAGAACTCACGGATGGTCTCTTCCTCATACATCTTCATGTTCTCAAACTTGGTGGTGACAAGTTGGAGTCGAGAATTCTTCACTTTGTCAGTTCCCTCGTACGTGGTTTCCAGGATGTCCCATGCCTCCTCGGCGCCACATGTTGATCAGTCTGAAAACATTTATGTCAACACCATTGTATATGGCATTGAGGGTTTTTGAGTTAGATAGGGCAACTTCGTCTTATGTGGGACTCCATTCGATTTCAGACTTCTTCACATGGGTAACACCATCAGGCAGAAGCGTCTTGGGAGCTTCCTATCATGTGATAACAGATTTCCATGTTTTGTGATCAATGGACCTGGTGAAGGCTCCCATCTTGGCCTTCCAGTAAACATAATTCTGTCCATCGAGAAGCGGAGCTCGAGAAATAGAGCCTCCTTCCCTGAAGGTATCCATATCAAGCAACAATAGTAGGATCTGCACGGACCTCACCCAAAAGCTTATGGTGCCTGCTCTGATACCACTTGAAAGTCCAGATCTATCTGAAGAGTTAACCTGTTAAGTGTTGTTAAGAGGTGTAGTAACAACTGTAAAAACAACAAGCAACAAAAGCAAGTAAACAAATAAAGTAAAAGACACAAAGAATGGTAACCCAGTTCGGCTTCAACTGCCTACTCTGGGGGGATATGAATCCTAGTGAAAAGAGTAACTTCACTAGTCAATAGTATGAGTACAGAACTGGAATACACATGGATGATAACCTTCCATTATTCCTAACTCCAAACTATTCTAGATAGTCACTAATCTAGGCTCCCCCTAGACTTGAGCTCCCCTCACTTTTCATCCTCACACTCTCTCAGTGTGTCAATGTATATTCACCAACAGCCACCACTGTAAAATGCTAGTTTTGTTCTCGTCGGAAAAACACAAACACTAGATGAAAAAAGACACACCTTTTCTTTGACTTAGGTTTCGGCGTAACAAGAATGTGTAACCTTACAACCAGAGAAACATTCTCTTATATAAGAGACAACTAAGGAGAATGTCTTCTGGTCCGAAACAAAGACAGATGGCGCACATCCATTGTGGCCAGATAAAAAGTTGTCAGGAAAGCCACGTCGCATCCTGACACAGGTAAATATGAGATGTCTTGTGTGAAGTGAAGAACAACAAGAGGGATAAGAGGATTGCCTGAACCAAACTGCCAAACTCCATGTAACAACAGGCTCCATTCACAACGCGTCGGACAACATTTGAGTCTAATTCAGAGGATCAAAATTTCCATTGAGGTAGCAACTGCTCTAGACTAGTTGCATAATCATTGCTACGAATCAATCGTACACTGCGACATAAAGCTGAGCAACATTCTGTTACATTTCGGATTGGCAAAGCTTCAGAGAAGTAGTATTTCCAAACAAAGCAACTCTGTCGGGGTGATTAGAGGTACCATTGGCTATGTCCCACCAGGTAATTCCTTTATCATAATTTGTTATAATAACTATTTATTTTTTTGCTATCCGTTAAAATAATGAAATTCTATTTTAAAACCAGTAGATACGCTACAATAAGTAGAAAATTTGTTAATGTCTTTTTCAGTTGATCCAATACTACTCATTACTGATATCAATAACAAAACAATAATAATAATCTCTAACAACAATAATATGTTGGAATTGATCTAGGGTTTAAGAAAAAGATTAAACGCTTCGGGAAGCGGCGGAATTTTAAAAAATTTATTTTCAAGTAAAAACAGTTTTTACTAACCTAGACAAAGAAGCAAGTACATGTAATTAAAAACCAATATGAGCTAAGAGTTTACTAACCTTTCTTGAAGCTTGAACTTTGAAGAAGCTTTTGGAAAGTTCGCAACGCTCGTCTCCCCTCGCAGCACGTCTCTCTTTCTTTCCTCGGCACCTCGAGCAACCACGAAAGTTTCTATCACTAAATCACTCGAAAAGAAGGAATCAGTGAGTGGGCACTTTTAAACACTACGACTTAAGAACAAGTCTTGAAGTCGCAGAGCTAAACACTAGGTCGAGTGAGGACCTAGGTGTCAAGACAAGAAAAAATCGAAAATAAACTAGAGAGAGAGAGAGAGAGAGGATTTTCGGCCAACAATGTCTAGAGAGAGAGTCTCTCAATCTCTAACTTATGTTGAATGAATGGAATGAAGGGAATGAGGCCTCTATTTATAGGGGAGGTTTTACCTTCAATAAGGTAGTTTCCTCTTTCATTGAATATCACATATTCATGAGCAAATATTGCTCCCCTTCCCTTAGAGTCACTCGGCCAAATAGGCTTCTAGAAGCCCTTGGATTTGTTTCCTTTTTTGTTCCATTCCTTGCTTGGCAGATTCCCATGTGTATCCATATGCAAATTTGTTTCCTCTTTTTTTCTTTTGGCAAGTATCTTGATACATTTATGCACAAAATATTCTCTTTCTCTTGGGTATTTTGGGCGCCCATCTCTCATCTAGAAGGAGCTTCTAGAAGCTTCTTCATTTGTTCATGACAACATGAGAAAAGCCCATTAAGAATTTTCAATAAAATTCTTACGAAATGAAATTAATTCACAAGGCCCAATAATCAAGTTATGGCCGAGTGACATTAAGTCACCAAATGAACTTGTCAAAAAATTTATTGACATTCATTTCATCCTTTGTCTCAAAAGACAAAAATACCCTTTTGACTACTTTCGCTCTTGTTTTGACTTAGCTTCCAGTTTAACTATTCCTATCGATGTGATTCGTGACAGTGACCTCATGGACCCAAATGAACAAAGCTTGAGCTAAACACTTGGACTTAAAAGTTCACAAACCTTTTCCAAGTTTAGCTTAATGCCAACTGACTCCACTAAAGAGCTGACACTGAAAATCTCTCGGTTCAAATGAATTTATTTTCTACTCAAGAATTCGACCTAATTATGATGAGCGGATCCACTGAATATTATCTATGTTTACCCTTCATGAATGTCATCAGCTAGTCGGGATTTACTAAATTACCATTTTACCCTTCTAGCTGTTATTTCCTCAACTCCTTTGTCGCTTGTGAATAAGTTAGAAACAATGTATTGACGAGGAGCTAACAAGTCACATTGTTTCATCCAAAAGAGTCAGGACTCAATTTGGACACTGGCCAGTTCATTTATTCACACTCCAAGGAACAAAGCATGAGGTGACATACATTGCATTTCAGCAATCTTGTACATGAATTCCATATCTATGAGAACTTCACAAAGTTACTCATGACAGACTCACAACTTAGTACTTCACCAATAGGACTTGTTCGGAATCACATAGTGAGTCCGAACTTTGACTTTCTCAAATGAGAATACTAAGGTGTGAAATGGCATGTCTCATTTCAGGATTAAGGTAAGCATGATGCAATTCATACATAGTGACTTCGAGACATAAGAGGTTAAATGGTTTGTTCTTATATTGTCTCTAGAAGTGCACTGGTCAATTCAGTACCTTCGGAAGATACCTAGAAGAACTATAGAGTCCCCAACTCTCAATGCCTCATAACCAGACATCATAGATTCTTCTAACAATCATACTGAGGTCAATAGTCCTTTGACCATAAGATTGTGAATATATCGTTTTAAGCAAACTACGAAGAGTTTGTTCATGCAAATCTACATTTGTCTCTTCGTAAGTTGTTAAGTTTGTTTATGGACTAAAAGACTAAGGTTTTATCATAAAGCTTCAAACAAAGAAAGAATGAATGAACGTTTCAACTTTATTAATGAATAGATAGGCAATTACAAGCAAGAGTCTTCATGAGACTTTATTACATCAAATGTACAAAATAAAGACTACAACTCTTCTTGTGGGCACCATTGACAACAAACTCCCACTTGACTCAAAGAAGGTGTGTGTAGTCCTTCATGCCTAATCCCTCACGATGTTGGTCGAAGACCTTGTTCGCTAGGGCCTTGGTGAATGGATCTGCGAGGTTGTCCACCGTTGAGATCTTCTTCACTTCCACGTCTCCGCGCTGCACGATCTCTCGAATCAAATGGTATTTCCTCTCAATATGCTTAGAGCGCTTATGGCTTCTAGGTTCCTTTGAGTTAGCGACAGCCCCACTATTATCACAATAAAGGGTCATGGGCTCGTCGACGTTTGGAACAACTTCCAAATACTTAAGGAACTTTCTAAGCCATACAACTTCTTTGGATGCTTCACAAGCAGCCACATATTCTGCTTCCATTGTGGAGTCAGCAATGCAAGATTGCTTAATACTTCTCCACACGACAGCTCCACCATTAAGGATGAACACAGATCCCGAAGTGGATTTCCTGGAATCCTTATCCGCTTGAAAATCGGAGTCGGTATATCCCGTCATAGTCAGGTCAGTACCTGAGTATGTAAGCATCAAGTTCCTAGTTCTTCGAAGATACTTAAGAACATGCTTAACAGCAATCCAGTGCTCGGGTCCAAGGTTGGATTGGAAACGACTAACTACGCCAACGGCGAAACAGATGTCAGGTCTAGTGCAAAGCATATCATACATGAGGCTTCCTACGGCAGCGGCGTAAGGAATCTTCCTCATGTCTTCAATCTCTTGTGCAGTCTTGGGAGACTGGTCCTTAGAGAGTGAAACTCCATGCCTAAAGGGTGTTTGACCCCTCTTGCAGTCTTGCATCGAGAAGCGATCCATCACCTTATCAATATAAGATGCTTGAGAGAGCGACATGGTCCGGTTTTTCCTATCTCGAAAGATTTGGATTCCCAGAATGTATGCGGCTTCTCCTAGATCCTTCATATCGAATTGCTTTGCTAGCCAGACCTTAACCTCAGATAACTTACCCACGTCATTACCAATGAGTAGTATATCATCGACATATAGTACCAGAAACACAACTTTGCCTTCGTGTATTAACTTGTAAACACAAGGCTCATCTATTGACTGTTCAAAGCCGAAGCTCTTTACAGTTTCATCGAATCTAATATTCCATGACCTAGATGCTTGCTTTAGTCCATAAATGGATTTAAGCAACTCACAAACCTTGGTCTCTTGACCTTTATCCACGAAACCGTCTGGTTGAGCCATGTAAATGCACTCGTCAAGATTGCCATTCAGAAAGGCTGTCTTGACATCCATTTGCCAGATCTCATAGTCGAGAGCTGCAACTATGGATAGGAGTATGCGGATGGATTTAAGCATCGCGACTGGCGAGAAGGTTTCTTCATAGTCAATCCCTTCTTGTTGGGTATAACCCTTCTCCACAAGTCGTGCTTTGAACGTCTCGATGTTCCCATCAGGACCCCTTTTCTTCTTGTATATCCACTTACACCCTACGGGTTTAATCCCTTCAGGAAGGTCTACAAGTTTCCAGACTTTGTTGACATACATCGAGTGCATTTCAACTTTCATGGCGTCAAGCCAAAGGTTTGATTCAGAACAAGCCATCGCTTGGCTATAGAAAACAGGGTCATCCATGTCGGAGACGGCTACGAGAGAGTCTCCATAAGACATGTACCTGTCAGGCTGTTGAACAGCCCTCCCACTACGTCGAAGTACTACTTGACGAGATTCTGATGAGTTAGGTTGTGTTTCAGTTGGGGTAAGAACAGTTCTTACAGATGAGGTAGAAGCTTCCTCACCCAACTTTTCTTCAAGCACACTTTTGCTTCTAGGTTTCGCATCCTTCATAAAGTCCTCCTCAAGGAAACGAGCATTCGTGCTAACGAAAGTCTTATCGTCCTCGGGACTATAGAAAGTGAAACCTTTGGTTTCCTTCGGATATCCTACAAACAGGCACTGTTGTCGTTGATTTTTGGACAACTATTTAGGAGCCCAGAGTGGTTAGACCCAAGGCCGGACCAAGTGGTCTCACTTCGGCTCGAGCGTGTCGGACTTGGTATCCCAAGCCGTCCCTTAGTTGTGGGTGAAGCTCACCTCGTCTCGATACCTGAAAAGCAAGAAAGAGGTTGTGAACTACAAAGGGGAAACAGGGGGGGTGCCCCTGTTTACCTCTCCGACGCTCAACATTAGTGGGATTGAGGTGGAGTATAGAGGTTTTATGGGTGTTTAGAGGCCGAGACTTGAGAGAAACGAGCGAGGTACGAGTTCGACAGCGTTTCAGTACTCAAGAATGGATTACCTAGACTAGGGGAGCGGCCCCTGTATTTATAGGCAGCCAATGGGTGGTTTGAAGACCCCTTGGCCGAGTGAACAAGTTTGGGTCGGCCAATGGCCGAGGGAAGGCTCTAGAGCCGGCCATTGGCTGAGGGAAGACTCTAGAGCCGGCCATTGGCCAAGGGAAGGCTCTAGAGCCGGCCATTGGCCGAGGCAAGGCGCTAGAGCCGGCCAATGGAGGCAAGGCTCTAGAGCCGGCCAATGGCCGAGGCAAGGCTCTAGAGCCGGCCGTTGGCCGAGACAATGCTCTAGAGCCGGCCGTTGGCCGAGGCAAGGCTCTAGAGCCGGCCAATGGCCGAGGCAAGGCTCTAGAGCCGGCCAATGGCCGAGGCAAGGCTCTAGAGCCGGCCATTGTCCGAGGCAATGCTCTAGAGCCGGCCATTGGCCGAGGCAATGCTCTAGAGCCGGCCATTGGCCGAGGCAAGACTCTAGAGCCGGCCAATGGCCGAGGCAAGGCTCTAGAGCCGGCCAATGGCCGGGGCAAGGCTCTAGAGCCGGCCATTGGCCGAGGCAATGCTCTAGAGCCGGCCATTGGCCGAGGCAAGCCTTGGGCCGGCCAATGGCCGAGGCAAGCCTTGAGCCGGCCAACGGCCGAGGCAAGCCTTGGGCCGGCCAACGGCCGAGGCAAGCCTTGGGCCGGCCAATGGCCGAGGCAAACCTTGGGCCGGCCATTGGCCGAGGCAAACCTTGGGCAGGCTGCATGGGCATTTGACTTGGCCCTTGGTTTGGGCCGGCCCCTGGTTGCGTCAGGGCCTCGCCGTTCAAGACCTCGTACCGGCCACGAGGGTCGAGGAAATGCCTTTGTCCTCGTCGGCCCTAGACGGGCCGACAACATTAGCCCCCCGAGTTTCCGGTCGAGCGTAGATCGAGTGGAAACTTAAAATCTACGCCTTTATACGGATGCGGGATGAACGCTCTCGGGTTTGCGTCATGAGGAATGGCCTTCACGCGTCGCGAGGGACGGCCTTTGGGCGTCGCGAGGGACGACTTTTTGTTTCGGGTTGATCGTGCGTGGCTTATTTTCTCGATCTGCCAATGAGGGCGTGATCGATTAGCACGGCTTTATTGTGTTGTGCGCGTCTTATTTTCTTGACTTGCAAACGAGGACAAAGGCATTTCCTCGAACCTCGTGGCCGGTACGAGGTCTTGAACGGCGAGGCCCTGACCCAACCAGGGGCCGGCCCAAACCAAGCGCGAAGTCAAATGCCCATGCAGCCTGCCCAAGGTTTGCCTCGGCCAATGGCCGGCCCAAGGTTTGCCTCGGCCGTTGGCCGGTCCAAGGCTTGCCTCGGCCGTTGGCCGGCTCAAGGCTTGCCTCGGCCATTGGCCGGCCCAAGGCTTGCCTCGGTCAATGGCCGGCTCTAGAGCATTGCCTCGGCCAATGGCCGGCTCTAGAGCCTTGCCTCGGCCATTGGCCGGCTCTAGAGCCTTGCCTCGGCCATTGGCCGGCTCTAGAGCCTTGCCTCGGCCAATGGCCGGCTCTAGAGCATTGCCTCGGCCAATGGCCGGCTCTAGAGCCTTGCCTCGGCCAATGGCCGGCTCTAGAGCCTTGCCTCGGCCATTGGCCGGCTCTAGAGCCTTGCCTCGGCCATTGGCCGGCTCTAGAGCCTTGCCTCGGCCATTGGCCGGCTCTAGAGCCTTCCCTCGGCCATTGGCCGGCTCTAGAGCCTTCCCTCGGCCATTGGCCGGCTCTAGAGCCTTCCCTCGGCCAATGGCCGGCTCTAGAGCCTTCCATCGGCCATTGGCCGACCCAAACTTGTTCACTCGGCCAAGGGGTCTTCACACCACCCCTTGGCTGCCTATAAATACAGGGGCCGCTCCCCTAGTCCAGGTAATCCATTCTTGAGTACTGAAACGCTGTCGAACTCGTACCTCGCTTGTTTCTCTCAAGTCTCGGCCTCTAAACACCCCTAAAACCTCTATACTCCACCTCAATCCCACTAATGTTGAGCGTCGGAGAGGTAAACAGGGGCACCCTCCTGTTTCCCCTTTGTAGTTCACAACCTCTTTCTTGCTTTTCAGGTATCGAGACGAGGTGAGCTTCACCCACAGCTAAGGGACGGCTTGGGATACCAAGTCCGACACGGTCGAGCCGGAGTGAGACCACTTGGTCCGGCCTTGGGTCTAACCACTCTGGGCTCCTAAATAGTTGTCCAAAAATCAGCGACAACATTTTGGCGCTAGAAGGAGGGGATCTCTCGACCTTGGCAACACATCCCCTCTACCAGTCTTCTTCTCACTTCTACGACTCTCGAGAGATGAGTCGTAGCCCCGCCACCTCCGTGGGCGCCCGAGCGACTAGCTCGAGGCGCGACGTCCAAAGCTCTGCGCACCGTCTCGAAGGGCAACCTCATGATAACGAGAGCCAGCCCCGAGACCTGGCGAATGACCCCGAGGCCGCAGTCCGAGAGGACACGGCTCGAAGGCTCGTCGAGCTCCTAGACCGCCCCGACGTCACCGGCGCGCTCATCGCCGACCTCCTCGACTCCAACAATGTCGATGACACCAACTACGAGACCAACCTCGACCACGCTGTTCACGAAAGTGGACACACGCGCACGCCTCCATGGGGACACCCTTGGGTGGCCGCGTCGAAACGTCAACTTTCTGATGAGCACGCGCACGCGCCCTCGAGGGGACACCCTCAGGCGACCACGTCAAGACGACAAGTGTCGATCGATACACGGAGGCGCTCAACATCTAGGCCCCGAGAGCGACGTTCCAAGCTCACCATCCACGTGCGAAACCCCCGGGGAGATGACGATAACAATGGTCGTGTCGTCTATCGAGAACGTCACTCAAATGACGCACTCTCGCCTAGAGTGATAGGAACGGCCGCCGGAGACTTGAGAGATCACCTCAATTCCCGGAAGGAATCCCATGAGAGCGACTTGAGAGACAAGCTCAACGCCCAACGCGAGATCGCGAGCACGATCGTCTTGGGGCAGCAACCACCCAACATTGATCGAGCACCCGACCAGAAGCGCGCGGCCACGCTTGTGATACCGACCGTTTGTCCCGAGTCACGAAGGAAAAGGCGCCGGAAGGGTCAAGTCCTTAACGACCACCCTTCTCCAGCCCCGAAGCGATCCTTCGTCCCGTTCAACACGACGCCCGACCGGATCTTGAGCTTACGCCGCGATGAGCTGGGAAGCCCCGCCCCACTCACAAAGGACCCCGCGAAGCGAGATCGAAGTAGGTTCTGCGAATACCACAAAGATCACGGGCACGCGACGATCGAATGCAACCAGCTTAAGAAGCGAATTGATTCCCTAATTCGAGGTGGGGACTTCAAAGAATTCGTCGCATCTGCTAGCAAGCCATGATTGTCGCGACTTCGACCTTTAGGCTCACGACCGAACTCAATCGGCTTCATGATCACTTTTATTTCAAAATTGTAATTTTCTTTTTTCTCAAAAGAAGGCCAAGTGCCATGACTACCTGTAACAACCCCCTTTATTGCAATAAAGAGTTATTCTACACATGACAACTTTTTGACACGCACTATTGTATACCTCCAACACAAGAGTTTCTTGACCTTCGTCTCACAAACGCAAGAAACTCGGGGGGCTAACAGGGATCAATGATCAATCAAAAACAACTCAACAACAACTCAAAAAAAAATATATATATAATAATAAAGTCTCAAGGGGCCGATGGTTAGGCCGGAGGTCCCAAAGAAAGACTTCTCACGTAACTCCTCGAGATGAGTTCATTCCTCGAGTCGAGCTTCGAGTCCGCGAGTCGATCGATACTCCTTGCGACGACTCTTCACGAAACTCCTCGTGTAGGCTCTACGTGAGTCCTCGAGTCGAGTTCGAGTCCACGAGTCGACTAATACTCCTCGTGCCGACCCTTCACATGTCTCCTCGAGATGAATTCATTCCTCGAGTCGAGCTCCGAGTCCGCGAGTAGACCGATACTCCTCGCGACGACTCATCACAAAACTCCTCGTGCAGGCTCTACGTGAGTCCTCGAGTCGAGTTCGAGTCCACGAGTCGACTGATACTCCTCATGCCAACTCTTCACATGACTCCTCGAGATGAGTTCATTCCTCGAGTCGAGCTTCGAGTCCGCGAGTCGATCGATACTCATCGCGACGACTCTTCACGAAACTCCTCGTGCAGGCTCTACGGGAGTCCTCGAGTCGAGTTCGAGTCCACGAGTCGACTGATACTCCTCGTGCCGACTCTTCGCATGTCTCCTCGAGATGAATTCATTCCTCGAGTCGAGCTCCGAGTCCGCGAGTCGAACGATACTCCTCGCGCCGACTCTTCACGAAACTCCTCGTGCAGGCTACATAAGCCCTCGAGTCGAGTTCGAGTCCACGAGTCGACAAGCTACTCCTCGTGGCAACTCCACATGTCTCCTCGAGATGCGTTCATTCCTCGAGTCGAGTTCGAATCTACGAGTCGACAAGCCACGCCTCGTGCCAACTTTACACGCCTCCTCGAGACGAGTTCATTCCTCGAGTCGAGTTCGAGTCGACGAGTCGACAAGCTACGCCTTATGCCGACCCCACATGCCTCCTCGAGATGAGTTCATTCCTCGAGTCGAGTTCGAACCCACGAGTCGACCGATAGTCCTCGTGCCGATTCTTCACGAAACTCCTCGTGCAGGCTCTACGTGAGTCCTCGAGTCGAGTTCGAGTCCACGAGTCGATTGATACTCCTCGTGCAGGCTCTACGATGTCTCCTCGAGATGAGTTAATTCCTCGAGTCGAGCTCCGAGTCCGCGAGTCGACCGATACTCATCACAACGACTCTTTACGAAACTCCTCGTGCAGGCTCTACGTGAGTCCTCGAGTCGAGTTCGAGTCCACGAGTCGATTGATACTCCTCGTGCAGGCTCTACGATGTCTCCTCGAGATGAGTTAATTCCTCGAGTCGAGCTCCGAGTCCGCGAGTCGACCGATACTCCTCGCGACGACTCTTTACGAAACTCCTCGTGCAGGCTCTGCGTGAGTCCTCGAGTCGAGTTCAAGTCCACGAGTCAATTGATACTCCTCGTGCAGGCTCTACGATGTCTCCTCGAGATGAGTTAATTCCTCGAGTCGAGCTCCGAGTCCGCGAGTCGACCAATACTCCTCGCGACGACTCTTCACTAACCACTCTTCGTGCAGGCTCCACATGAGTCCTCGAGTTGAGTCCCAAGTCCACAAGTCAACTAACTATTCCTCGTGCAGGCTCTACATGAGCTCTCGAGTTGAGTCTTGAGTCCGCGCTCGCCGCCCAGCTCGTGGGTCGAAAGGCAACGAGTTACAAATGGGTTCAAGGTCTGCGTCCGCTGGGCGTATCTGGTCGAGCCAGCGTCCACGGGAAACCTCGCCACACAAATGTGGCATCGCACTCGCCGCCCAGCTCGTGGGCCGATAGGCAACGAGTTACAAATGGGTTCAAGGTCTGCGTCCGCTGGGCATATCTGGTCTAGCCAGCGTCCACGGGAAACCTCGCCACACAAAAGTGGCATCGCGCTCGCCGCCCAGCTCGTGGGCCGAAAGGCAACGAGTTACAAATAGGTTCAAGGTCTGCGTCCGCTGGGCGTATCTGGTCTAGCCAGCGTCCACGGGAAACCTCGCCACACAAATGTGGCATCGCGCTCGCCGCCCAGCTCGTGGGCCGATAGGCAACGAGTTACAAATGGGTTCAAGGTCTGCGTCCGCTGGGCGTATCTGGTCTAGCCAGCGTCCACGGGAAACCTCGCCACACAAATGTGGCATCGCGCTCGCCGCCCAGCTCGTGGGCCGATAGGCAACGAGTTACAAATGGCTTCAAGGTTTGCGTCAATACAACAAAGACGTGCAAATCGATTATGCCTTCGTTGGCAAATCGAGAGAATAAGATGCGCACAAGACGACAAAGACGTGCAAATCGGTTATGCCTTCGTTGGCAAGTCAAGAAAATAAGACGCGCACAACACAATAAAGTCATGCTAATCGATCACGCCCTCATTGGCAGATCGAGAAAATAAGCCACGCACGATCAACCCGAAACAAAAAGTCGTCCCTCGCGACGCCCAAAGGCCGTCCCTCGCGACGCACGAAGGCCATTCCTCATGACGCAAACCCGAGAGCGTTCATCCCGCATCCGTATAAAGGCGTAGATTTTGAGTTTCCACTCGATCTACGCTCGACCGGAAACTCGGGGGGCTAATGTTGTCGGCCCGTCTAGGGCCGACGAGGACAAAGGCATTTCCTCGACCCTCGTGGCCGGTACGAGGTCTTGAACGGCGAGGCCCTGACGCAACCAGGGGCCGGCCCAAACCAAGGGCCAAGTCAAATGCCCATGCAGCCTGCCCAAGGTTTGCCTCGGCCAATGGCCGGCCCAAGGTTTGCCTCGGCCATTGGCCGGCCCAAGGCTTGCCTCGGCCGTTGGCCGGCCCAAGGCTTGCCTCGGCCGTTGGCCGGCCCAAGGCTTGCCTCGGCCGTTGGCCGGCTCAAGGCTTGCCTCGGCCATTGGCCGGCCTAAGGCTTGCCTCGGCCAATGGCCGGCTCTAGAGCCTTGCCCCGGCCATTGGCCGGCTCTAGAGCCTTGCCCCGGCCATTGGCCGGCTCTAGAGCCTTGCCCCGGCCATTGGCCGGCTCTAGAGCCTTGCCTCGGCCATTGGCCGGCTCTAGAGCCTTGCCTCGGCCAATGGCCGGCTCTAGAGCATTGCCTCGGCCAATGGCCGGCTCTAGAGCCTTGCCTCGGCCATTGGCCGGCTCTAGAGCCTTGCCTCGGCCATTGGCCGGCTCTAGAGCCTTGCCTCGGCCAATGGCCGGCTCTAGAGCCTTCCCTCGGCCATTGGCCGGCTCTAGAGTCTTCCCTCGGCCAATGGCCGGCTCTAGAGCCTTCCCTCGACCATTGGCCGACCCAAACTTGTTCACTCGGCCAAGGGGTCTTCAAACCACCCCTTGGCTGCCTATAAATACAGGGGCCGCTCCCCTAGTCCAGGTAATCCATTCTTGAGTACTGAAACGCTGTCGAACTCGTACCTCGCTCGTTTCTCTCAAGTCTCGGCCTCTAAACACCCCTAAAATCTCTATACTCCACCTCAATCCCACTAATGTTGAGCGTCGGAGAGGTAAACAGGGGCACCCCCCCTGTTTCCCCTTTGTAGTTCACAACCTCTTTCTTGCTTTTCAGGTATCGAGACGAGGTGAGCTTCACCCACAGCTAAGGGACGGCTTGGGATACCAAGTCCGACACGCTCGAGCCGGAGTGAGACCACTTGGTCCGGCCTTGGGTCTAACCACTCTGGGCTCCTAAATAGTTGTCCAAAAATCAGCGACAACAGGCACAATTCTGACCTACTAGCCAACTTGCTAGTCTTTTGCCTCAGCACGTGTGCAGGGCAACCCCAAATTCGGATGCGGCCAAGATTTACTTTACGGCCAGTCCATCGTTCATAAGGAGTACCAGGAACCGTTTTGGACGGAACTTGGTTCAGAATGTAGGCGGCTGTTTCGAGGGCATATCCCCAAAAGGAAAGCGGGAGTGATGAGTAACTCATCATTGATCTAACCATCTCCATAAGAGTTCGGTTTCTTCTCTCTGACACTCCGTTTTGTTGAGGTGTGCCAGGTGCGGTAAGCTGAGAAGCGATACCTTCTTCTTTAAGAAAGTCATCGAACTCTCCAGACATATACTCACCACCTTGATCAGATCGAAGGGTTTTGATCACTTTGCCAGTTTGCTTTTCCACTAAAGCCCTAAAGACCTTAAATACGTTAAAGGTCTCGGATTTGTGTTTGAGCAAATAGACAAACCCATATCCTGAGTAATCATCAGTGAAGGTAACGAAGTATTCGTATCCTCCATGTGCCTGTTGGTTGAGCGGACCACATACATCAGAATGTATTAGTTCCAGTAACTCAGTGGCTCTTCGACCCTTATCGGAGAAAGGTCGCTTAGTCATTTTTCCTTCTATACAGGATTCACAAGTAGGTAGTGAACCTATTGCAGAGGCTTGGAGTGGACCATCTCTCACAAGTCTCTTAATCCTATCTAGACTGATATGACCAAGTCTTAAGTGCCAGAGGTATGTAGATTTCGTTAGATCGGAGGATTCAGAAAGTTTGATCCTCTTTGGCTCCATAATTAGATCGTTATCTATTTCGGTGTCTAAAAGAGAAGGTTGAGTGGGATAGATGTAAAAAAGACCATTCTTCATACATGCATCAGTGACAAAAGGAAGGAACATAATAAACATTATTCAAATTTAAAGTTCGATCTTCAAAAGATAGCGTCACGGATCCCACAGCCTTCGCAGACACCACGCTCTCATCACCCCACTTGAAGCAGAAGTCGCCATCCTCTAAGCTTTTGCTTTTCCTAAAACCAGTCAAGGAGCAGCAAATATGGTTAGTAGCAGCGGAGTCAATAATCCACGATGATACATTATCAGCTACTAAACAGGCTTCAGTAACAAGTACAATACCTTTTGCTTTGGTTTTGAGGTAGGCAGGACAGTTCCTACGCCAGTGACCAGGCTCGTTGCAGTGGTGGCACTTGTCGTTAGACTTGTCCACCTTCGGAGCCTTTGGCGCCTTCTTCTTCGTGTGAACCTTAGGTTGGTTCTTCTTCTCGGCATTGCGAGGTCTCTTCTTAGATCCAGAGGTGGAGGCAGTAGCATGTACTTCTCCTTGAGCCCTCTTTTTCTTAGTGAGTGCCTCAGCGGTTTGAAGTTCCTTCATGAGCTCGGTAACAGTGTACTCCAGCTTGTTCATGGAATAATTCAACTTGAAGGTATCAAAGGTTTCGGGGAGAGTTTCCAAGATCATATCTATTTTAGTCTCCCCATCAATCTCAGATCCAAGAATCTCCATTTCGTTTAGATAGCTAATGATCAGCATCATATGATCTCTAACGGGAGTTCCAACCTTCATACGACAGTTCATGAATTGTCGGACCACTTGTTGCCTAGCTTGACGTCCTTGCCCTCCAAACATCTCATGGAGATTGTAGAGCAATTCGGTGGCAGTTTCATAATCACGATGTTGTTGTTGCAACACATTGTTCATCGATGCCAAAATATAGCACCTCGCAATCTCATCGGATCGAAGCCAGGCCGCCAGGGCGTCTTTCTCCTCTTGCGTCGAATCTTCATTCGTTTGAGGACAGAGGGTGGTGAGAACCCATTTGTGCTTGTCGACAGTAAGGACTATGTCGAGGTTACGTTTCCAGTCGACGTAATTGTCGCCTTCGAGTTTATTCGAGGAAAGAATTGTAGAGAGAGGGTTGAGAGACATATTGCCTATAAAAGTTGAAACAAGTTTATGATTAGTCTTTGGTTTGGGATTTAAGTTTTATTAAGACTTTTGTAAAATCCAAAGGTGTTATAAACCAAACGATAATTTACTCCCTCAAGAGAAGGCCGCAAAAAATCTCCATTTATAAGTAAATGACACATCATTAATGCTAAGCCATGATGTCAATACATCTATTTTGACTAGCCACCTTTTAAATTGGTTTGATCACTCACATCCTTTCGCAGAGCCTCAAGGGAGGATTACTAGGGATTGAGCCTAAGTGTGTAACCAACCACTTAGTCCAAAAGATCAGCTTTGAAAAACAATCCCCCAAGGGGAGGCCTTGTCATCATTGCATCACTCTCGGACGTAGCTCATTGAGCAATGATCGAAGCAATAACGCCTTGGAGTACTCACATTTAAGTGAGGGTCGCAAGAGCGGCTCTTAGTCCCACGTTATTGCATCTTTCATTAGTGTTGGGGATCGTGGGTTACAAACAATGAATATAACCCTCCCACTTAGTTTTTGGAGATGGTTCATCGACTCTTATAAGTTCGGAAACAAATTTCCTAGTTAGAGAGCGACAGAGCGGACAACTAGAAGAGAATCCTAGATCGACATGTTCAGAGCAGTATTAGTGCATAAAGGCACAAGGTACATACTCGATCTTTTCCTATTTTCTATTTCGGGAAAGTGCGTGAGGGAAGTGTGAACTTCTACTCACTCGAACACTTGAAAGTTTGAGATTACACATCTTTTTATTTTTCGGCTTGTCTACAAGGAGACCTCCCACTCAAATTTTCAAGAGCATATAGATTTTGAACATATGTGATATAGATATAGTTTTGAAAACATTTTGAAAATTTATTTGATTTGGATGACAAAATATTTTTCAAGTTTGAAAGTGAAAACGGTTTTTCAAAATTCAAACTAGTTTTGTAAAAATTCAATTTCAATTAAACTTTCAAAAATCAAAACATTTTAATCTTACACATCATGTTTATAATCATATGAAAAACATTTTTGCTCAAGAAAATTTTCTCATTAGAGTTCTATAACTCATGGTAGTGGGGTTTGAAAATCCGGATTTCTAAAAAACTGGAGTTTCAGACAGCCGCGCACCTCGGAGTAAAATCGCCATATCTGGCGGCTCCGATGTCCTTTTGAGCCGAAACTGGTGGAATTGGATAGAGGACAGACAGAGCTTTAATTTGATTCAAGAATCATTAAATTTCGATTTTTGAGCAGAGAGTTATACCACTTTTAATGCGGGTTTACTCCAGCTCAAAGAAAAAGAAATAAATTAAAGCTTGGTCCTATTTAGGTGCGAAAAAGAATCAAGTGTAACAGAACGTTTTAAGATGTTGTTTAAAGCTTTTATTTGTGTTTTATTAGCAGGGTAATAACATAGAATAAAAGAAATAACAACAAGCATAAAACGAATACGGTAAATAAAAGAAACTAGAAAGACAAAGTAACTAGTCACAAAATTTACCGAAATTTCTCAAACCTTTAAAACACGTTTTTCAATATAAAAAATTAAAAACTTTTAGAACTGATTCTAATGTGTTTTAAAAACATCCCAAACTCATAGAAAATCAACATGCTTTTTAATTTAAAGACAAGAGCAATAAATTAAAAAAAAAAATCTAAGATTACAATTCTAACTTGTCACAAAATAAGTAAACTTTCGAAAACGATTTTCAAGCTCATAATTTTAAAAACATGTACATGCTAATCTTTGACCATAGCTCTGATACCATTTGTTGGAATTGATCTAGGGTTTAAGAAAAAGATTAAACGCTTCGGGAAGCGGCGGAATTTTAAAAAATTTATTTTCAAGTAAAAACAGTTTTTACTAACCTAGACAAAGAAGCAAGTACATGTAATTAAAAACCAATATGAGCTAAGAGTTTACTAACCTTTCTTGAAGCTTGAACTTTGAAGAAGCTTTTGGAAAGTTCGCAACGCTCGTCTCCCCTCGCAGCACGTCTCTCTTTCTTTCCTCGGCACCTCGAGCAACCACGAAAGTTTCTATCACTAAATCACTCGAAAAGAAGGAATCAGTGAGTGGGCACTTTTAAACACTACGACTTAAGAACAAGTCTTGAAGTCGCAGAGCTAAACACTAGGTCGAGTGAGGACCTAGGTGCCAAGACAAGAAAAAATCGAAAATAAACTAGAGAGAGAGAGAGAGAGGATTTTCGGCCAACAATGTCTAGAGAGAGAGTCTCTCAATCTCTAACTTATGTTGAATGAATGGAATGAAGGGAATGAGGCCTCTATTTATAGGGGAGGTTTTACCTTCAATAAGGTAGTTTCCTCTTTCATTGAATATCACATATTCATGAGCAAATATTGCTCCCCTTCCCTTAGAGTCACTCGGCCAAATAGGCTTCTAGAAGCCCTTGGATTTGTTTCCTTTTTTGTTCCATTCCTTGCTTGGCCGATTCCCATGTGCATCCATATGCAAATTTGTTTCCTCTTTTTTTCTTTTGGCAAGTATCTTGATACATTTATGCACAAAATATTCTCTTTCTCTTGGGTATTCTGGGCGTCCATCTCTCATCTAGAAGGAGCTTCTAGAAGCTTCTTCATTTGTTCATGACAACATGAGAAAAGCCCATTAAGAATTTTCAATAAAATTCTTACGAAATGAAATTAATTCACAAGGCCCAATAATCAAGTTATGGCCGAGTGACATTAAGTCACCAAATGAACTTGTCAAAAAATTTATTGACATTCATTTCATCCTTTGTCTCAAAAGACAAAAATACCCTTTTGACTACTTTCGCTCTTGTTTTGACTTAGCTTCCAGTTTAACTATTCCTATCGATGTGATTCGTGACAGTGACCTCATGGACCCAAATGAACAAAGCTTGAGCTAAACACTTGGACTTAAAAGTTCACAAACCTTTTCCAAGTTTAGCTTAATGCCAACTGACTCCACTAAAGAGCTGACACTGAAAATCTCTCGGTTCAAATGAATTTATTTTCTACTCAAGAATTCGACCTAATTATGATGAGCGGATCCACTGAATATTATCTATGTTTACCCTTCATGAATGTCATCAGCTAGTCGGGATTTACTAAATTACCATTTTACCCTTCTAGCTGTTATTTCCTCAACTCCTTTGTCGCTTGTGAATAAGTTAGAAACAATGTATTGACGAGGAGCTAACAAGTCACATTGTTTCATCCAAAAGAGTCAGGACTCAATTTGGACACTGGCCAGTTCATTTATTCACACTCCAAGGAACAAAGCATGAGGTGACATACATTGCATTTCAGCAATCTTGTACATGAATTCCATATCTATGAGAACTTCACAAAGTTACTCATGACAGACTCACAACTTAGTACTTCACCAATAGGCCTTGTTCGGAATCACATAGTGAGTCCGAACTTTGACTTTCTCAAATGAGAATACTAAGGTGTGAAATGGCATGTCTCATTTCAGGATTAAGGTAAGCATGATGCAATTCATACATAG